>NC_137822.1:48774082-49214082 GCF_963921795.1 Nannobrachium achirus | reverse complement strand
ACAAATGTGCAAAAATGACCAAATGACCACCCCAACGGGGCTGCTCACGGGGAATTCCCGGGGACCACCCACTCCTGGTGCTCCAGAACGGATGCAAAAGTGGTAACGCCCCCAGTGGAGGACCCCCTCCACTGCAGCTCACATAAAATGCCGTAACTCGGGCTAGGAGCGTCCGGGAGAGCCGGGGCCGGTACCTGTTCGTCCGCCAAGGCAACGCGGAGACCCCACCCCTCATTTCTCACATGGCCCTCTTCTAGCGCCACCATGAGGCCAATTCTTGCAAAACACATTTTTGGACACTGCTCCTACAATTTTTGCCCTAAAATCACACAAATCGGTACACAGTATGTCTACACTCATTTCATCAACTTGGATCTGTCCCATATTGCGCCACCTTCAGGCCGATTTTTAAAACACATTTTTGGCCACTGCTCCTACAATTTTTGCCCTAAAATCACGCAAATCGCTACACAGTATGTCTACACTCATGTCATCAACATGGATCAGGAAGATTTTGGAAAAACACATTTTTGCCCTATTTGTGGAGATAATCGCTTATGTCCCGATTAGGGAGTCTTACTGGTACAAACATTCAAATTATACAAAAAATAAATGATGGATGGAATAAATCCACATTCAAAGACGTACACACACACACACACACACACACACACGCACACACACACACACACACACACACACACACACACACACACACTATGTTTAGGACGGTAGAAATGAATGTCTCATGTTTTCCCAGGGTTCTTTGGCATGTGGTCGTTTAGAACTGACCAATAAGCAGTGAATGTGTCATGTTTTCCCAGGGTTCTTTGGGATGTGGTCGTTTGGACGGACCAATAAGCAGCCGGCTCCGCCCTCCAGGAGGACTCCAGAGGCCCCGCCCACCGTCCGCACGCTGGAGCTGACGGGAGATCTGATTGGTCACTCCGGGGCCGTCCAGGTATGATGATGTCACCATGTTATTATGATGTCATGAGTTATAGAGGTGTGCATTGGCACCGCCCTCACGATTCCATCAGGGACATGGGCCCCTGATTCAGCCTAGGAAAAAGAGTTGTAGAGGCCCTCATTAAGTGCTATAGAGAGAGATCTCTCTCTATAGCGCTGCTGCTGCTACTCAAAGATTTGACATTTCAGGTCATGACAAGTGACAAGCCAGTGGGCCAATTACAATTTTGTTGTTTTCGGGTGGAAACCTTGTATGTCCAAAACCGTTTGTTTTGTATTTATCATTTTAAAAATGATTTAAACTAGTGAAAACAGCCGATCTACAAGCACACAACGCCTCGTACCGTGAGTTGTTGTGTGCTTGTAGATCTGCTGTTTTCACTACTTTTGTGCGACAGCCTTGTCTGCAAAGCAAGGCTTTGCTTTGTGAAAAAAAAAAATACAAATTTGAAACTTGGAGATACAAGGTTTCTGCCCGACAGTGACGATTTACTTTGTTGGCCCAGCCCCCAAAATGGAACGAAGGCCGACATTTTATTTTTATTTTTGTCCTAATGGCCGGCCTGGACCGGCCGGGAATGAACCGGCCGTACGGGAGTTGTTCCGCTTTTCCCAATGGCCAGCACGTCCCTGGATTCCATATAATTACCATTCACCAGGTCACAATTCCAATCGATTATACGATCAGGGTTCCCACGCTCATGAAATTCCTGGAAATATTTTGAAATTAGAAAAATATTTTCCCAGTTCTGGAAAAGCTTTGGAATTTCATCAAGGGTCCTGGAAAGTCATTGACAAATATTTAGCAATGCATAGTTTTTGGCTATTGATTTTGTTACAAACATTTTCTAAAACATGTTTAACATTAAACAAAATAATGTAACATAAGTAGTTTTTCTGCGTGATTGCAGCCTAATGTATGCAACTAGAAGTTTGGGCGGCTTCGCCAACCTCATTCTAGGCTTGTACCCTTCGGGTGCTCACAGCTGTCGCTTGATGCAAACATGCACGGCCGTCATAACTGTCTTTACGGGTCCATTTGGTTCCATTCTATGCTTTATTTTATCCATAATACCATTCTATGCTTTATTTTTGCTACACTGCCTGTCTTTGGGCATTACTCAAAGGAGTAAGAGACTCTATATAGGCCTGGAAATTGGTTTAAATATTCTGGAAAGGTTTTGGAAATTCATCTGTAAAAATGTGTTTGAACCCTGTTGTGATGTATGCATTGTGATGCATAATTGTTTTTCTATATTACTGCACAACATATCAAATGTTTCATCAGTCAATACAAGAACTCAGATAATACAAACATCTAAATAGCTATGAATTTATGGATTCACATTGTTATTTGTATTTGTACCAACAGTCAAAAGAGCACATTAGGCCAACAGTGCTGTAATTTTACATTCCACAGACAAGACTCTTACTTTCCCATAATTCGACAAAGCACTCTTATTTTGAAGTCCTCCGACCGGACATCAAGGGTTTACGTTGGTCCGGCTGACACGCATTCTGCTGACGCTCGGCTCAGCTTTATATTTATCGCGGGTGTGATGCAACATGCCGCTGCAGACTCTGAGACCGCGTGAGGAGCGGGTTGCACACAAACGCCCGGACGTTAAATAGTCGCGAGTCGCAACGTTCTTTCGACTTGGAAAGATTGAGCTGAAGTTGAAACAACACTTTGTGAGCTTGTGGTTTCTCTGGAGCTCATGAGAGCCACTGCACCTAGCGTCTGTGAGTAGGCTACGCGCTGCCGTGGCTGCTAGTGAGAAAAGAAAAGAAAAAACTCAATTTCCCATGATGCAGCGCGACAGCCAACATTTATATATCTATTAGGGCTGAGACTTTAACCGATTAATTGTGATTAATTAATTACAGAAAATTAACGCGATTAAAAATCGATTTTTCACCACAGAAACTTCAGTTTCGGGCATACCGATCATAGCGATGCACCAACCAAGAAGAGACAACAAAAGCAAAGGGAGAAGTAGCCGATCAGAGTGCTTTGCTTGGCCCAGTGGATGCCAAATTTAGATTTAAAAAACTCACTCGTTGATTCACTCGTACAACAAAATGTGTTTTACTTGAAAAACATGCTTCTCAGGTCAAATATGTACATGCGATTAAACATGCAATTGCCTCTTGATTAATTTGATTTTTTTTTTTTAATCGAGTCCCACCCCTAATATCTATATATCTTCTATATCCTCGGTCCCAGCCTGTTCGCTCCGTTCCACGATTTGTTTTGTCTCTCCGCATCACAGTCTGGAAATGATTCACTATGTTCACTACCATAACGTACACACAGATCATCGCGATCATTTTTTATTCTCTGCGTGAAAGAAAATACTTTGAATGGCTGCGAGCGGGAGCCGCCGCTCGCACAACGTGCAACACCGGAAATCTGGTAAAAACAACAGGAAAAATCCATGGCAGTTATGGCAAAACTATGGCAGCATAAAGTGTTAAAAGGTTTTATGACAAAATCAAAATCAATGTCTCTCTGTCCGTCACGTCACGTCACACTTTTGCCCTACTCATATCTCAGCCCACCGTTGCCCCTATCCATGCCAAACTTTATACACACACACACACACACACACACACACACACACACACTCCTTGGTTGGCAAACCACAACCTCCACCCGTCATTTCTCACATGGCCCTCTTCTAGCGCCACCATCAGGCCAATTTTTGCGAAAGACATTTTTGGACACTGCTCCTACAGATTTTGGCCTAAAATCACAAAAAGCGGTACACAGTATCTCTACAGTCATGTCATCAACATGGATCTGTCCCATTTCCCATATATTTTTTTACACTTACTTCTTGTGCTTCAACTGAAATATATATATGCAGTATCTGCCCCCCCCCTCCCCCTCCCCCGATTTCTTAAGTAGCTGTCATTGTATTTCACATTGTGATGCGATGCGTTGTCAGCTTGTAGATGTGCTATTTTTGCTATTCCGCCTACGACTAAGTAAATAATAGACTTTAAATGAGTGAATGAGTGATAAATTGCTGCATTATTTTGCTGTGCAGATGTTCCTGAGTCTGGGGGAGGATCAGTGTCTGGTCACATGCTCCGCGGACCACCTGCTGATCCTGTGGAAGAACGGGGAGGCCCAGTCGCACCTGAGGAGTCTGGCCCTGTTCCACAAGCTGCAGCTGAACGGGGGGCTGTGACCTCTGACCTTTGACCTGGACCTGCTCCAGAAGCTCCACTGTCCTACAAAGGCAGAGTGCAGTAACTACGGTTTCCCTAAGGTCAAATTAGCCTTCATGATGTTTGGGGATAAACGATTACCTCAAGAACAGATATACAATCAGTGTTATGCGTTGATGTCTCATTTAGCTGACCAGCATCTTCTTTGTGACATTTTTGTAGTTCCTGCACTCTGCCTCTGTAGGGCAGTATAGGTCAACGGAGGACTGTGACCTTTGACCCAGCCCTGTTCCAAAAACTACAGATCAACGAAGGCCTGTGACTTTTGCGTTTGGAGCTTTGATGCTTCAAATAGGAACCTGAAATTACCTGAGCCGGTGTCGGATCCAAAATATGTGACTTGACCTCTCGGGTACAGATCCGCTCCGTTCAAACGTCTGCAGGGTTTTGGTGTCTGAAAAGGATGACGGAACCTTGAAGACTTGATCAGCTTTTCTTTCATATTACACTTTTAGACGTTCAGGTTTTAAAATGTCCTGAAAATCCCTCTTGGTCTGTTCTGTTCTGAGACGCGCTTTGCGTTACCGGTCGATTGAAACGCCAGCCGATCTCAGTCTCTCTGGAAGAACATTAATACTAGAAACAACGGGGGAAAACAGAAACAGCCACGCAGAGCTTGAAGGCTGACTCCTCCCTGAAAGCAGAAGGATTCAGGTTTCCGGGGGAGGCTGGTTGTACTTAATACTATGGCATCAAAATGTTGAACCACTCCTTTAACCCTTATACATTAGCTTTTTGAAAATTTCATTTAGTCGCTATTCCAATGGACTACTCATTGTGGTACAGTCATGTATAATGATGATGAAAACTGATCCTGCTACTAAGCACTGACGGTTGAGTGTTTGATGTGTTGGTGATGTAAACGTTGTACTGTCTTGATGCCTTGGCATGCTTTTAATGAAGTGCTTTTATTGAGGAAACTGTGAGACAAATCTTCCTTACATTCAGTACATGGTGCGTGCGTGCGTGCGTGTGTGCGTGCAGCCGCAGTGAGAAAGTGCTTTAACCCAAGTTTAAAGCCTGATTTCTACTTTCCCGTACGACTAGTGTCCCGTGCCGACAACAGCAGATCTACAAGCTCAACTGTAGATCGCCTATTATCCGGGACACTGCCATGTAAATCAGCCATAATGTCAGATTATCATATTGAGTAGGGATGCGGTATCGGTACTCGTGGTATCGGTACTCGACCCGATACAACCCTATTTTGCTGTACTCGTACTCGCCAGATACTTCTCACGGCAGCGCCCGATACTCTGCTGGGGCGTCACAAGGGGGAGAAAAGTGGGACTGAGTTACTAGGGCTCAAGGTGAAAGCCAGGGCCTTAATTATTTTATACTTTTGCTATTGAAAAATAGCAGATATGCAAGCTCACAGTGCCGCACTGCGAACGAGGCACCAGTGCTCCAACGATACAGCTGCGACCACTTAAAGGCATCAGCATCATGGCATGCCTTGTTGCGCTAAACTTACCTCTAAAGTTGAATCTCTTTCATATATCCTTCACCACCTCACGCAAATTGCAAAGTATAGGCTACTGTAGGTAAGTTAAACTTCCCACTAGAAAGCTGTGTGTGTGTTTGTTTGTTTGTCACTGTCGCTCTTGTCTTGAAAGCTCGCTCTCTCGGTGAAGTGTGTCTGTCTGCAGGGACGTGCAGAGACATTTTAGAGAGGCAGGGGCTGATATTTCTAGAAGGCCTTTTGTTGGACAATTCTCTTGAATGCAGCCTTCAGTTATGGTATGGAAAGGGCCCGGGGACATTTGCATTTTTTACCATAGTAAAAAAATGCATTCATGGACACTTTTTACAGACTGATCTGGCAGGGGCTCAAGCCCCCTTTGATGTCAAATTGTCAATGTGTGTACGTGCCTGCCTGCCAGTGTAGCACAGCTGAAAAAAGATTGATTGAAGAGAATAGAGATTCTGTGGGCTTCGCCACCTAGTGGCGGAAGAAATGACCTCTGGGAACTCAGATTGCTGTGGGCTAAATCAATGAATGCATTTCTGAGAATACCAGAAAAAAAGAATAATTTGACATTATGTTATAGTTGCGGATGAGGATGGATGCGGATATATAAATTGGATAATATATTTTTTTAGAGGGAAAAAAAAAAGCGTAATTTAAATACATTTTGTATTATTAATTGTACTCGTATCGGTACTCGGTATCGGCGAGTACTCAACATGAAGTACTTGTACTCGTACTCGGTCAGCAAAAAAGTGGTATCGGGACATCCCTAATATTGAGCCTTTTCAGACGACACCCGCCCGTCATCCTCTGTTGTCATGGAAACCGCTCGTCTCTCTTTGTGCCAAATATGTTGTGCCTTCTTCAGCTGTGCATTATTTTTGTATTGTTATTGTTATTATTGTGATTGTCTCACTGTGACCAGATCAACAAGGGCATAGCAGTGGTTTGCTGGTGCCACCCATAGACCTTTACACAATAAATGATATCCATTATTTTAAAGGACAACTTTAGTTTTTTACAACAAGGGTTCATATTTTAGATTCTAATTAAAGAATATAAAAGATGACTGTTGAAATTATTTCATTTACTTCTTTCTATTGTTTTAGAGATTCTTATTTCAATGGTTGGGGGCATGCGTACAAGTGGCTAAATATGTCATTTTACACAGAATAACCCCATTCCCAAGATACAACGCAACTTTTCATGGTTGGATGTGACTTATGGGGGCTAGAAGTGTTACTGTAAATAGCAATAAAGAAACTGCTGGCTTATTGTGTCTAAAAAGACATATTTAGCCACTTGTACGCATGACCCCATGCGTACGCATGCCCCACATTTTAGCACGGTAAACGCGATAAAACAATAGAATGAAGCAAATGAAAACATTTTAACACTCACTTTTTCTTTTCTCTAAATACAATCTAAAATATGAACCCTTGTTGTAAAAAAACAAAGTTGTCCTTTAAGCATAGAACCAAGTAGTATATCAATCATAAAATTGCATATTATTTTTTTTCTCATACCGAAGGTCGCAGTATACCATGAGAAATGTCGTAGCTTGTCCGTCTTTCAGTCAGTACAGGAAGTGATGTCACGTGACATCACCTCATCAAAGATCAAACCCTGGATATCCATACTGTCACTGTGACATCACTTCCTGATCCACTTTCTGATGTCATCAATCCCAGGCCCTAACAGGCCCAAGAGCCTGGATATATATTAATAACGGATAAAATAAATAAAATGTCCATATACAGTATGGGCATTCCCAGATACTGCCCTGTTAGGGTACACACTTATGCCCAAATATGGAGATCCCAAGGCATCAAACCCAGGCCCTAATTCGCCAAGGCCCTGCTTGGCTTTACTTATATATATAATATATATATATATATATATATCACTGGCCAGATGGCAAAGGCATGGCCCATATCTGTGTGGCTGGTTCAGATAGGGATCTCCATGTATGGGCATACAATATATTGTATCTATATGGATACATATTATTATTAATAAAGGATGAAATAAAATAAAAAGTCCACACATGGTCATTCCCAGGAACAAAATCCCTTTTATGCCCATGTATGGATATTTCTGATGTCATCAATCCCAGGCCGAAAACGTTAATATTAAGTCCATATATGTATATGGATATATATTAACTCATTCTGTGCCGTTTGCGTGATGTCACGCGATAAGTACTCGAGTACTTACAGTGCCGAATGCGTGATGTCGCGCGAAAAGTAATAAATTACTGTAACGTTGAGTACATTACCGAGTAGAATGGCCGGATGTCCGGAGACGAAAATCCGCGCTGATTTGTCATCATCACGGCTCCACGAGCACACAATAGTCATCCCATAACATTGAGGTGGACGGGGGATCTCATCTTTAATGTCCATTATCTCAAAACTACACTTTAGAAGCGAAGATGGAGGCAGATGCTCGCTTATATAACACATGTATAAAAGCTCCAACGCAATCCAGCATGGCACCACGTAAACAACGATCGGTTCCGGCGCACGACCCGATGACGTCAGACCGGAAGTGATCACGCGGTGCACTTCTGGGCCTTCAAAATAAGAGAGTGCAAGTGGACGGAGCCTGCGGGAGGCACTCTGGACATCATTGCGACCGAAAATCGCGGGCACAAAATGAGTTAATAAAGGATAAAATAAATAAAATGTCCATATACAGTATGGGCATTCCCAGATGATACCCTTATGCCCATATATGGAGATCCCCAGGCATCAAACCCAGGCCCTAACTCGCCAAGGCTCTGCTTGGCTTTACTAATTAACATACGTTTTATGCCCATATATGGAGATTCCTATATTATCCATATTAAGGACATTATTAAGGATATTATGTTATCAATATTAAAGACATATCTGGGAATGCCCATATATGGACATCATTTGACATACCATTGTTGACTATCATGCAGGGGTCTCCATATACAGTATGAGTAACTGGTCCCATATACATGACTGGCCAGATGGCCAAGAATTGGCTCCCTGTGGTGTCTTACTAGTATTCTTGATATCTTGATATATATGTGTGCGTGTGTGCGTGTGTGTGTGCGTGCGTGCGTGTGTGTATATGGCACCAGTACACCATGCCCATTGCTATGCCCTATAGCATCTGGTCCAACACAACGGTGTATATACAGTAATATAGATGATAGAATTGTTGTATGTTGAGTGTTTTGTGATGCTGTGAATTTGAGTTTTATTTGCTCCAGTAAGAGATGACATCATTCATGTTTGATTATCGTAAACTAATCCTTGAAATTGTATTAATTTATAATGCCTGATAAGACAAATAAAAGTCCCTGTCATTCATGTACTGCACTGTTAATCTGAGACGGACAAATAAGTGTAATTCTCGGGGTCCTTGACATGAAGAAGTTTGAGAATCACTGTTCATAGGAACTCTTTTTTATTTTTTATTTTTCATAGAATCGTGTCAAAAATATCCAAGGGCCTCGGACAATTACAAAGCGTCTTTCCTATGCTTTACCTGTGGGCAGTAGCAGCCCGAAACATGGCAAGCGTTGTGTGATCATGCATGTCTACAGTAGCAGACTAGTCTAACTAGTCTACAACCGCACGGATATTGACAGCTACCGAGGTCGGCAAACAAACGCACATGCCCAGTTCTTCATCAACGGGTTCCGCCCCGTCGGCACAGCAATATCGACGGCAAGCGTCTCTTTCCGGTTTCTTCCGCCAGCGAGTCGGGAGACTATATCGGCGCGGTGGAGAGTTGGCTTTACAGTACATGTCACTGCTCTGATCTGACAGTCGGGCTTGTTTGGCACTGTGTAGAAGAGTAGAGACCTCCAAGCTCACAACGCACCGCAGCGCGATACGCTGAGAGATTGGAAGTCGGCTGTTTTCGGTGCTTGACACCACACTGAACTGGAGATGTGGCGTAACGGCATGGATGTCGACACAGAGAGGGCAATTCTTTCAACATAAGATGCTGCATTCAAGTTCAGGAGAGTTTGGACAAGGCAAATTCTCCTGAATGCTGCCTTCAGGTATGGCATGGAAAGAGGGGGCATTTGCCATTCTTTCACCTTAACCCGATTTCGTGCCGCCGACATGAAAGGGTTAATTGTGCAGGGTCCCGTTCGCTTTCTCCGTCCGCGGCCAGTCTCTTATTTTGAAGGCCGGAAGTAGATCGAGCTCACAATTCCTACTTGACGATGTTCCAGATTCACCCGGAACTAGTTCTGGTCCGAAACGTAAACAATGATCGAAGATGGATGCCTTCATGCTTGTGCTATTTTAGCGAGAATCCAATGCCATCCTTGGCATCAAAAGTGTTTTTTGGAGAAAATGGACTGTAAAGATGAGAAAGCCCGTTGCTGTCTATGGGATGGGATCACTATTGTGTGCACGTGGATGTGCGATGATGATGAATCGGCGACTTCAGCGGTGCCAGGGTTTTTCACCGGACAGTAGGTTGAGTTAATAGAAACTGCAATCATGGTCTGGAGAGGGCACTTTTTACAGAGGGATAAAAAGGCAGGGGCTCAAGCCCCCTTTGATGTCTATGTGTGCACCGTGCCTGCTGCCAGATCCACTTCAATCTTGTGGGATCTCTGTGTGAAATGATCTCTCTATGAAAGGATCTCTTTGTGAAAGGATCTCTCTATGAAAGGATCTCTTTGTGAAAGGATCTCTCTATGAAAGGATCTCTCTATGAAAGGATCTCTCTATGAAAGGATCTCTTTGTGAAAGGATATCTCTATGAAAGGATCTCTTTGTGAAAGGATATCTCTATGAAAGGATCTCTTTGTGAAAGGAGAAATGGATCCATCATCAGACCTTTGGCTGAAGCGGTTCATCTTTAGCTCCGCCCGGCCGGAACGGCCATGAGGCGTGGATTATGTTTTCATCCCTGTCTAAATGCCATCAGTGTGATTGACAGGAGAGATGATCACAGGAGCAGAGTTTACACCATTATTATTAAGCCATGGACAGAATAATGGATAGAGTTTCTCAGTGAAGGTGCAGCCAGTGAAAGAGTAGAGGTGAACTCTGGCCTCCACATCATAAAAGGAGACCAGACCCTCCTCATAATCCACAAACACTCCCACTGTCTGGACCTTCTCTCTTACAGGGAGGAGGACAGCAGGGCCAGCACAAGCCCTGTACTCATTTCCCTTCCTCAACCATATAGACCAGTAACCATTGTTGGGGGTCGCTGTGATCTGTCCCTTCCTCTTGATGGACTCTCTGGCCACTCCTAAAGTCCAGTCAGTCTTCCCTTTAACCTGAACCTCATAGTAAAACCTTCCTGAGGAGAAGCCTTGTTTTCCTAAGACACTGCCACATGGAGAGAATCTCTCTTTGTTCTCTGGGAGATTCCTCCTTATGTTTCCAGTACTCACTTGTTTTCCATCATCAGACAGGATGAGCCAGCGATGTGCTGTATCAGGATCCAGAGTCACATCCACCTCATATCGCTGCATCCTGCTCAGCTCAGCATCGCACAGCTTCTCCAGCTCTTTGTTCCTCAAAAGACTGTAAATAATGCCCATCACACTCTGCAGAATCAGCTTTGAAGATTCCCTTTTAAGTCCTGCGTTGAATCTCACCTCTTCAAATACCAGAGGTTTGCAGTCAAAGTGTCATGTGAGGCCAACAATCCTCAAGCTTATCGGACATATGCCCGTTTGTGTCCATCTGGGATAATGCTATGCTACGGGCATAGACAGCCGCTCTCATGGCCCTTATATACTGTATGCCTCAGTATTATGACATCACCCTCTACGTTTATATCAGGTCGCACTTATTGATGGTGACGTCACCAGGAATGCTGGTCCCTCATTGGCTTTTATGGTGATGATGACGTCATCACCCGATTGATGACATCACTGTGTTATTTCAAGGGGTTTCCCTTTGGATGACGTCAGCGCAGACACACAGATGTCGATTTCATCAGAAATCCGAAATACAAAAAAGAAATTGCACCCGCGGTGCTCACTACCCACTGGTATCGACCATGACATACGTACATAACTCCTTGTATGGGCCTAGCCTGATTTTAGCTTGAGTCTGACATTGTCCCATTGACAAGAGATGTCAAAGGGGAGGAGATTTAAATTTTGAAATTCCCAATCACAAGAGATCTGGTGGGATGGGTTGTGTTTGACTTTTGTGTACACAAATGTTGGAGTGCTCGTTGGGCAGATCTTTATGCCCATATATGGTGTTCTATGTTGGAGTGCCCGTTGGGCAGATCTTTATGCCCATATATGGTGTTCTATGTTGGAGTTCCTGTGGGGCAGGTCTTTATGCCCATATATGGTGTTGTATGTTGGAGTGCCCGTTGGGCAGATCTTTATGCCCATATATGGTGTTATATGTTGGAGTTCCTGTGGGGCAGATCTTTATGCCCATATATGGTGTTCCATGTTGGAGTGCCCGTTGGGCAGATCTTTATGCCCATATATGGTGTTCTATGTTGGAGTGCCCGTTAGGCAGATCTTTATGCCCATATATGGTGTTCCATGTTGGAGAGCCCGTTGGGCAGATCTTTATGCCCATATATGGTGTTCCATGTTGGAGTGCCCGTTGGGCAGATCTTTATGCCCATATATGGTGTTCTATGTTGGAGTGCCTGTTGGGCAGATCTTTATGCCCATATATGGTGTTCTATGTTGGAGTTCCTGTGGGGCAGATCTTTATGCCCATATATGGTGTTGTATGTTGGAGTTCCTGTAGGGCAGATCTTTATGCCCATATATGGTGTTCCATGTTGGAGTGCCCGTTGGGCAGATCTTCATGCAGGAAGAGGAACAGTATTTTGTAGTTGGTGTGGTTGCCTGACAGGGCAACACATTATAGTTCTAAAACTTCATAGACGTCTTCTAAAGCAGGGGTTCCCAAACTTTTTGGGCTCAGGGCACCCTATAAATATTATTTTCATCTGAGGCACCCTTACATTATATACATAATTTTCACTGACAATTTATATTTATGCCATATTTTAGTGATTATGTTGCGAGGAAAACGTTGAGATAATAGCCATTTTGATTAGAACTGACTGAAAACGACTTTGTACTTCAAGTTTAAAATCACCACTGTCAGGCAGAAACCTCGTATCTCTAAGATTCAAATGTGTACGTTTTTTTTCTCAAAGTAAAGCCCTGCTTTATCATAATACAAGGCCGTCGTACAAAGGTAGTGAAAACAGACGATCTACTTGCTTGTAGATTGGCTGTTTTCACTAGTTTAAATCATTTTTAAAATGATAAATGCAAAACAAAGAGTTTTGGACATACAAGGTTTCCACCCGACAACGATGAAATGATACTAAATAAGTGTCCAAATAAATTCCAAATATTAACAAATGATCTCGCGGCACCCCTGGACTGCCGTCGCGGCACCCCATTGTGCCCCGTCACCCACTTTGAAAACCCCTGTTCTAGGGTAACATGTAACTTTTTAAAGTTCCGCTGCCATTAGAAATGGCAGGGTGACTTCTCAAAAATGACACAACTTTCATCATCAATGACGTAACTTTATTGATTGCTGGGGTAACTTTTACACTGCCATTGGAAATTGATGGAATCAATGGGAATGGGAATCAATGGATAGGGAATCAATGGGAATGGGAATCAATAATCAATAGGGAATCAATTGGTAGAGCTTCACATGACAGTTGGCTTACTGCAGAATATAGTCACATCAGCAACCACACTTGCAATTTCCAATTGCATCTCTGTAGTTGTGGGCTCGCCTGAAAGGCGAGAACACTATGTTATCCTCATTATTTATATATATATATATATAGTGAGTTCCGCCGCATATTTCTGCTGCAGACATTACAAAGGCAGGGCCCTTGGCCAATGAGGTGCAACTGGTGGAAACAAATCTGGGAGTGGTGTTAGCTGGAGTATTGGTTGAACTTCACCGGACAGTTAGCACGCTGCAGAATATAGTCACGTTGGCAAACATAAGAAATGAAAAACAATTTATTTGATTAAGAGTTTTTATTTTAGTTTTGTTGTGAGGATAACACAATGTTTTTTTTTTTTTTTTTAACTTGTATTTTTATTGCTTTTTTCCCATTTTAAAATACAGGACATACAGGGGTACTGTACTGTACATAAAATCACAAAACAAACGTAAAGTACAAAAAGACAAAACAAAATACAGGAAGACAAAACAAACCTAACAAACGTATACCCACCCACCCTCTAGCCCTGGGGGGAGACGATTGAAAATGTAATGAATACGACAATAATAGTAAAACAGTATAAAAGGCGAAAATAAGCATCTATACACATATACACACACACAGATACATACGCATACACATACGTACATACCCACATACGTACACACACACACACACACACACACACACACACACACACACACACACACACACACACACGCATACATGCCCATACACGCATACATACATATACAGCATATACATACACACACAATTCAATTCAATTCAAAGGGCTTTATTGGCATGAGAAAACATATGTTTACATTGCCAAAGCAGAAGTGTACACAATACAATACAATACAATACAATCAGAACAAAATATGTACAGGTGAAAACAGTTTTCATGCATCACGGTAACGTGCAGGCAGAGCAGGGATAAATACAATGGTTTTTAAGGTGGTTGGGTTCCATTTGATATCCTTCTCTTATCACAGCAGCTCACGAATCTTGCTGCTGTGTTTGCACATTGTTTTACTTCCCCCAGCAGGTATGGGAGTTTTTCATCATTGGTCATATTTTGAAACTCTCCTTGGGTGGTTATGATCTGTGGGAAGTATGTGTCTCCGATGTCTTGGTACAGCGGACAGGCGGTTAGGAAGTGTAGCTCAGTTTCCACTTCATTTTGTGTGCAGTGGGTGCAAAGTCTGTTTTCTCTAGGGAGCCAGGTATGCCTGTGACGTCCTTTCTCGATTGCAAGACTGTGCTCACTGAGTCTGTACCTAGTCAAGATCTTTCTTTGTTTTGGGTCGGCCACCTTGCTCAGTTCTGCCAAGGTGTATTCTCTGTTTAGGGACAAATAGCATTCTAGTTTGCTCTGCTTTTGGGTTGCTTCTCTCCAATGTGTCAGGTAGCTTTCTTTCTGCTGTTTTATAATTTGGTTTAGTCCATGCAGTGAATTGTCTGTCTGGTGGCTCTGCTTGTGTTTGTGTACAGAGTTCCCGGACCAGTTGGCTGAGGGGGCATCTCTCTAGGGTTTCTCTGTGTGTGAGTGCCTTGTTATGAAGTGCATCTGGGTCACTTTCTTTTAAGTGGTTATAAAATTTGAATGCTCTCTTTTTTTATTTTGATTATGAGAGGGTATCGTCCTAATTCTGCCATGCATGCATTATTTGGTGTTTTCCGCTGAATTCTGAGAATTGATTTGCAGAATTCTGTGTGCAGGGTCTCTATTTGATGTTTGTCCCATTTTTCAAGGTCTTGGTTTGCGGCACACACACACACACACACACACACACACACACACACACACACACATACACATGCATGCATGCATACATACGCACATACACACATGCATATACACATACATACACATATACATATACATACACACACACACACATGCATTGCCTAATGTTTGTGTAAGTGGTTTTAGTGCATTCCTAGGCAAGGAGAGAACATAATGAGAAAATAATAGAGGGGAGATTGTTAAATTTCAGTTAGCGAATTGATATGTAGTAGGAAAGGGTCCCAGGTTCTAAATAAGTTGTTTAGACAGTCTCTAGTTGTGAATTTTATTTTTTCTAGATGAATGAAAGATGACAGGTCTTTTAGCCAGGAGGTTGTGGATGGGGGGGGTAGGACTTTTCCAATGAAGCAGAATACGACGCCTCGCTATGAGAGAGGAGAATGCAGCTACATCTGCCTGGTATCCACTGAGTCTGCCCACCTCAGGAGGCACACCAAAGATAGCAACTAGGGGACACGGAGACACCACAAAGCCAAAAACTGCAGAGAGGGTATCAAAGAAGCGACCGAGTATTTCCCGGTGAATCTGTGCGCAAAGGTGGGGGCCGATGGGCAAGGAGGGTTGCGAGCTTATGAGAAAATAAGACCTTAAAACCTTAAAACCTGGCGAAAACAGTTGCGTGCATTAGCGCAAATGGAAAACATTCAATTAACTTCTGAAAAGCCTACACGGCCGTTAAACTGCCTGCATACGGTGCATTAGCGCAAGATTAGAGGAGGATAAAGGAAATCATTAAATGGAAAACATTAAATTAACTTCTGAAAAGGCTTCTTCTAAGCCTACACTATAGCCTACTAAAAACGAGTGAATCTTGCCACACGTGAATAATTGTGGTTCAGTGGTTGTAAACAATAACACAGACAATATAAATCCTTAGTCTAGTTGTGGGAAGAAAATAGGATATCATCATGGCCCCAAATAACTTTTAAATATCTTGCAATTGGCGACGAGTCTCTTACTAAATCGGCAAGAGTGCATATCATTTTTAATACATTAAGGCTAGAGTGCATCTCATTTTTAATACATAAAGGCTAAGCTATATATATATAACCTCTCCATCAGTGGTGCGTGTTCCCCACACTCCCAAGCCCCCACCTTTGCGCACAGATTCACCGGGAAATACTCGGTCGCATCAAAGAAATGTTTCCAAAAGGAGTCAAGTTTAGGGCAGGAGTAGAACGTGTGTGTATGGTCTGCAGGCGAGTGAAGACACCTGTAGCAGGAGTCGTTAGTGTCTGGGAACATTCTACTCAACTTGGCCTTGGTATAGTGTGTCCTATGGACCACTTTGAATTGGATGAGACACATGTGGGCGCATACACAAGAAGAGTTTATCCTGGTTAGCGCTGTATTCCACCAGTCCTCATCTGGCTCTGTGCCAAGTTCCCTCTACCATGCATGTCTCAGCTCGGGGAGAGTGGATATTTTAGAAGAAGTAAGAGATAACACAATGTTATCCTCATTATTGTGGGCTCGCCTGAAAGGCGAGGACATTGTTATCTTCATTATTTATATATAGTGAGTTCCGTCACAGACAGTATAAAGGCAGTTATTTATATAGTGAGTTCCGTCGCAGACAGTACAAAGGCAGGGCCCTTAGCCAATGAGGTGCAATTGAGGTGTGGAAAATCTGGGAGTGGTGTTAACTGGAGTATTGGTTGAGCTTCACATGACAGTTGGCACGCTGCAGAATATAGTCACGAGCGAGCCCACACTGTTTCGTAGGAACAGTATTTCTAGTTTAGTATACTACTCCTACAGATTTTGTCACACAAAATCCCAGGAATTTGCACACTGCTCTGTGGAGTCTTGTATGCCTACTGGGCACGAGGCCTCTACACAATGCAGAGTGGTGCATGTGCCGTACCACCGGTCCGCGAGATGTCGTCCGGGAATTTTGAGTTTTCCCGGAGGTGAATCTATAACCAATGTGGTGCCTGAACGCGTTCAATGAACGATCGTTCATGAACTTGTTCATATTTTTGGGCAAACATGAACTGAACGGACTGCATTTCCGCTAGATGAACCTTATTATTGTGAACGCATTCATTCTGGTGTTTGTGAACGGCGCTCGTTAGCGTGTTGTCTCGTCTTTGCATTCACTGTGACTTAAGACTCCGTCGTACGATGTGTTGCATGCCGAAAATAGCTGATCTGCAAGCTCACAACGCGTCGCATCCACAACGCATTGTGAGCTTGCAAATAAGCTATTTCACCACGCGGACACTTGGAGGATGGAGGACGTTTAGAAACTTTTGCCTTCACAATAAAGGTCAGCCAAGAAATATTGGCTTTATGACAAGATAGAAGCAACGTGGGAAAGGATTACGGATTGGGCCGGTCTGTGAGTAACAGAAAGGTTGGGAACGCCTGATCTAAACCATGCAACAGTCAGACTCAGCCTGAGGGCTCCAAGGAAGGAGGGAAGGAAGAAGGTCAAATATGAATGGAGCCAACTAGCAATGGACCCCCTCCTACAGGAACGATATGCGGTGGAAATAAAAAACAGGTTCCAAGTCCTGCAGGGGGAGGAGGAGAACATATCAGCCCGCTACCAACGTTTTGTTGATGCCAACAACGCAGCAGCTGAGTCAAGCCTCCAGCAGGTCCCCAAAGCAAGCAGGAAAGATAGATGTCTTGATCCCGCCATCATCAAAGCTAGGGAAGAGATGAGAGCAGCTCACAGGGACTTTGTCGCTGATCGAAATGGAGAGGGACTGAGGGAGAGATACAGGCGGAGGAAGGAGGAGCTCTACCAGGTCTATGCTAGACTGGAAAAGCAGGAGCTGACTCAGAAGATTAGGGAGATCGAGGTGGCTGATACTAACCAAAAGCATGGCATGAGCTGGAAGCTCATAAATGACATTTCTGGCAGAAACTCCTCTCAAACCTCCAAGATTAGGGGAGGAAATGCAGAAGAGCGGGTTGAAGCATGGTACCAGCACTTCAAAACCCTCCTAGGTAAACCACCTGTGACAGAGGATGAGGACGAGGTGATAGCCCCTGTCTTCCATGACCTTCTCATTCCAGATGGACCATTCACCCTGGAGGAGTACCAGAAGGCCAAGGCTTCGATAAAGTGCGGCAAGAGCTGTGGGGAGGATGGAGTGACACCAGAGGTCCTGAAACATGTGCCCATAGACGAGGTGGTGCTAGATTTCATCAACAAAGCACACATGTCTGGAGAGCAGCCGGAGCTATGGCGCACAATGAACATTGTTCCAGTACCTAAGTCAGGTGACCTCACAAAGACTGACAACTACCGTGGCATCAGCCTGAGCTCACAAGTCGCCAAGACCGCCAACAGGATGATCCTCAACCGTCTCAGACCCATCTTAGACCCTCTACTGAGAAACTCGCAGAACGGCTTCCGCCCGGAACGAACGACAGTCGGGCAGATACTGGCTCTGAGGAGGATTCTGGAGGGGGTACGAGAGCGAAACCTGTCAGCAGTGATCACCTTCATTGACTTCCAAAAGGCATTCGATACCATCCACCGGGGAAAGCTCATGGGTATTCTTCGAGCCTACGGAGTTCCAGACAAAATGGTTCAGATGATTGAGTCGAGCTACAATCAGACTCGAGCCAAGGTCCAAACCTGCGACGGTGACACCAAGGAATTCGAGATCCTGGCTGGTGTCCTACAGGGTGACACTCTGGCCCCCTTCCTGTTCGTGGTTGCAATGGATCACGCCCTGAGACTTGCGATCAATGGCAGAGAGGAGGCTCTGGGCTTTACACTGGTCCCAAGGCAGTCGAGGAGAGTACACCCCATCATGGTCACTGACCTCGACTACGCAGATGACATTGCCCTGGTCTCGGACACAGTCGAGAAAGGAAGGGAGCTTCTATTGGCAGTAGAAAAGGAGTGCAAGAAGATCGGCCTCAGGCTCAATGCCAAGAAAACGAAGGTAATGACTGTGAACACGGAGGACAAAACCATTTCCACTGCAGACGGGACTGTGCTCGAGCGTGTGGAGGACTTCAAGTACCTCGGGGCCTGGACTGCCTCAACTGAACAGGATCTGAAGGTCAGGAGAGCACTTGCCTGGAGGGCCTTGCACGGGATGAGGAGAGTGTGGAAATCAGAACTTGGAGAGGACCTTAAGAGGCGGCTGTTCATAGCTACTGTGGAGTCTGTGCTGCTGTATGGGGCTGAGACATGGACCCTCACAGCACAACAGGAAAAAGCCCTAGATGGAGTCTACACAAGAATGCTACGAATGGCACTAGGTGTCACATGGACGGACCGCATCAGAAATGTGGACCTCTATGGAGACCTACCACGGGTCACGGACAAGGTCAGAGGAAGAAGGATGAGGCTGGCAGGACACTGTGTCAGGCACCCAGAGCTGGAGGCTAATAAACTGACCCTATGGGAGCCAATCCAGGGCAAAGCCAGGAGGGGAAAAAGGCGAACCACCTATGTAGACGTGCTGCGGCGCGACAGCTCTGCTCACAACACTGCAGAGCTCAAGAACCTGATGTTGGATAGGAGACTGTGGACGGCAGCGATCCAGGAATCCCGAGTTGGTGTTGGCTAGACCTCACTCTCGAAGAATGATGTACGCTGAAGAAATGGGTGTGAGCGGTGCCATAGGCCAGTGGTTCCCAAAGTTTTTTGTCTCAGGGCATCTCATAAATATATTTTTTTGAGGCACCCCTAGATTATAATTTTCACTCCCAGCACCTTATACAGTATTTATAGCATACCGTCGTTGTCGGAGTTAAACCGTGTATGTCCAAAACCGTTCGTTTTGTATTTATCATCTAAAGAAATTACTAAACTAGTGAAAATAGCAGATCTACAAGCACACAACTCCTCGCATGGCGAGGTGTTGTGTGCTTCTAGATTGGCTGTTTTCACTACTTTTGTGTGACAGTCTTGTATGATGAAGCAGGGCTTTGCTTTGCCAAAAGACTTACCCATTTGAAACTTGGAGATACGAGGTTTCTGCCCGACAGTGACGATATTTTAGTGATTATGTTGCGAGGAAAACGTTGAGATAACAGCCATTTTGGTTAGAACTGACTGAAAATAACTTTGTACTTCAAGTTTAAAATTATGCTAAATATTGTGTCCAAATAAATTCTTAATATGGTATTATCAAATTATCTCGCGGCACCCCTGGACTGCCGTCACGGCACCCCAGGGTGCCCCGTCACCCACTTTGAAAACCCCAGCCATAGGCTGCTCAACAGTGCCACCTGGAGGTACAGGTCACCCAGCGGTATTGCAGCTGTTGAGGCAGTATTCATACGTAGAGTAAAAGTATGAAAGTGTTGGCATCAAAATGCATTTAAAGTACCAAGAGTAAAAAGTGCAATATGTTTGAAAATAGCAGATCTACTATTTTCAAATAGCCAAGATATAAAATAGGGATAAAGTGGTTTGTTTTATAATATTATAGTTTATATCTGCTGAGTGGTAACTCAAGTTTTCATATAAATGTAATGGAGTAAAAGCACAATATTAGGATCCGAGATGTAGCGGAGTAGAAGTAAAAGTATTGGAAATTGGAAACACTCAACTAAAGTAAAAAATACCTAAAAATTGCACTATAGTAATATACCTACGTAAATGTACTTAGTTACTTTACATCACTGGTTAAATGCAGGAGGGGCAGACACCACTCAAAAGTAACTTAATTTAAGTGCAGTAACAAAAATGGAAGACAAACAATTCTAAACAAACCCCCTTAGATGGGCAGTTCATTTAATTATTACATTGTAACTTAATGTCAAAATCGCAGGTCATATTTAGAGGCGTTTCATATGGAAGCATTTCCAGACAATGTCACACTGATAAGAACCAGTATAGATCCATAGAACCAGTATGCACATGCAGGTTGGGGACAAAACAAACGGATCGCTCATAAGATGCAGTGTAAAAGTGGTCACAGCCTCCCGTGTAAAAATGCATCCCATTAAACTTTCAGACGCTGTTTTTCTCCCAGTGTGGGGGAAGAATGCTTATGGGATTTTTACTGTGATTTCTCTCCCATGAAATATACAATCATAATAGCGATTCAAAGCAGTTGTCCTCAAAACCACACCTCCATTCACCGCCATCGGAACAGAGGGAGCAGCTCATTGTCAAGGCACTCTAGAGCTGCTACTGCTCGCTCAGCTGCAGTCCATGAAGCCTAACTTATGCTCCGACCCGCGACGGCGTCGCACGCAGAGAGCGTCCGAGAACAGCAGAGCTGCAAGCTCACAGCGGCCGCATCCGCGACGCGATGTGAGCTTGCATGTCTGTTGTTCTGGGTCTTGCTAGGAGCGTCTCACCAGCCAACACAGAAGAGGAGGTTGAATGAACTGAAACCAGTGCTCCGGTATATGAGACGTTTTAGACAAAGGCAGAAGTTTGTGATCGCTGCTCCACTCCTTATCTGGGAGTCCGAATGGATCAGCACCTTTAACGAGACACGTTTTCTCCAAATTACATTACCCGGCTCGCCTCAGCCTTTTGTCCCGGTAAATTCCATCCGTATTGTGTCTGTCCTCCGTTGCTCCTTGCTGGGTTTAGCGGTTTCCGGAAGGTAGAGACGACATCCCGTCACCGGGAAAGACACCTCCAAATCCTGCTGAGATCGGTTGCCAATGAACATCACATTGCTGGGAAAGTTGCTTCCAAAGATCGTCAAAGCCCGACAAGTAATGAACACAGATATGGGAGATGCTGTTGGCTGGTTCTAAAAATATACAACAAGGGGAAAAAAGGTATTGTGTTTCCTACTTAGACAGATAGACGAGACAAGACTAGGGCCGGCAGTGGCTCAGGAGGTAGAGCGGCTGCCTGGGGATGAGAAGGTTCCCGGTTCGATCCCGGGCTCCCCCAGAGTTAGAGTGGAAGAGTCCTTGAGCAAGACTCTGAACCCCTAACTGCTCCTGATGAGCAGGTTGGTGCCTTGCATGGTTTCCTCCACCTTTGGTGTGTGTGAATGGCGGAATATGATGCACATTGTTCATGATTTTGGAAAGTGCATACACAGTAAATGTACCATTTATGGCTAGTCTCTTTCAGAGGCCACGTGAAAAAATAAATAACATATTTAGAGATCCTAGCAGAAGTTCAGGAGCAGGAACATGTCTCCTCACTTCTTCCATGCCTCCCACCCAGCTACTCTTCTCCCTATTCCGTCCTATCTCTACCCTTTCCTTTCCGTAGAGCTCTGAGGAGGCTTGGCACCCCGCGAAGCTTCCCCCAAGTCAGCAAGCTCATCAAAGACTCAGCCGGAGTCCTTCGCCTTCCGTTCGTTTCATTCGTTCTCGTTTCTTCGATAAAAATCCTTGGATGCGTTTGTAATTGCTGGCGTGAGGACCTTCCTTCCCTGGTGTAGCTTTCAGTTCCTATAGCAGGACCCATGTCCTGTTCAGTTCCTATAGCAGGACATGGCCTCTTCGGGCCAGTTGCCGATGCTGAGCTGGTCCACGAAGCTGATCACCACGTGCACCATGACGCACACGATGTAGATGATGATGACGATGACGGTCATGCGCGGGTACTTCTCGTGGACGTAGCGCAGGTTGGTGCGGAGGTTCCAGATGCCCAGCGTGAAGTAGGCGGCCAGCGTGACGATGCCCGTCTTGCCCAGCACGATGACCACGGCCTGCCCGCTGTCCGTGGTCAGCACCACGTGGCCGCCCTTCTCGTAGGTGTAGCGCTGCCGGAGCTCCTCACCCGTCTCCTCGCTGACGAACACGGCGGGGATGGTGATCTTGATCCAGGTGAAGACGTCCCAGCTGTACTTCATGCGGAGAAGGACGTTGGAGTCCACGTTGTGCACCACGGCCGCCTGGAAGCCGGCGCGCTGCGCGTTCAGCACCTTGACGTCGAAGTTGCAGCCGCTGCCCCGGATGAGCGCCACGAAGCCCCGCGGGGCGGGCGCCGGCACCATGGGCGCGCAGGCGTCCTCGGGCCACGCCTGCACCAGCGCGCCGCGCAGCCCCTCGCCCGGCGGGATGTAGCCGAAGAGCGCCGTCAGGTCGTCGAAGTCGCGGCTCTCGTTGTCGTAGGAGCGGGCGGCGATGTTGGCCGCCGCACGGGGCAGCGGGGCCAGGAGGGCCAGGAGGGCGAGGAGCAGGAGGGTGGGGATGGCGTTCCGGGAGGCGGACAGCATCGGTTAGTTTAGGTCTGGTAAAACAAAGTCAAAATGAAGCCGTGTGCAGCGGTGCTCACACATTTATAGACCGCCGGAGGCTGACGTCACCACCGCTAGAGGGCGCTATCATCCAGGTTACCGTTGTTCGTTTTTGAAGCGGTGAAAGCCGCTTCCAAGGAGTGGCTTTGTCTGTCCCGTACATGTTTTTTTGAGGATTCCCATAGATTCTCAAGGAGTGGCTTGTCCCGTATATGTCCCGTGCATACAGTATTGAGGATTGGTCAAGCTTCACATAACAATTTGGCCCTCCAAACAAAATCATTCATTCATTCAGAATTCATACAAATATAGAACTAAAGCACATAGAAAGTATAGATCTAGGACACAGGATGTATAGATCTAGAATACAGATTTCATACTTCTAGAACACATAGAATAACAATTCACCGCTTCACTTCGAACCAAGGTTTGATTTTTTTTTTAGCGTTTCTCCTGGAGGCACAGATATAAAAAAAGCTAGATGCCTCATTCGCCTCTGCAGTCCAAAAATTGTTGTCCGGACTTGGAAATACCAAGGGACTGCTGCCAGTCAAACGACTACTGGCCAATCACAGCGCGTCTTTTCCGGGACTTATGAATCCATCCATTTCTTGATGTTGCACGGCTGCGCAGGCTCAGTTGTTCTTACAGGCTGCGTATGTAAAGACCCACCCCCACCTGCCTCTGATTGGCCTAGCAACTTCCCTATGTGTGACGCCCGTGGCAGCGATGCACACGGATTCCCTTGGTCCCCCGATGCATACGCCCCAGAGGAGGCGGCTACCTTTCTATGTCTATGGGGGCCGAGCTCCAACCTCTGGCCTTCAAAGCAGCCAAAGGTACCATACCTCCAAAACCTGGTCAACCCCTACAACCCCACCCGTTCACTCAGATCAGCTAACACAGGGAAGCTGACAGAACCCTTGCTAAAAACCCCAGGACAAAAATCCACTTGTCCTAGACACTTCTCCCTCGGGGACCATACATGAAAGCTAGATAGCATTTTTAGGTTCATATAAAGTTATTTTCTGGATTCATTTCTTTGGTGTTGATGTATTGATGTATTATAACCTTACTTATTGTAAATCGCTCTGGATTAAGAGTGTCTGCTAAATGCCTAAATTGTAAATCTGGCTTCCAGCACCCCCGAAAATGCCCGGGCTCTGAAGCAAGCCTACATCTGGTCTACATCTGGCCTACATCTGGTCTACATCTGGCCTACATCTGGTCTACATCTGGCCTACATCTGGTCTACATCTGGCCTACATCTGGTCTACATCTGGCCTACATCTGGTCTACATCTGGCCTACATCTGGCCTACATCTGGCCTACATCTGGTCTACATCTGGCCTACATCTGGCCTACATCTGGTCTACATCTGGCCTACATCTGGCCTACATCTGGTCTACATCTGGTCTACATCTGGCCTACATCTGGTCTACATCTGGCCTACATCTGGTCTACATCTGGCCTACATCTGGTCTACATCTGGTCTACATCTGGCCTACATCTGGTCTACATCTGGCCTACATCTGGTCTACATCTGGCCTACATCTGGTCTACATCTGGCCTACATCTGGTCTACATCTGGCCTACATCTGGTCTACATCTGGTCTACATCTGGCCTACATCTGGTCTACATCTGGCCTACATCTGGTCTACATCTGGCCTACATCTGGTCTACATCTGGCCTACATCTGGCCTACATCTGGCCTACATCTGGTCTACATCTGGCCTACATCTGGCCTACATCTGGTCTACATCTGGCCTACATCTGGTCTACATCTGGCCTACATCTGGTCTACATCTGGCCTACATCTGGCCTACATCTGGTCTACATCTGGCCTACATCTGGTCTACATCTGGCCTACATCTGGTCTACATCTGGTCTACATCTGGCCTACATCTGGTCTACATCTGGTCTACATCTGGCCTACATCTGGTCTACATCTGGCCTACATCTGGCCTACATCTGGTCTACATCTGGTCTACATCTGGTCTACATCTGGCCTACATCTGGTCTACATCTTGGCACAGAGCGCTCAAAGTGTGTTGTACACCCAGCGTCACATTGGCCAAGCTTCACAGGACGCTTAATGAAATTAACTCGTAAATAGCACCGCTCACTTCACTCTGGGTGTGATTTTTGAGTGGTGCTCATGGAAGGATCTAAGCTCCAACATCTGGCTTTGTCCAGGCTCTGAAGTGTGGCCTACATTTGGTCTACATCTGGCCTACATCTGGTCTACATCTGGCCTACATCTGGTCTACATCTGGCCTACATCTGGCCTACAACTGGCCTACATCTAGACTACATCTTGTCTACATTTGGCCTACAACTGGCCTACACCGCTCACTTCACACTTGGTTTGATTTCTTTGTGTGTTTGTCTCTGCTGGAGCACCAGTAGGCCATACATGGCCTACTGGTGCACAAGATGCAGGTTGGCACTAGCCTGGCTCCAGCCAATAGACCCGCCCACTCTCTGAGTGAACTGCATCTCTTGGTCTGGATATGTCATATGACGAGTCTCTTGATTCGGTTCAAAGCC
Source organism: Nannobrachium achirus (assembly GCF_963921795.1). Classification (NCBI taxonomy): domain Eukaryota; kingdom Metazoa; phylum Chordata; class Actinopteri; order Myctophiformes; family Myctophidae; genus Nannobrachium; species Nannobrachium achirus. The sequence continues at coordinate 49,188,199 of NC_137822.1, read as the reverse complement.
GTATCTTGGCGAACCGACCAATGAATTCAAAGCAAGACGGAAAAAAATCTACAGAAACAGTGGAGGGAGGGGTGGCTGCGTGGCTCACCAGAGTTCTTAATTGCTCCCTTTGAACTTCAAAAGGACTCCGAACTGCAGGCATTGATTGAGCCATACAAGTGTCGAGTAGCTCGTTAGTGATTCTCTCTAATCAGTGAAACATCAAAGACACTGACCTGTTGGGTGCATGTCATTGAGGGGAGGGGGAGGAGGGATTGTTTTGTGTGCAAAAGTCAAACACAACCCTCCCACCAGATCGCTTGTGATTGGGAATTGTTTCAAATTTTAAATCCCCTCCCCTTTGAAATCTCAACACAATGGCTCAGGCTCAGACTCTTAAGCTCCAGCGCAGAGTCTGAAATCAGGCTAGGTTGGCACCTGGACATAGTGCAGTTCTAGTTTCAGAACTGTGTTCCAAAAATAAACAAACCACCTCTGCGGTTTCACTGAAGGTGTAAATGTACACATTTTACCCAAAGAGTCAAACTAAACCCAAGGACTACATTTCCCATGGACGCGGCTGGTAGGTAAGGCAGGATGAATTGTACTTTCTCCAGAAACTGGCTCTATAAAATATGAATGAATATCATAAAGGATGCAGAGCCAACACCCTTTCTCCCTTAATGCAGCATCTGTTGTGATGTTAATACTATAGATTCCATGGCCACCAGCAACATTGGACAATAATAAGCAGATTTTTATGCCCATATTCTGTATGTTGTAGTGCCTGTTGGGCAGATCTTTGTACCCATACATGGTGTTCCATGCAAACCCACACTGTTTCGTAGGAACAGTATTTCTAGTATAAAACAATATCCTGAACGTCTTCGGGATCAGCCTGCCAGAAATCCCAAACTAGTTGCGTCATCTCAGTGCGTCTACTCGTATTGACCCTTGAGGCTTCTGCTGTTCCCAAAAGGTAAGTCTTTAGATTGATTGATTGACTGATTGATTGATTGATTGATTGACTGATTGATTGATTGATTGATTGATTGATTGATTATCTCACCCACATCTCCTCAAACAGCCTTTGCAGCACATTATAAATGTTATAAATGTTTTCTTTACAAAATTGTGCTCCCTGTACACGCACACACACACACGCACGCACGCATGCACGCGCACACACAGACACACACACACACACACACACACACACACACACACATACACACACAACCATGGATGGTGGAATGTGTGTAAATGTACATTTAGTTTCCAAACCTTTTTGTCTCAGGGCACCTCATAAATATTGTTTTAATCCGAGGCACCCCTTCATTATAATTTCCACTCCCAGAACCTTATATTTATAGCATATCGTCATTGTCGGGTGGAAACCTTGTATGTCCAAAACCGTTCATTTTGTTTTATCATTTATAAAATGTACTAAACTAGTGAAAACAGCAGATCTACATGTGCTTGTAGATCGGCTTTTCACTAGTTTATGTGACAGTCCTTACCAAAAGACGTACACATTTGAAACTTGGAGATACGAGGTTTCTGCCCGACAGTGACAATATTTTAGTGATTATGGGGCGGCATAGCTCAGGGGTAGAGAAACTGGTATTAGAGCACGAAGGGTATAAATCCCGAAGGGTTCCCAGTTCGAATCCGGGCTCCCCCTGAGTTAATGTCGAAGGGTCCTTGGGCAAGACTCTGAACCCCTAATTGCCTCCGGTGAGTAGGTTGGTGCCTTGCATGGCTTCCTCTGCCACCGGTGTATGAATGTGTGTGTGAATGGGTGAATGTAATGCACAATCTATGTAAAGCGCTTTGGATTAAAAGCGCTATATAAATGCACCATTTACCATTTGATTATGTTGCGAGGAAAACGTTAGGATAATACCCATTTTGGTTAGAACTGACTGAAAATAACTTTGTACTTCAAGTTTAAAATGATACTAAATATTTGTGTCCAAATAAATTCCAAATATTATCAAATTATCTCGCGGCACCCCTGGACTGCCGTCGCGGCACCCCAGGGTGCCCCGTCACCCACTTTGAAAACCCCTGATATAGACCATACATGGGCAACTGGCGGCCCGGCCCCCACCTTCACTTAATGCGGCCCACAGGTTAATACCAGAATACTGATATATTATTGATTTCAGCTGTTACAATTACAACCATGACCTGCTTTAATTCTGTCAGTCTATATTAGTAGTCTAATGACTAGTATAGTAGTATTAAAATGTATTTTTTATGTCCATTATTTTTGTATTTAGGTTCATAAGTTGAGTGAGTATATAACAAAATGCGTTTGAAATTAAATTAAAATGTAACATTTCAGGATTCCAATTCAAAATAAGCAAAAGCGTGATGCGTTTTGAGCTTGTAGATCGGCTATTTTTGCTTCTTTTGTATGAGATACTAGAATGACAAAGTAGGACGTAGCAATATGCAATGTGGCCCTCTGGAGTGAAGGTGGAAAATGGAAATATAGTGGCCCTCGCCATCATCAAAGTTGCCCACCCCTGGGTTAGACCCACCTGACATTATAGTATCAGGTGGGTCCATCATATACAGTAGACCCACCTGACACATTAGTGTCCGTTTCTCAAAGCTTTTTACTACCAGTAATAAAGAACAGGGATATCATTCGGTAAGAAGCACAACATATGTGTTGCATACAGACACATCTGAATGCATCAACTATATTTACCAAAAGTACTTTTTTTCACCTGGACAAAGCAGGACAAAATAGTAATATTCACCTACACACAAGAAGAAGAGTAGCAAATAAAAGTATTAAGTAAAATTCAAAAAAATAAAATAAAATAAAATATATATAAACTCAGCACAAAAAGAAAGGAAACTTGACTTCGGTCCATTATATCTCCCCTTTAATAATACCAATTTGTATTGTGTTTTACATCATTTTTATCATTCGTTCGTCACCTTTGCAACGAGGTACAGCGTGTAAGCATCGGGCATTCGTGGAATGAGCAACATAGCCAAACGTGTGTGTAGCGCCCCTCCAAAAATGGTCAAAATGGCCAGGCAGGCCTGCAATATTCTACTTTTACTCCAATACAAGTATTTGAAAACGTTAATTGGCCTACTAGCCTACTAGTTACTTTGTAGATGTTGATTATAACTACAAAACATCCATTAAACACTTCAGCCCTTTATTCATTTTGAAAAAAAAAAAAGTCCACAGATTTGGAGCTGGCATCTGCCAATGATCTGGTCTGTTCACTTCAATCAATCAATACTCTAAGCCAGAGAATCTCGTTTGTCTTATATTGGTATTATTATATTGTTTGTTTGACAAAAATAATTCCCCCCCCCCCCCCCCCCCCATAGCGTCACAATTCTCTGGAGCCGCCCCCTGACCCTCATAGGTAGAATAAAGTGCAGTGTGACCGTAGAAGTATATTTTGATATCAATACTTTGTTGCTTTTACTCAAGTACATTTTGAATTCCGGACTTTTATTCATTTTAATTAACAGAGTATTTCTATACTGCAGTATTGATACTTTTACCACCACTTTTCATTTAGAGAACTGACTTACAGTACGTACCAGTATGCTTGTGTCCTTTTAACCACACTAGTGTGTAGTTAGGTTGTATTATTAAATGACCTGTGACCTTTGACCTGTAAGCTAGGAACCCACAGTCACTACCATGTGTTGCTGTCAATACAAGAAGGAATGTTAAACATGAAGCCAAATCATGTTATTATTTTTATTATTATGATTATATTGCTTCGCATTGATGAGCTGTGAACTGAGACACAATCTCTGACTCGGTGGGGGAAGGGTGGGCGACCCCTCACCACTAGGTTTTGTTTTCAGACAACAAAGATGTGAAAATGAAGACGTGATGGAATCTGCTGCTGGGTGTCAGTGGATCCATGGACCCTGGAATCACCAGGATATAATGTGTTGCCCATTGAGGTGAAATGAGCAGTATTGATCCCATACGGCATACCGCTAAAAGAAAACAGCAGATAAGTGTTGTTAACCCAAGCTCACAACGCGACGCTCCACACGCTTTGTGAACTTGCAGTTCACTATTTCATAAAGGACAACTTCGTTATTTTTACAACAAGGTTTCATATTTTAGATTGTAATTAGAGAAAAGAAAAGATGAGTGTTAAAATGTTTTCATTTACTGCTTTCTGTCGTTTTAGCGAGTTTAGCTATTTAGATTTCAGTGGGTGGGGCCATGCGTACAAGTGGCTAAATATGTATTTTTAGACTAAATAAGCCATCAATTTCTATTTACAGGAACACTACTAGTACTAGAACTATAAGTCACATGTGTCCATGAAAGTGTACGGTGCATCTTGGAAAGGGCTTATTGTGTCTAAAAATACATATTCTCACCGTTATGTCAAACACAAGTAATTATACTTAATACTACTAATAGAACAGGGAGGGGTCTTCAACAGGGGGTCCATGGAGATACTGCAGGGGGTCCCCGAAATTGTTGAAAAAAAAAAAAAAAAAAAAAGTTTCATATATTTATTTAATTTTAATTTTAAATGTAATATATGTTTATCTATTATTTGAATAGCTTAGTATTTAATGCACAATAACATGGTATGTTTATACACATTAAACAGCATTTTATACATAATTATACAACATTGTAGCCCTTAGGGGGTCCCCGCTCCATCTCCCCATCAGTTTGGGGGTCCCTGGCCTGAAAACGTTGAAGACCCCTGCTGTAGAAGATACACTAAATACTGTATAAAAGAGACTGTTTGGTGAGTAAGAATACAGAGAGACAGACAGTCCAGATAGAGACTTACCGTCATCTGGTCTTTTTTGCGAACACAGTCGATGTAAGGATCACTGGTGTTTGGATCCGCGCTACAAACAATACATCGAATCTCGAGCTGACAGACAGACAGACAGAAAGACAGACAGATTGGACCTTATATTGAACTTGAAACACAGCTGGTTTAATCTGCTTGGTTGTGTTGACAAGCGTGCATGTGAAACCACACTGCTAATCTCACAGACAGAGCAGCAGTGAATGGTTCACAGAAAGACAGACAGACAGAGCACCAAAGCAGCGAGCTTATATTTAACTCTATGGTTCACACACCTGTTTGAATGGACACTCAGGGCGATGTCCGTTTGCACCCGGAGCCTTTCTGCAGGTTGTAGTCCTCAAACGCACATCGATTTTCACTAAGGGTGTGACCTACAAAGAGAGGAACAAATGCAATACAAATTCATTTCAAATTCATTTTAAATTCATTTTAAATTCAATTCAAATTCAATTCAAATCAGTTTAATTTAGGGTTAGGGTTAACCCTAAATTAAACTCAACTCATCTCTGATGCCACGTAATTCAATTTAATTCACTTAATTTAAATTTAATTTGCTTCAATATAATTCAGTTCAATTCAATAAAACGCCTACCTCTGCAAATGTGCCAGTAGAATAGAAGTTCAGATGTCCATAGTTAAACTGTCCGTTTGCTTTAATAAGAGCCAGATCAACAAACTTCTTCACACCAGGGTCCAGCCTCTCGTAGTCGTCTGCTGTCGCCGGGCAGACGACAGTGGTCAGGAACAACAGGAACACAATAAGAGCTGTCATCTTCTCTCTGAGACCAAGACGGTCAGAACATGGAGAATAAATACTGTATGGTTGTTGTTCAGAACTTGGTCCGGGGGACAAAGAGCAGATGTCTGTGTCATCGCTTTGTTTGTTCTGTTTGTTTATTTTGGGCCTTTTGGGCTTCAGACAGAAAGTTCAATGACTACACAGTGGATTCATTCATCATTTACTGATATTGTTGTGGATTAATCGTTATATTGGAATGCCACACAAAGACAGACAACGGTTCAGTTAAGGTTCTTTAATCCATCTAGAATTATTGAATGCTTTAACCAGTGAAAAATAGCAGATATACAAGCTCACAGAGCTTGTAGATCTGCCATTTTTGAAAAAGTTGTGAAAATGTGTGCAAATCGTTGAATATATGTATTTTCAAAGCGAACGTTTGTAACAAAGGTTTTGCTTCTGGGGGGTCCCTGGAACTAAATATTTTGAGATGGGGGTCTGTGGCCAAATACATATCATTTTGGCGGTCCTTCACATGAAAAGGTTTGAGAACCACTGACATAGTAGTCTCTCAAGAACAGACTAACTGAGCTCCAGTTGAAGTGAAAAGGACCTTTTCTTTGACGATGGCTGGCCAGATTGCTGACATAGAAACAAAGGTTTTTCAAAAAACCTTAGAAGGATTCAAAAGACACTTATAGAATCGGGTCAAAATTCTAATTTTCACGATCTTTCAAAAATAGCAGATCTAGGCCGTGCTGTGAGCGCGTATATTTTTCAATAGTTAAAGCACAAAATAATGATACACAATAATGTTTACCCGCTCTAAATGGGTTATTGATAGCCATGCAAAAGCAAAGATGTCCCGGGACTGTGGTGTTAGCTGAACGATACATTGGATATCACAATCATATATAGTGATTGCCCTAGCAACCAACACATATTGTTGTCCTAACCTTTCCCTCTAAGAGTCTTGGTGTAAACATCATCCCCACATGACCGTGTCATTCCTCTATCTTGATGTAACAGTCATGGTGGATGTTGTGCCAGTGACCCTGTGCTGTGTACTTGGCAGTTGTGTGTATTTGGGGCTTCCAGGAATGGAGTGGCTCTTAGGACAACCGCATGCTGGACGCTAGGGCTGGGATGCGATAAAAAAACAAAATCTAATTAATTACAGGCTTTGTAATTAATTAATCGCGATTAATCACATTTTAATCGCATATTAATATTTGACCCGAGAAGCAACATTTTTTCCCAAGTAAAACGCATTTTGTTGTACGAGTGAATCAACAAGTGAGTTTTTCTAATCTATATTTGGCATCCACTGGGCCAAGCAAAGCGCTCTGATCTACTTCTCCCTTTGCGTTTGTTGTCTCTTCTTGGTTGGTGCATCGCTATGATCGGTATGCCCGAAACTGAAGGTTCTGTGGTGTGATTAAAATGTGTTATTTTTTTTAATCGCGTAAATTTTCTGTAATTAATTAATTGCAATTAATCAACTAAAGTCCCAGCCCTATATATATATATATATATATATATATATATATATATATATATATATATATATATGAGTTTTAAGATACAGTGGGTTTGTATAGGAAGGGGGGCGTGTCTCATAAAATTATTATCAAATATCGAAATACTGAATTAAGCCAATTAGAATCTCTCTGGGGTGGTCACAAGTACTTGAGTAAATGTATTTAGTTACTTTACACCACTGCTCATTGCTGAGTTTGTTGTTCTAGCGGCTTCAAGTTCAGTAAGTTCAGTGACCTCAGTGGTTACATTCATCATTACTCTAGTTGCGACCGCAGGGAGCAGTTAGTGTGAAAACCTGCAGCAATTGTGTCACGCTGTTACTCTTGCTTGTAATGCTCTAACTTGCCTGTAATTCTTGCCTGTAACGGCACACACACACACACACACACACACACACACACACACACACACACACACACACACACACACACACACAATCTATCTCGTTTGTGCTGCGCCACACTCATTGCACTCAGTGTTTAACCCAGTTGCTTTTTTGATACTAGGCAAAAAAATACTCTCCCGGAACTTCACAGTAATGGGGGCGACAGTGGCTCAGGAGGTAGAGTGGCCCCTTGGGAATCGGAAGGTTCCCAGTTCGATCCTGGGCTCACCCATAGCCTCGTAAACTACCAAAATCCGGAAAGTGTAGTGCAGCGTTTCCACCACATCATTCCTGTCCTTGTCGAGCACATCTAAACTCCCACCTGATGTCGTGTGGGAGACCTGAGTGCTCCAGACCGTGCTGGCTGACCGCCATCTTACACAACGTCTTCAGACTAGGACTCAGATCTAAGACGTACAGGTCGTCAAGCGCTCCAGTGTCACACTCACCTCCAAAGAGGAGGGCGCGGTCCCCCACCACGCAGCAGCAGGTCCCGTACCTCCCCGACGGTCTGCGTTTCCCCCTGGGCTCCACCTTCCTCCAGGAAGAGCTCTCCGGGTCGAACCTCCACAGATCGTGGAAGGTGTCGCGCTCCCAGGTGCGGCCGCCGAATATGTACAGCCCCCCCTTGTGGGCAAAGGCAGAGTGACAGCAGCGCCCCTCTGGGCGAAGCCGCGTGGAAGAAGGCGCGCTCAGCCAGCAGCTGGTCTCGGTGTCGAACACCCTGACGTCGCCGTAGCAGCCTTCTTTGGCGCTGTAATTCTCTTCGTTCCGGCAGCCGCCGAATACAAACATCTTCGTCCCGATGACGGTGGCAGAGTGAAACTGCGAAACGGGCGGTGCAGTTCCTCTGGTGTTGATTAAAGACCAGAGCATGATGGTGGTGTCCAACTTGTATACGTCAGTGTGTGGAATGACATATCCTAACGCCGTATTCCACTGATGGCACGTTCCGTAGACGTACATCACCTTGGCCAAGACGCAGGCCGAATGACCTTTCATCTCCCGCGGAGCAGCCCCAGAAACCGCGGGCTTGTGCCACGTGTGGGTGTGGACGTTGAATGCGTAGAGCTCGTTGGAGTAGCTCCACGTGTTTGCGTTTGCGTAGCCGCCCCAGACGTAGACGGCGTCTCCTATGAGCACGGCCGTGTGGTAGCAGCGCCCGGAGGGGACCTGGAGGGGAGCTTCTCCTCTTCCAGGCGCTGCCACCGGGGGCAGTAGTGTCCTCCAGCGCAAAGACACTGTGTTGAAAACATGCACCTCCATCGGACCCGGCGTCAGGGCTCCCACAGAGAAGGGCTTCCCTCCGCGGGAGAACTCCCATCCTCCGAAGGAGAACAGGCGGTCCCCCGCCACCACGGCTGCATGGAAGGATATGTAGGGACCCCCGTCCAGGCGCTCCACCCAGTGGGTCATCCAGCACCACCGTGGGTGGAGCAGAGTGGACTCGTTGAGCCTTACTCTGTCTGTAAGGTGTGATAAATAGTGATATCTATCTGGATTGGTTAACGACCGTTTTGGGCGAACCCCCTTTCTTTTCAAATCAAGTGTGTGAAGGTCACAGTGACCAGAGCGCTTTGAAGAATGGAGTGTTATTTGGTGCAACTTCCCCATATATTGTATATTGTGATGTCACAATATCCTTATATTAAATTAAGCTTAAAGGAGTCATTCAGACCAAAACACATAATATAGAGGTTACCTGCTTTAGTCGAATTTTTTCATAGCTGCCCCTGTTGCTAGATTTCGCGGGCCCTCTCATAACTAACAGAGTAGATAGTCTTTATTATAGTGCGGTTATTTCTTTAGCTTCAAAGTTAGTATTTTTTCATTGGATTGTGTTTACACAACGTCCTGAGACCAACCAAACCTCTGTTTTGACCTCACAGGCACCCTACTTGTCAAACAGACGAGAAGATCCTCTGCTCCTCCCCTCCCTTTCTAGGCTCTCCTCTCCCTGCTCTGGTGCAGAGCAGAAGCCGTTTGACAAGTAAGAGTGCTTGTGAGGTCAAAACAGTGGTTTGGTTGGTCTCAGGACGTTGTGTAAACACAATCCAATAAAAGAACACTAACTCTGAAGCTAAAGAAATAACCGCACTAGAATAAAGACTATCTACTCTGTTAGTTATGAGAGGGCCTTCGAAATCTAGCAACAGGGGCATCCCAAATCTAGCAACATGGGCAGCTATGAATAAAATGGACTAAAGCAGGTATGAAGGGGTATTTTGGTCTGAACGACTCCTTTAAGGGAGGACCGCTGACGTCAACCTCATGTCACCATGACTCAGCCAGAATAATCATATACTGTAAGTGCAAAAACAAATCAGTCAGCTCCATATATGGGCACAAAAGGGGAATGCCCATATATGGGCATATACTGATGACATCAGGGATCTACATATATGGGCAGTATTAAAGGGACATGGACTCTCTGAAAGATATCTCCATATATGGACATGAAAGGGACAAGGACTGACAGATACAGAGATCTCCATATATGGGCATATCAGTCGGATCAGTCTGGGCAATGCAACATAGATGTGAGGCCTGCGTAGCGACACTGGGGGAGCCAATCGGAGAGGGGGGAAAAGGGTGACATCACAATATGGAAAATATGGTCGTCCCCAGTGACACTGCTAATGACATCACCGATGACATCACCCAATGTATAAATACAGGATGTGGTTGCTGTTCTGTACAACGACGGACAAAGCGCATCGCGTAGCTAAGACCTATTATAACCTCCTCATCGTGCTCTGTTGCCCTGGTAAAAGACGACCAACTCAGATTGATTGATTGATTGATTGAAGACTTTATTAGAAGTTTGCATAGAAAAAGGTACAGTTTCACGATGACGGTACAGTTCACTGGTACAAGGTCTACTAAAAGGAGATTCTAGAAAAGACTAAGCTTATTTCCATAGGAAACCATTGAAGTATCTCATATAACATTGAAAGAAGAAGAAAAGAGGGGTCAGGGGAGGCTGGGCTAGGTTTGTTATTGCCAGTTGTGAATGGCTGCCGCCTGTAAGTGGTTTTTCAGGGCGATTTTAAAGGATGCTAGGGAACCACACTCCTTTATGGCCTTCGGGAGGGCCTTCCACATTTTGGTGGTATAGCAGAAGAAAGAGTTTGACCCTTTGTTTGAGTTGACTTTGGGTTGACTTTGGGTTGAACTCTACGGACCACTGTTGCTGTGTTCATACCGAACGGTTTTAAACCCCCTTATTTAAACGTTTTAATCTCGGGGGGAGGATGAGGCTGAGCGAGCTGGGGTCGTTCGTCATGTGCGCGCTGTCCTTTGCCGCTATTTTTGGTGAGGAGGTTTTGTGTAGAGGGTAAAAAAAGCAGACCAAGTACAGACCAAACGGTCAAGTTTATTATGTAACGAGGGAATAAGTGGTTAACATACATGTTAACATGAATCATACTTATTAACTCATTTTGTGCTCCAGACATGAACGGGTTAAATGTCCAGCGCGCCGTCCGCCTGCTCCGTCCGCGGCCAGTCTCTTATTTTGAAGGCCAGAAGTCGATTGCGCAAACATTTCCTTTTTGACGTCATGACGTCATTCACCGGAAGTGATCATCCTCACATGCGGGTGTAGAAATGGAGGATCGTTGCCTTTCAGCTTGTGTTATTATAGCGAGAATCTAATGCCATCCTTGGCTTCAAAAGTGTTTTTTTGAGAAAATGGACATTAAAGATGAGATAGACCGTCGGCCTCCATGTTAAGGAATCACTATTTTGTGCACGTGGATCCGCGATGATGATGAATCGGCGAGTCCAATCGTGCCAGGACTTTCCAACGGACCGTACGGTAAGCTACGGTCAGAACATCTGCTGCATTCAAGCTGCACTGCGTGAATTTAGTACCGTATCCAACATGTCAGCCATGTAAACAAACGCACAGCGACATTTACAACTAAACGTTGCTCTCAACAATGTCTTTAAGGAAATACTTTGTTTTGTTTTTAGTTTTGAGTCAAATTATGTATTTGTTTATTTATTATAGTAATGAGGCGGGATAATATCTGGCTCAGCTGTCATTATCGTGAAATAAATTCCCTTCATGCTGATAACTAGCCTCGCAAGCCATCCCGAGCTACGTCATCACCACTCTGAGGGAACGCGGACATTATTTGTTGGCCGGCGGATCTCGCCGCGTCCTCCGACATCTCAAAATGACGCAGAGGGGTACACGACTCCTGCTTCTGTCTGCTTTGAGTAAATGAGGAGGGACATGACTCCCCCTGCTGTCTACCTTGAGTAAATGAGGAAGTGATCCGCGGTGGAAAACGACTGATAAATCATAGTGATTTTATCATTATAATGGATAAGCCTAAACAAACCAGTTCACATGAACAATACTGATGTAAAATAAGATATCTGAACGGCTACATTTATTTATACAATTAAAATGTCATGAGCCAGCACAGTTATAGGGGGGTTTGCCCAGACTTCTTTTTCTTCCGATCACCAAAAGAAGTCTATGGAGAACTCCCAGACTCTCCCCTGGGAGAGTCTAGCTGTTGCGAGGCTAGCTGATAACCACCTCCGCTATCAGCCTGTCTGGATGTTATTTCTCGATAACGACCCCTGAGCCAGATGTTATCCCTTCTATAATGACCCCTGAGCCAGACGTTATCCCTTCCATAACGACCCGGTCAGGCAGATTGTCTCTACACTAGGGTACGGAACCGTAGGGTTGGATTCTTCATCTTCTTCTTGTAGTCTTCATCGAACAGTTCACTCTGGGCCACAGTGAAATGGTTCTTCCAGTCTCCCACCTTTCCTGGAAGAACACGGTTCAACAGGTTCTTTATTTGTCAGGTCTCGTGTACGCAGCGGGTACATAGCAGTAGAACAAGGTTCCCCAATTAGTTTTCCCCAAGGGCCGAGTTATGCCTAGGGTACCAAGCCGAGGGCCACAACATTGCAGTGGGCGACGGTGGCGTTCCTGCTACTCCAGCGACTGCGACAGTTCAGATATCGTCGTCGTTGGGTCAAAATCTTGTATGTCCAAAACCATTCGTTTTGCATTAATCATTTTAAAAATCATTTAAACTAGTGAAAACAGCCAATCTACAAGCACACGCGAGGCGTTGTGTGCTTGTAGATCTGCTGTTTTTACTACTTTTGTGCGACGGCCTTGTATGATTTGCGAAGAAACGTACAAATTTGGAGATACGAGATTTCCACCCGACAACGACAATATACCAGTGTTGTTGCTGCTCTTATACCACCATTATTACTGGGGTTGGTGTGGGCCAGACAGTAGCCCCCCGCGGGCCGCAAATGGCCCGCAGGCCGCCTATTGGGGCACCCTGCAGTAGAATGTACGTTGTTCTGGTTCCTTGCCACATTATATGTTATGTAACAACTAGAAATATGCAATTGGAAATTGCAAGTGTGGTGACGCGAGTTTCACAAATGAAATTTGTCTTAAAGGACAACTTTAGTTTTTTTTACAACAAGGGTTCATATTTTAGATTGTAATTAAAACACACTGGGTGCCCCTGGATGGAGCCCCATTAATCCCCTATCGCTGCCCAGGCCCACCACCATTCTATTGAATCCGGCCCTGCTGCGTCAATGCATGCGTCATGACGTCACTTGGTCACATGACCGCAGACAGGATGTTATTGTGTAACTTTCTGTAAGGGCTAGTGTTGATCATAGCTGTTCATTGCCGATCAAAATGTGGACATTTTGCCGCAGCCGGCCACAGTTTTAGCCATAAAACAAACATCAGAGATAAAGGGCGTTAAAGATGGGGAAATGCATTGGAGTATATGGAGAAAAACGGCCGCGCGATGCTCTCAGCGTCGACTCGAAGCAACCAGCGGTGAACGGGCTGCATCCAGGCGTAGCCCCGACCTAACGGTGAGATTTAAAGTTAATACTGTAAATACAGTTAACGCGTAAAAAACGTTGTGGGCCTCCAGCGACATCAAAGAGTTTGACTCGTGGGCACCCGGTGAGTTAAAGAATGATGAGTGTTAAAATTATTTCATTTACTTCTTTCTATTGTTTTAGAGATTCTTATTTCAGTGGTTGGGGGCATGCGTACAAGTAGCTAAATATATTATTTTACACAGAATAAGCCCATTCCCAAGATACAACACAACCTTTCATGGTTGGATGTGACTTATGGGGGCTGGAAGTGTTACTGTAAATAGCAATAAAGAAACTGCTGGTCTAAAAAGACATATTTAGCCACTTGTACGCATGCCCCCATGCGTACGCATGCCCCACATTTTAGCACGGTAAAGGCGATAAAACAATAGAACGAAGAAAATGAAAAAAAAAAGGGAGGACTGCTGACGTCAACCTCATGTCACCATGACTCAGCCATAATCATATAAGTGTTAAGGCGCAAAAACAAATCAGTCAACTCCATATATGGGCACAAAAGGGGCATGCCAGAAAATAATAATAATTTGACTTTACGGAAGATGTGGATTGCGGTTGCGTTTGGTTCTGTAAATTGAATAATATAATTAATGCGGTAGGATAATGTGTGGATGACGAGTTGTTGATTCATTCGCACGACGCTCAGAGCCCATGATCCGACCGCGCACCACTACTGTGATCATAAACTGCAGGAGAAAATGATCTCCTCGCATCGTCGTGTCCTTAATATTCACCTTTCCTCATGAAGGGAGAGACGTTGAAGTCCATCTCCAGCTCGGTGGAGTAGTTGGCCATCCTGTTGTTCTTCATGCTGTCAAACTGCACTCCTGCTCTGATGTTCTCCCTCTCTTCATCTGACGGAGACAAACCCAGGAAGGAGCACAGTCTGTCTATCTGGAGACCAGTATCCTGTTGATGCATAAACACAGTCTGTCTATCTGGAGACCAGTATCCTGTTGATGCATAAACACAGTGTCTATCTGGAGACCAGTATCCTGTTGATGCATAAACACAGTGTCTATCTGGAGACCAGTATCATGTTGATGCATAAACACAGTCTGTCTATCTGGAGACCAGTATCCTGTTGATGCATAAACACAGTGTCTATCTGGAGACCAGTATCCTGTTGATGCATAAACACAGTGTCTATCTGGAGACCAGTATCATGTTGATGCATAAACACAGTCTGTCTATCTGGAGACCAGTATCCTGTTGATGCATAAACACAGTCTGTCTATCTGGAGACCAGTATCATGCTGATGCATAAACACAGTGGCCCTCATTTATCAATGGAGTGTAAAAAATGGTCTATTTTTTTCACCAAATTTTGCGTAGGGCAACGTGTGCACGGCATTTATCAATGCTTCCTAAACAGACACACCTGGCGTACATTTGATCCCAGCGTTGATAAATGCGCAGGCTGAAATTTAAATAACACGCCCTTAATTATTCTCGAAACGCCCTGATTTTACGACCAGAACAACCCGAATACGACCTAACAACCAAAGAAAAGCCATGTCCGCGTCCCACACAGACCACGCACACATGCACGCACGCACGCACACACCTACACACGCAACTAGGCTACTTTGAACAGCAGCATTTTGGTTTACACAGCAGTCTTTGACAGTGGAAACGTGGGATTAACCAACGGTACAATCTTTGACAAGGAGGCTATAGCACCGCAGCCGACATGAATGACACAAGTCACTGGTCACTGCCATGAATACTTTTGGATATAAATTTAAACCATTGCCTACCCGTGCCGTGTGTGCGCAGACAGAGCGCGTTCATTTGGTTACAAGCAATCATATTCCCCATGGCCATGATCTCAAGGCTCGCAACGTCGGGTTTCATCATTAACTCCAGCATAGTGTACAGTATCTACTGTATAAATTGAGAGACCCCACGGTTACGTTTTGGATATTAATTTAACCCAATTTCGGCGACGAGCGCAATTCATGTTTGAGTGCTTGAACTAGCGATCATGTACCGTTCCTGCGCTGGCTGGTCTTCTCCCAGGTGGGCCGCGGACCCCCAAATAAATCATCCACAGCGTGCGTGCGCGGGGCTGGGCACAGCCAGGTTTGGCGCTTCGGATTTTATCCATATTTAAAAAGACTCGCGTCACTGTATAAATTGGAGGCTCACGCCTCACGGTAGATCACAGCGGCGCCGCGCTGGTCCCCGAAAATGTCTCGCATGCGTTCGTAGGCTATAATGTGCTTGTTCTGAGCCAGGTCTGCAATCTTAAAATATAGACTGTTAAAGCACTTAACAGTAGATTGCTTCCATGTTGCTAGATTTTGATTGCTTGTCATTGTAACTTGGAAATAAAATCGGCGTGCATGTCCATGATGTAGCTGGCTATAATATACTTTTATAAAATGTTATATTTTCACAGGATTATTTATTATTGTGTTGGATATACATTTTCGAGTGGATACATGTGTCCATTGCCTGTCAAATAGTTACACAATGCTGCTCCGCACCTCTACAATGGAACAAAGTGGTGTAGGATGATTCCTACACCACCTCAGGACTTGACGTGAGATTTGATCCTACCCTAGACCAAAGTCAAAGTCAAGTTTAAATGATAAATGTCAAGACTTCCCTAAATTTCGGTGTACACCCAAATTTTGATCTGCACCACGTTGATAAATGAGGGCCAGTGTCTATCTGGAGACCAGTATCCTGTTGATGCATAAACACAGTGTCTATCTGGAGACCAGTATCCTGTTGATACATAAACACAGTGTCTATCTGGAGACCAGTATCCTGTTGATACATAAACACAGTGTCTATCTGGAGACCAGTATCCTGTTGATGCATAAACACAGTGTCTATCTGGAGACCAGTATCCTGTTGATGCATAAACACAGTGTCTATCTGGAGACCAGTATCATGTTGATGCATAAACACAGTCTGTCTATCTGGAGACCAGTATCCTGTTGATGCATAAACACAGTGTCTATCTGGAGACCAGTATCCTGTTGATACATAAACACAGTGTCTATCTGGAGACCATATCCTGTTGATGCATAAACACAGTGTCTATCTGGAGACCAGTATCCTGTTGATGCATAAACACAGTGTCTATCTGGAGACCAGTATCCTGTTGATGCATAAAACAGTGTCTATCTGGAGACCAGTATCCTGTTGATGCATAAACACAGTGTCTATCTGGAGACCAGTATCCTGTTGATGCATAAACACAGTGTCTATCTGGAGACCTGTATCCTGTTGATGCATAAACACAGTCTGTCTATCTGGAGACCCGTATCCTGTTGATACATAAACACAGTCTGTCTATCTGGAGACCAGTATCCTGTTGATGCATAAACACAGTGTCTATCTAAAGACCAGTATCCTGTTGATACATAAACACAGTGTCTATCTGGAGACCAGTATCCTGTTGATGCATAAACACAGTGTCTATCTGGAGACCAGTATCCTGTTGATGCATAAACACAGTGTCTATCTGGAGACCAGTATCATGTTGATGCATAAACACAGTCTGTCTATCTGGAGACCAGTATCCTGTTGATGCATAAACACAGTCTGTCTATCTGGAGACCAGTATCATGCTGATGCATAAACACAGTGTCTATCTGGAGACCAGTATCCTGTTGATGCATAAACACAGTGTCTATCTGGAGACCAGTATCCTGTTGATACATAAACACAGTGTCTATCTGGAGACCAGTATCCTGTTGATACATAAACACAGTGTCTATCTGGAGACCAGTATCCTGTTGATGCATAAACACAGTGTCTATCTGGAGACCAGTATCCTGTTGATGCATAAACACAGTGTCTATCTGGAGACCAGTATCATGTTGATGCATAAACACAGTCTGTCTATCTGGAGACCAGTATCCTGTTGATGCATAAACACAGTGTCTATCTGGAGACCAGTATCCTGTTGATACATAAACACAGTGTCTATCTGGAGACCATATCCTGTTGATGCATAAACACAGTGTCTATCTGGAGACCAGTATCCTGTTGATGCATAAACACAGTGTCTATCTGGAGACCAGTATCCTGTTGATGCATAAAACAGTGTCTATCTGGAGACCAGTATCCTGTTGATGCATAAACAGTGTCTATCTGGAGACCAGTATCCTGTTGATGCATAAACACAGTGTCTATCTGGAGACCTGTATCCTGTTGATGCATAAACACAGTCTGTCTATCTGGAGACCCGTATCCTGTTGATACATAAACACAGTCTGTCTATCTGGAGACCAGTATCCTGTTGATGCATAAACACAGTGTCTATCTAAAGACCAGTATCCTGTTGATACATAAACACAGTGTCTATCTGGAGACCAGTATCCTGTTGATACATAAACACAGTGTCTATCTGGAGACCAGTATCCTGTTGATGCATAAACACAGTGTCTATCTGGAGACCATATCCTGTTGATGCATAAACACAGTGTCTATCTGGAGACCAGTATCCTGTTGATGCATAAACACAGTGTCTATCTGGAGACCAGTATCCTGTTGATGCATAAACACAGTGTCTATCTGGAGACCAGTATCCTGTTGATGCATAAACACAGTGTCTATCTGGAGACCAGTATCCTGTTGATGCATAAACACAGTGTCTATCTGGAGACCTGTATCCTGTTGATGCATAAACACAGTCTGTCTATCTGGAGACCTGTATCCTGTTGATGCATAAACACAGTGTCTATCTGGAGACCAGTATCCTGTTGATGCATAAACACAGTGTCTATCTGGAGACCAGTATCCTGTTGATGCATAAACACAGTGTCTATCTGGAGACCAGTATCCTGTTGATGCATAAACACAGTGTCTATCTGGAGACCAGTATCTGTTGATGCATAAACACAGTGTCTATCTGGAGACCAGTATCCTGTTGATGCATAAACACAGTGTCTATCTGGAGACCAGTATCCTGTTGATACATAAACACAGTGTCTATCTGGAGACCAGTATCTGTTGATGCATAAACACAGTGTCTATCTGGAGACCAGTATCCTGTTGATGCATAAACACAGTCTGTCTATCTGGAGACCTGTATCCTGTTGATGCATAAACGCACGTTTCCTAAACCCACCAGGATTGAGTTAAGACCCGCCTCGCGGAAACGCCCCTCGCAATAGTGCTGCTTGCTCAAGTGCAAAGCAATAGTAGCCTAACTACGCCCTACCGATCCATTACAATAATACACGCAGCATAATACGCCCAAAGCCATATCCAAACTATAACAATTTAACTGATAATTAGTAAGAGTTTTTATTTTGAGCACAGTAGTGACAAATTAATAGCTTTCTCAGTATGTTTTTCTCTTTAGCAAAGTTACAAAGTTTTACCTTGTTAAGCACAATACAAAGTAAGTTTTTATTTTTTAAGCACAGTTTATTTTGAGCACTGTAGTGACAAATGAATAGCTGTGCATTGTGCAAATGCAGGCTTTTCTCAGTAGCCTACAAGTTTTATATTGTCTTCATGCCTTTACTAGGTCTGACTTTATCCACCCTCCATGTGTCCGGCAAAGGATTTCAGCCACTCCTGGAAGTCCTCGCGTTTCCGCGAGGCGAGTCTTAACTCAAACCTGGTGGGTTTAGGAAACACGCCATAAACACAGTGTCTATCTGGAGACCCGTATCCTGTTAGTACATAAACACAGTGTCTATCTGGAGACCAGTATCCTGTTGATGCATAAACACAGTGTCTATCTGGAGACCAGTATCCTGTTAGTACATAAACACAGTGTCTATCTGGAGACCAGTATCCTGTTAGTACATAAACACAGTGTCTATCTGGAGACCCGTATCCTGTTGATACATAAACACAGTGTCTATCTGGAGACCAGTATCCTGTTAGTACATAAACACAGTGTCTATCTGGAGACCAGTATCCTGTTAGTACATAAACACAGTCTGTTTATTTGTGGGAGAGTGTTTTTTGCAGGTCTTTCAGTCCGAGTGTAAAGGGTTAATTGTCCAGAGCGCCGGCCAATTTCTCCATTTGCGGCCTCTCTCTTATTTTGAAGGCCGAAAGTAGATTGAGCTCGCAATTCCCACTTGACGATTCAAGATTCACCCGTGACTAGTTCCGGTCCAGAGCACAAACAAAGATCTAAGATGGATGCCTTCATGCTTGTGCTATTTTAGCGAGATTGCCATGCCATCCTTAATTGGCATCAAACGTCTTTTTTTGGAGAAAATGGACTGTAAAGATGAGAAGGGCCATTGTTTTCTATGGGACGCGGCACTTTTGCTTGCACGTTGGACGTGCGATGGAGACGAATCAGCCTTGCCAGCCTTATTCACCAGACCGAAGGTAACCAGCGCCAGCTTTACTGTATATACAGTGTATTTACTGTATATACAGTGTATTTCGCAGGGATACACGCGATCAGCACTCCGGGCCGCGTTAATATTTCGCGAGTATACGCGCGATCAGCACTAAATGAGTTTTAACATTCACCAGATTAGCATTCACCAGCGTTGGCTGGTTAACATTTCACCAGGTTAGCATTCACCAGCGTCGGCAGGTTAGCATTTCACCGTTGTTCGAAAGAGCAAGATTTCCCCAAACACAAACGCACCTCAATCAGATCTTCATAGAACATGTAGAGGAGTTTAGAGTGAGTCTGTCTCCTCTCCCACCAGCCAGTCACATGCTCATACCAGGGTCCCCACACCACTGAAACCAAGGAAGGACAACACATGCTCATACCAGGGTCCCCACACCACTGAAACCAAGGAAGGACAACACATGCTCATACCAGGGTCCCCACACCACTGAAACCAAGGAAGGACAACACATGCTCATACCAGGGTCCCCACACCACTGAAACCAAGGAGGGAACAACACATCAATCAATGACCATCATCAACACTGTATGTCCTTTCACTGTCAAAATGTGTCTGTGGCAAATTAGACGTTTAGTGTTTTTTTTTTACAAAACATTATTTTGGTCGTAAGACCAGTAGCGGAACTAGCCCCCGGCGTGCCCCGATGAGATTTTCACCAAGTGCCCCTCAAAAAAAAAAAAATACTATCACATATTAGGAGTTCTCAAATGTGAAGAATCAACTGATGGTGAGAAAACGCTAATGTTACTGTCGCCCAATAAGTTACATTTTCGCTAGAAACAGGCTTAATCAAATATGAGTGACTGAATATCATAAACCACACAGAGCCACCTCGCCAACAATATCGCAAAGGCTGTTTGTTTATTTTTGGACTGCAATGCTTATATGAGACGATTTTAAGATGACTCAATGTTATTCTCCATAGAGAATTTTCTTCCATGAACCGGGGATGAGCGAGTGACATCATGACTTTGTTACTCCATTGAGGGTTTTCTAATATGTTGTAGAAAGATATGAGACAACAAATTCAGAACAGAACTGGTATCTTTTTTTTATTGGCCAGTTGTGAGTTTGTTGCTGACCTCCATTTATGAAGATGACTTATTGACAAAAGTAACAAATATCATTAAAGCAATCATTCATTAGTGTGCAATAAGTGTTAAATGGCTTTATATTATGAATAGTACTGTAATAATTTATTGATGGCCTCTTGTCTTGATTGTTTAAAAATGACATCATGGGCCGTTATGCTCGATAACAAGCTTGATAAGCCCAAAGCTTATTGATACCGGGTAATCAATAAATCTGTTATCGGGTTATCGAGCTACCCTTGTTTAGGGCTCCATCCCTACCCCAGTAGGACCTCCCCTCATCTCTGTTCAGAGACGTGCTGGCCATTAGGAAAAGCGGGAAAACTCCCGAACGGCTGGTTCATTCCTGGCCGGTTCAGGCCGGCCATAAGGAAAAAAAATTAAATAAAATGTCGGCCTTTGTTCCATTTTGGGGGCTGGGCGGCCAACAAAGTAAATTGTCACTGTCGGGCAGAAACCTCGTATCTCCATGTTTCAAATTTGTAAATTTTTTCGCAAAGTCCTGCTTCATCATAGAAGGCCGTCGCACAAAAGTAGTGAAAACAGCCGATCTACAAGCACACAACGTCAAGCACTGCGAGGCGTTGTGTGCTTGTAGATTGGCTGTTTTCACTAGTTTAAATCATTTTTAAAATGATAAATACAAAACAAACGTCTTTGGACATACAAGGTTTCCATCCGACAACAACGAAATATAACTCATGTAATTGGCCCACTGGCTTGTCACTTGTCATGATCTGAAATGGCAAATCTTTGAGTAGCAGCAGCGCTATAGAGAGAGATCTCTCTCTATAGCGCGCAATGAGGGCCTCTCCAACTCTTTTTCCAGGGCTGAATCAGGGGCCCAGCACGTCCCTGTCTCTGTCCTCCACACTCACCCTGCCCCTCCATGAACCTGCTCAGGAAGCTGCTCCAGTCTCCAGCCTCAGGCTGCGTCAGGCACATGCGGTCGAAGTGGAAGTAGGACACGGCGTTGTCCTTGGCGTTACGAGCCACGTAGACCACCTGCATATACAGTATACATACAGTATACATACAGTAGGGCATTCACCAAATATTTGAAATTCAAAGTCACTATTCGACGTTCACCGAAGTCGAATATTCGCCTATTTTTATTTATTTTTTATTGTTTCCTCTTTAAAAAATGTATAGAATGTAATAAAAAAATATATAGTTTAGAAGACTTGGCTAGATAGGAAGTCATAAGAATGAGTTGTCAATGCCCCTGGTGGATGAATTTGTTAATGCTCTATACCAGGGGTTCTCAAACCTTTTTAGGCCGTGACCCCCAAAATAAACATATTTGAACTGGGGACCCCCACCCTGACAAGCACTTGGAATTGTAGGTATTATATTTAATGTGACTCGGTTCCACAGATAAATATTGTGAAAATAGCAGATCTACATGCTCACAACGCCTCGCAACGCAGTTTGGCCAGTCCTGTCGAATATTCGACTACTCGAATACTTTGAGGTCGAATAATTTGAATACTAAAAATCACTATTCGTGAATGCCCTAATGCATATACAGTATGCATATATTCCGGATAAGCGGTTGAAGATGGATGGATGGATGGATATACAGCACATATGTCAAACTTAAGACCCGGCGGCCAAATCAGGCCCATGAATGAATTATCTTTGGCCCCGTGGGATGATATTTATTTACTATTAGAACTGTCCCTCTGGTATGTTGCACGCACCACCACCACAAGGAAGCGTATCGCCTGTGGTCATCTTTCAGCTCCCCCTCTCCCCAAAAATGTATAAACAAAAGTGAACTTTGAAAACAGGGGTTTTCAAGCCAGGTGGGAGTCAGAGTAGCCTACACATTCACGGATGTAAACGGGCAGGTTCAATACGTGCAATGATTTCAATACGTTTTAAAGGGGTGCTGTCACCTAAAGGGGTTGAGGGGCAGATTACGCTGTGACATGAGCTTCTCTGGAAACGGTCTGAAACAGTCTGAAACTCATTTGATGCCTTTTCAAAATGGCCGCCAAGTTCCTCACTGCCCAATTTAGTAATTTTTAGTGCACAGATCAATGTTTAGTGCACGGATCGTGCACGCCCATGCCTAGATCATGCACCATATGTGTGCAATGTTCACCGCTTTCAAACAAAAAAATCCACTTGGAAATCCGTTCAGGCATTCATGAGATATAGAAGCCATTGTTTTCTTCAAATGTAAACAAACATGGCTGCCATTTTGAAAGATGTGGTTGGTATGGGGGTTAAACATGCCTACTACATTTTTGGAGGTCCAATTTTTTTTTCTTCAAAATGGCTTCCAACTCGGGAAACTCGGGCTGTGGCAGCCTGGAACTACTGTAATAACTCGGGAAACTCGGGACGGGGCAGCAAATGAGTTAAGCTCATGTCACAGTGTAATCTGCCCCTCGCCCCCAAACAACAGCTGACCAGTACAGTAAGTAGCCATACAGTCAGGCTATACAGACAATTAATTTGATTGGCTTATAATTGCGCATCCCCACAATGACATCATAAAAACTATTAACTTGTTTTTTAAGCCGATTCTTAAAGTAACAGTAACCCTTTAAATAAAAATTGAACTAGTCCGGCCCTCGACTTGTAACATTTTTTTAAATGTTGGCCCACTGTGTATTTGAGTTTGACATCCCTCATATGCAGTATAAAGACCAGCATATACAGTATACATATACAGTATATGTAACGGAGGTGATCCGAACCTCCCCACCCAGCTTCGAACCCAATATCTTAACCATTACTCCAAAGGGATATCCCTATGGAATGAGGGCAGATACTAGACTTTTGAGGCTTCAGGCTGGGGCTGCGACTCTCTCCACCACACATATACAGTATAAATATACAGTATACATACAAAGAAACCCCTGGAGTGACTTGAGGCCTTCGTGGTTTGTCTCTCACGCTGTGCATGTGTTCAAACGTCGCTCTGTGTTGATAAATACCATGGCAGATTATGAAAGTTTTCTCAGTTGAAAAAAGAAAGAATCTACATCGTCTAAAGCCTCTATCATAGTCCAAGGTGAAGATAAGCTATCACCTCACTGCGGTGTAGTTTCCTAGCTATGACCTAGGCCAGGGGTTTTCAAAGTGGGTGACAGGGCACCCAGGGGTGCTGTGATGGCAGTCCAGGGGTGCCGCGATATTGATATTTGGAATTTATTTGGACACTTAAAAAAATATTTAGTATCATTTTAAGTACAAAGTTATTTTCAGTCAGTTCTAACCAAAATGGCTATTATCTCAATGTTTTCCTCACAAATAATGGCTAAAATATGCTATAAATATAAGGTGCTGGGAGTGAAAATTATCAATATCGTCACTGTCTGGCAAAAACCTCGTTATCTCCAAGTTTCAAATGAGTATGTTTTTTGGTAAAATAAAAGCCTTAATTCATCATACAAAAGTGTCACACATGTAGTGAAAAGAGCAGATCAACAAGCACACAACGCCGCGCGATGCGTTTTTAAAATACTAACACAAAAAGAGAAGGTTTTGGACATACAAGGTTTCCACCCGACAACGACGATTTAATGTAGGGGTGCCTCGGATTAAACTAATATTCATGGGGTGCCCCGAGACAAAAAAGTTTGGGGACCCCTGACTTAAGGTCTTTGCACACTGCTGTGTTTTTTGGGCCGAATATCGGAGTGAATTTCGGAGTGCGCAAATAAAAAGATCAACCTCACGTTATGTCAGTCACATTTGCACACTGCCACTCGTTTCGCGCACCACTCGGTCCCTTGCTCTCTCTCTCTCTCTCTCTCTCTCTGTCTCCTTGCACTGAAAAACGCATTTCGCAAACGAAAGACGCAGCAGTGTGCAAAGACCTTTAGGCTTTGTTATACATGTTTAGGTGATGGCTAGAAAACTACACCGTGGTGATTGATGGCTTATCACCGCAGACTGTACTATGATAGGGCCACAACAGTTAACCCCTTAAACCCCAGTTTTGCAGAACATGGCAGATTGACAAGTGAAAATAGAAGAGTGGGATATTTCACTTTCAGCGTCATACAAGTTGATCTAAAATACATTTGTTTCATAATTATCTTATGCTGTACCCTGCAGCCCTGCTCCCAGAAGGACTTGGGCACCAACTGGACTGGAAGATGGGTTTTGATGAGGCGAGGAGAGGTGGTCAGCTTATCCGCCTGTTCTGTTCCTGTACGGAGGATAGAGGTGAGCTAAGCATGTTGTTACAGTCTGTTCTGTTCCTGTACAGAGGAATGGAGGTGAGCTAAGCATGTTGTTACAGTCTGTTATGTTCCTGTACGGAGGAATGGAGGTGAGCTAAGCATGTTGTTAGTGACACAGTCTGCATGCGCTGCCTGTCTCTGGCCTTGCCCTGTGGCAGAGTTCGAGTTATACCCCGAGAGCTATGGGGTCCCTCTAGCGGCGCCAAAGGCGCCGCCGAAAAATAGGGCCCCCATAGTTATGGGGGTGGCCCCCATAGTTATGGGGGCCCTATTTTTCGGGTATAAAGTCGGCTAAAACGAGTATTTTCCTATATTAAATCATATTAAATCAGGTATTTTTCGGTATATAGTCTGGATTTCTTGGTACCAACAGTCAGACAACAAGTGCCAGTTTCATAAAATCATTCAGTTCCCAGAGCTTTTCAGTTAATCTACTTAGTTACTTTACACCACTGTCTACAACAGCAAGCAAACATTTTAGCCCGTGAACCTGTCTACAACAGCAAGTATGATGGTTCCCAAACTTTTTAGCCCGTGAACCAAGAGACATTACTACCTTGTACCAAACAAGTAGTGAAAATAGCAGATGTACAAGCTCACAACGAGTTGCTTCGCACTGTGTTCAGTGCGTTGTGACCCATACAACGTGTCCGCCACATCGGTCCAGACCCCAGTGTTAGGAAACAGCTAGCCTCGGAAACCCAGGCTTCATTGGCGATGGTTCTGGTACACCATAGCCATTAGCCACTAGCTAGCCCAAACGTTAGCCTAGCCAGGCAGCACAGCAGCATAACATAGCATTCATTCATCATTACAAGTCTATAGCCACGAGCCCACGACTCACCAGTGAGGACGCCAGGGCTAGCAGAGGGCGATGTTTAATCCCTTCATAGCCTAGGTTGTGTTGTCTTGGTGTTCTGTATATTCCTTTATGGCCGTATTGTTATAATCCACCGAGTCCATGACGCATCAGTTACGCACGGAGAGACAGACGTTCAGACAAGTTAAAAGGGAAGTCCTTTGAAAGCCATTTCCTCTCTGAACAGTGCCCAGAAGCACATTTCAAAACAAGAGCCTTTCTTTTTTTTTTTTGTCTATACAATCGATCATTCAACACATGTTTATTTTGAAATTGTACTGGAAATAGAAGTAGCCAATAGCTCCTACTTCACGCCACTGATGTCAGAGCCTCTACTTGCCGATCGGCAATATTTTCCCCCCCAACCCCCCTTTAGGGGGTGCGGTGGGACGTGGGGGAGGGGGTGCGGCCGCACCCCCAGCACCCCTACTTCCCTCGGGTATGGTCTTGCTAAGACAGCGTTGTTTTGTTTGGTTGTTTTGTTGCTCTCCGGCGTGTCCGCCTTCCTTTGCCGTCCGGGCCGTGGCTAGAAGTGCAAAGACTCGATGCAGTGGTTCCTAGCTTAGCATATGCCCAGGCCATGGCGAGACCACGCAGCTGGGTAGGTCTGCATCCAGAAAGGTAGGAACCATTGCAGCGAGTGTGTTATAACCCGGACGGTAAAGGAAGACTCACACCCCACATTAAATGCGCCTGATTTATAATAATAAAATTAATAGTAGGATTAAACGGTGTGATGTCATTGTTCAGTCTTACTGTCTAACATGTTTATTTAGTATATCTAGTTAACATAAATAATATAAATTCTTCCAATGGAACATAAAAAAATAAAATAAAACGAAAAAAATAAAAAATAAAACACACTTAGAAAAAAAGAGACCCCAAAGGGGGTTGTTGACTATGGGGTCCCAGACTTTAACTATGGGAGCTAAGACCCCACTGGCTCCCACATAACTCGAACTCTGCCCTGTGGTGATCCACTGATCCTGGATCAGTGCTTCTCAAACCATGTCATGTCAAGGATCCCCAAATTGACACTTATTATCCTGCGGACCCCCATTTGAAAAGATATGCCTAGATATGTCTTATGGGGACCCCCATAAGAGAAGGTTTTCACAGCTCTAGCAGTGATTCCCAACCATTTTAATTTCAAGGAGTTTGACCTGCATTAGGCTACATTTCTATCTCTGAGACCCCAATTTATTGAAAAATGTATGTTAATTTAACTCTGAGAGCATTATACACATGGAACCAATTGGATCCCGTTACACTCTTAGAGTTACATGCCCCTAAGGGTCCATCTGGTTTCTAACGCAAATCATCTAAAATTACACAGACACCTTCGGTTTTAAAGGGTTAATATTATTTCCCCCCCTGTTCTGCGAGCTAACATAATGTGATTGCGACCGTAGGTCGCATTTACTATCAAAACCTCCACCGGCTGTCTGTCTGTCTCTCCGTCCGTCCGTCCGTCCGTCACACGTCACACGTCACACGTCACACTTTTGCCCTGCTCATATCTCCACAACCGTTGCCCCCATCCATGCCAAATTTTGCACACACACTCCTTACCTGCCAAACTACAACCTCCAAGGACCCCCAGAGCTTCAGGGACCCCCAGGTCCCTGGGGGACCCCCAGGTGTAAAAAATGAACAAATGTGCAAAATTGACCAAATGACCACCCCAACGGGGCTGCTCACGAGGAATTCCTGGGGACCACCCACTCCTGGTGCTCCAGAACGGATGCAAAAGTGGTGGCGCCCCCAGTGGAGGACCCCCTCCACTGCAGCTCACATAAAATGCCGTAACTCGGGCTAGGAGCGTCCGGGAGAGCCGGGGCCGGTACCTATTCGTCCGCCAAGGCAACGCGGAGACCCCACCCCTCATTTCTCACATGGCCCTCTTCTAGCGCCACCTTCAGGCCAATTTTTAATCACTGCTCCTACAGATTTTGCCCTAAAATCACGAAAATCACTACACAGCATGTCTACACTCATGTCATCAACATGGATCAGGAAGATTTTGGAAAAACACATTTTTGCCCTATTTGTGGAGATAAGCGACCTACGGTCGCTTATCTCCCGATTAGGGAGTCTTACTGGTTTTAGAGTAAAATGTGTAGGAGCAGTGTCCAAAAATGGGTTTTGCAAGAATCGGCCTCATGGTGGCGCTAGAAGAGGGGCATGTGAGAGTTGATGGGTGGAGGTTGTGGTTTGGCAGCCAAGGAGTGTGTGTGCAAAATGTGGCATGGATCGGGGCAACGGTAGCGGAGATATGAGCAGGGCAAAAGTGTGACGTGTGACTAGAATGTATGTTCTGCAATGTCCTGTTACATTAACCCATTTAGAACGGGTACACATTATTGTGTATCATTATTTTATGCTTTAACTATTGAAAAATAGCAGATATACAAGCTCACAGCGCGGCACCGAGTGCCGTGCTGCGAGCTTGTAGATCTGCTATTTTTGAAAAATCGTGAAAATTCAAACTTTGACCCGATTTAAGTGTCTTTTGAATCCTTCTAAGGTTTTTTTGAAACCCCTATTGGCCAGCCATCGTCAAAGAAAAGGTCCTTTTCACTTAACTGGAGCTCAGTTAGTCTGTTCTTGAGAGACTACTATGTCAGTGGTTTCTCAAACCTTTTCATGTGAAGGACCCCCAAAATTATATTTATTTGGCCACGGACCCGCATCTCAAAATATTTAGTTCCAGGGACCCCCCCAGAAACAAAATTTGAGTTACAAACGTTCGCTTTGAAAATACAAATATTCAAAGATTTGCACACATTTTCACGATTTTTTAAAAATAGCAAAAGTAGTTTGTTTGATCCATGAACCTTAACACCAATCTCAAACAAACTTGTTTAATGATTGATGACAGGATGTTATGCCAAAGCAATAACCACTCATGAACTTTAGAACCAGCCTCTCTGCCTTGTTTACATACAAGTGAATGTTCCTGTTTGGCCCTGTTTGGCCCCGTATTGAAAGGGTAAGGTAGTAAATGCCACACAACGTACCTTACCTTTCAGACTCTTGCGAGGATGAACACGCAATGAATAAAATGCCAGTTATCAAAGGCAAGCATGTTTGGGTTTATACCAGCATGGTAAGGGAATTGAAGCAATTAAGGCACAGTACAATTTACAATTTAGGCATTTAGCAGACGCTCTTAATCCAGAGCATAATAAGCAAGGTAATGATAAAGATTCATTACAGAGTGCAGATTGAGAGAGGAGTGTAAATCTGTTCCAAAACATTCATGTTCTATTTAAATTTAGGCCTAGAATTATTGAATGCTTTAACCAGTGAAAAATAGCAGATACAAGCTCACAGCACGGCACCGAGTGCCGCGCTGCGAGCTTGCAGATCTGCTATTTTTTTTTAAATGTGTGCAAATCTTTGAATATATGTATTTTCAAAGCAAACGTTTGTAACTCCAATTTTGCTTCTGGGTGGTCCCTGGAACTAAATATTTTGAGATGGGGGTCCGTGGCCAAATAAATATAATTTTGGGGGTCCTTCACATGAAAAAGTTTGAGAACCACTGACATAGTAGTCTCTCAAGAACAGACTAACTGAGCTCCAGTTAAGTGAAAAGGACCTTTTCTTTGACGATGGCTGGCCAGATTGCTGACATACTGTAGAAAGACAGGTTTTTCCAAAAACCTTAGAAGGATTCAAAAGACACTTATAGAATCGGGTCAAAATTCTAATTTTCACGATCTTTCAAAAATAGCAGATCTACAATCTACGGCACGCGGTGCTGCGCTGTGAGCTTGTAGATCTGCTATTTTTCAATAGTTAAAGCATAAAATAATGATACACAATAATGTGTACCCGTTCTGAATGGGTTAATTGTATTTCAACCAGAGATCCTTTGTGAGCTCCTGTCCCTGTCATTCAACAACTGTTCCAAATGTGTCTCATTTCCACACTATTCTCCGTGTTCCAGCGTGGAATCAATCTGTCAGACTGCATTATGACCTTTCCTGTAACCTTTTCTGATTGGACGATCAGTTTGTCTATATGCATCTCCATTTAGGGAGTGCATCTGTAGGCTAAAGCCCGGATCATAGTCGGGTCCGCGGTGGAAGGCTATCCACCGCGGTGTAGTCTTTTTCGAGTCTTTTTGAGTCATGAAACTACAACGTTACATCATTCCTCGCGGTGGAGAGCTTTCCACCGCGTCCCAACACATCTCTCTGTTTTTACTATCAGACAGACAGGCTCTACACCCCATTCACTGATTGGTCGATCTAGACCAGTCAGTCACGGTGAAAAGGACTTCACCGTGACTGACTATGATGGCCTGCACTTATTTTCTGACTTGAGGTGGAAAGCTTTCCACCTCAAATTTGCGGTGGATAGCTCTCCACCGTAGACTCTGATCCGGGCTTAAGAGATGACCAAGATGACACTTCAGGGTCTTCTGCCCCACAGCATGTCTCTCTCTCTCTCTCTCTCTCTCTCTCTCTCTCTCTCTCTCTCTCTCTCTCTCTCTCTCTCTCTCTCTCTCTCTCTCTCAGGTTGAAATACAGAGTAAAGGGGGTTCCACACGATACACGGTTGCCGTCGGGGCTGCCGCTAGGATCAGCGGTGGCCGCACCGCGGTGAGACACAAACACACTCGCTCAGTGAGTAAACGCAGCGCGGTATTTTCACAAAGATGAACACAATCCATCTCTTACCGCCCGCGTACGCATGCACAAACGAGCACGCTCGCGGTGGATTTCGCGGGACCGCGCCCGCTCGCCTCGCCGCCCCAAAACTTCGCTGCGTGGCCTAAAAAGCCGCCCGCCTCTCATTGAAAATGAATTACTAGCGGGCGGTGACCGCGTACCGTGTGGAACCCCCTTAACATTCACAGCATCAGTGATGCTGTGAATGCTGTTACTCTGCTGAATAGGGTCAACATTTCAACCTGAGTGGACATTAATTCAGTATTTTCCATTCCAGGTGGAAATCCTGTAGGAGGAGGTGACCAGACCTGGAGGATAAAGCCTCGATCAGAGTCGGGTCCGCGGTGTAGTGCGGTGTAGTCTTTTTGAGCGTTAACGTTGTAGTTTTATGACTCAGACTACACCGCACTACACCGCGGTGGATAGCCTTCCACCGCGGACCCGACTCTGTTCGAGGCTTAAGGAGGCAGAGAGGAAAGGATCAGACCTGGAGGGTACGGAGGCAGCATGAGCTCCAGGAAAGGCACCCTGTCGTAGATGGGGACGGAGGTCTGGCGCTCGGAAGACGTCTGGCCAAAGTACAGAAGGTCTAGAATGAGAGAGACCCACGTGGTGCCTGAGAGAGAGAGAGAGAGAGAGAGAGAGAGAGAGAGACAGAGAGAGAGAGAGAGACTACTAATCATCACCCTGGTCAGAATAGCCGATGAAAACGGCATGAACCTACAGACAGCGGAAGTGGCTGAAGTGCTGCGGTTAACGGAAGTTACGTCATGCGTTGCAGTCCGTTTACGTAAAGATTGTAGCTCTTAACTCGCCCTTAACTCTTATACTGCTTTGGACGTTCCTGTTCGCCCCAATTCTCGAGAGTGAGCCGCGCCAATACGGCCGTTCGTTCGTTTACCTTGTTGATGTCCTTAAGCTGATGAGGGGTCGCGCCGCCGTGTACTGTAATCACATCGTCTGCAGGGATGGTCTTAAAAATCCATTATGCATTAACATCAACGGAGACCAATTCTCTTCCGTGTTGATTTTCTCAACACGGAAGGCTCAATGGCCAGAGTGTGCTCTCAATGTAAGGGAAGCGGGACCAGCCAAATTCACATTAATCCTTGCATGACGCCGCCCTCTGCTGCCTGGTCTGCGAAAAAAATAAAAAAAAGTGTATTTGTCTACTATAACGTCGCAAAGGTAAGCCGCTTTTTGATGGCACCAGACCCAATAAATAAATAAATAATCTGGCAGGGAAAAAGTTAATAGGTGTGTCCTTTGTCAGAATCTATGTTTTTGTTTGGATATTGTTTATTACGAGCGCAACCGATGGGTCGGGAGAAGTAGAACAGTTTTTTTCGCCAGCGGGGAATATGAAAAAAACAATAACATTCGGTGAAATTCTCCCGGCGGAAGTAGCAGTGTTTCATGCCGTTTCAGCCTATGGTCGTAACCAGGCTTTTCTCTTGGCAGATGAGTAAGCCTGGCTACGCGAGGCAAACGAATCATTGGGTATATCCCTGCACCGTCTGGGTTGAGTAACTCCATACATGAAAAAAACAGTTTTAAGGTCTTTGCACACTGCTGCGTTTTTCGAGCCGAATATCGAGGTGAATTTCAGAGCGCGTAAATAAAAAAAATCAACCTCACGTTATGTCAGTAACGTTTGCACACTACCGCCCGTTTGTATTTATTTTCGGACCAGGGTTGATTTTTTTCCGATTTTCGCAGCTGTCACCACTGAGTCCTTTGCTCTCTCTCTCTCCTCTCTCTTCTTGGCCTGTACAATGTTTTTGAGGATTTTAGATTTCCAAAACGCAACGAGAAAACGCAGTGCAGTGTGCAACCAGCTTTACTCCCTTCTATTGTACATAGTTTGATTGTATTTATTATATTGTATCGTGTACACTTTGTTTTCCCATGCCAATAAACAGGGTGTCAAACCAAATTCTGGGCCCTGGGTGCAAGGATTCACTGTGCCCCCCCCCCCTATGAATATTCTTCATAGGGGGAGGGTGTTTCAAGGCACCCCCACCTTGGGCCCTAGTAACTCTGTCCCCCTACCCTTGGGATGCCCCTGCCAATAAAGCCCTTTGAAATTGAATTGGATTGAATTGAATTGAAACAAAACAGAAGAGGCTATTGGAAAACCTGTGTGGATACATTGTGACGAGCATTGTGATTAAAGGAGTAATCAAAACATATCCCCCCTGAACGTGCCCTTTATCACACCCCTTCCTAATTGCTTTAGTCGATTTTGTTTCATAACTGCCCCTGGTCTTAGATTTTGCGACGCCTCACACAGCTAAAACGGCGGTTTTCGTCTTCTCGCTGGTGCGGTTATTTCTGTAGCTTCAAAGTTTTATTTCATTTTATTATATGGTGTTTTTACACTATCCTGATACCCACCAAAGCACTGTTTGTCTCTCACATGCAGCGATGCATGTAGAACACACCACAAGCGCTCCCTCCAAATGTTTTTCAATAATAGTAAAAAAAAGAAAAGGGCAAAGACGTTAAGTGATCAGGGGTAAGGCATGGATGGAAACAGAGCCCTGGGAGGTGACTGTACACTAAAAATAAAAATGAACAAAAATAAGAAATAAAAGGCACAAGGGGTTTTTATTTTGAAAAGAAGAAAGTGGTGATATAGGAAGCTCTTGGAATGCAATGCCAGGGGCCCTACTTGGGGGCACTGGGCCGTGTGGTCATTGACAATTTACTTACTATGTACTGTAAACGTTAATTAACAATCTAATGTGTGGGCCCCTCCTCTGTTGTCTGGAGGTGCTTTCTTGGCCCACAGATGATCATCATAGCTTACAATCTGAGCTGGGTAGTGCGTGTCGGGAGGGAGGGGGGGGGGGCTAATGATCACCAGGGGCCCTCGCGGTGGGGTTAATCCGTCCCTGGGGTAATGATGTTTAGCTCGTACTATTTGGACGCAACCAGAGAGAGAGAGAGAGAGAGAGATGGACAGAGAGAGAGAGAGAGAGAGAGAGATGGACAGAGAGAGAGAGAGAGAGAGAGAGAGAGAGACAGAGATGGACAGAGAGAGAGAGAGACAGAGAGAGAGAGAGAGCGAGAGCGAGAGAGAGAGAGAGAGAGAGAGAGAGATGGACAGAGAGAGAGAGAGAGAGAGAGAGAGAGAGAGAGAGAGATGGACAGAGAGAGAGAGAGAGAGAGAGAGAGAGAGAGAGATGGACAGAGAGAGAGAGAGAGAGAGAGAGAGAGAGAGAGAGAGAGAGAGAGAGAGAGAGACAGACAGAGATGGACAGAGAGAGAGGGGAGGGAGAAAGTCATCCCAAACATCTGGTTAAGAGGAGTATCATCACTGTGTTGCTCTGACCAGCTTTAGGATACGTGGCGATGAGGATGTCATCTGGCCTGGCCTGGAAGTTCTCCACCATCTCCCAGTTGTCTGTGAAGCACTGGATCATGGAGACTCCATGGAAGTCGAACAGCTCTGGCCGAGGAGTCGCGGGATCCTTCTGAACCACAGAGACGAGGATGACCCATGGACAATCATCAGTGTTGGTGAACAGAGGTTTGGAACGGAAGGAAATGTTTGGTTGGGAAGTGAGTTTTTCATTAGTCCCATTTCGTTAGTCCCATTTAGGCCTAGAATTGTTGAAAGCTTTAATCAGTGAAAAATAGCAGATCTACAAGCTCGCAGCGCGGCACCGAGTGCCGCGCTGGGAGCTTGTAGATTTGCTATTTTTGAAAAAGTCGTGAAAATGTGTGCAAATCTTTGAATATATGTATTTTCAAAGCGAACGTTTGTAACCAACGTGTGGGTGGTCCCTAGAACTAAATATTTTGAGATGGGGGTCCGTGGCCAAATAAATATCATTTTGTGGGTCCTTCACATGAAAAGGTGTCAGAACCACTGACATTGTAGTCTCTCAAGAACAGACTAACTGAGCCCCAGTTGAGTGAAAAGGACCTTTTCTTTGACGATGGCTGGCCAGATTGCTGACATAGAAACATAGGTTTTTCATAGTCTCGTTAAGGCAGAGAGCATTCTGATAACAGTGTAAACTAGAACATTTGCAATTTGTGAAATTGCAAGTGTGGTTGCCCTGTGGCTCAAATCATATTTGAGTTTTGGGAAGTGAATTTCCATTATTTTGGGGGCTATGTTTGTTTACCAGTAAGTGCTGCACCGTGTGCATTGTAATGCATTACTGGGTTGATCTGACCTATGTGGGACCAGAGCCTGCTTTTAGTGTGTCAATGAACAAAGTTCATCCAGATGCCTGGGGATCCCCATATATGAGGATAAGGGGGTACCCTAACAGGGCATCTATAAACCCTAACAGGGCATCATCTGGGAATGCACATACTGTAGGACATTTTATTTATTTCATCCTTTAATGTATATCCATATACATATATGGACTTAATATTAACGTTTTCGGGGGGAATGCCCGTATATGGACATATATGGTCTCATGTGGTCTGTGATGTCAGTCATCTCCATATTTGGGAAAAGTAAAATATTTAATTAAAGTCAGTGGGGAAAATTAATTCACTAATAAATTAATATCAATTAAACGATACAACTTTTCTCTTAGCAAAATGAAGACGGTCCATTTGACATATGGCGTGAGTGTGTGGTGTGAAAACTGTGTGAGGAGTAGGAGTCAAACTTTTAGTTACTCTAGAAACAGAGAATAAAGTTTCCCCAGGAATATAGTCTGGACCACACTAATGAACGTGAACAGGAATGTATGGCATGAATTCAAATTTACATTCACTATCTGGGTGGAAAAAAACAAAACTATAAATTATTATTAGTAGATGGGTTAGGGTTAGTTACTCAGTAAAGTAGATTATTCAACTAAGGCAAGGCAAATATATCATAGCACAGCACATGCAAAGTGCATTGCATAAAGCACAACATACTTTATGTAAAGAAATGAAATAACGTAGCGTTGAACGCTATCAGCAATAAACTAACCGAGGAGTATCGCGTTGCGTAAGAAAAGTACTTGGTGTTTATCTTTCGTCAATAACTCTTTGCAAAGCTCACAGCGTAAGACAAAGCTCACAGCGTAAGACAAAGCTCACAGCGTAAGACAAAGCTCACAGCGTAAGACAAAGCTCACAGCGTAAGACGAAGACAAGTGCACAAAGTAGATAACATCGGTAACAACAATAGACTGTACCTTGTCCACAGCTAGTGACATGCTGACCACTCAGGATGAATATTATTATGAAGTGACTTCCTTCTGTCTTTTCTCCACCTCTGCTCTGCTCTCTCTCTCTCTCTCTCTCTCTCTCTCTCTCTCTCTCTCTCTCTCTCTCTCTCTCTCTCTCTCTCTCAGGGACGTGCTGGGCCCCTGATTCAGCCGGGAAAAAGAGTTGGAGAGGCCCTCATTTTTTTATATATATATTTTTTTTATATTTCGTCGTTGTCGGGTGGAAACCTTGTATGTCCAAAACCGTTTGTTTTGTATTTATCATTTTAAAAATGATTTAAACTAGTGAAAACAGCCGATCTACAAGCACGCAACGGCGTTGTGTGCTTGTAGATCTGATGTTTTCACTACTTTTGTGCAACGGCCTTGTATGATGAAGCAGGGCTTTGCTTTGCGAGAAAATGTATACATTTGAAACTTGGAGATACGAGGTTTCTACCAGACAGTGGCGATTTACTTTGTTGGCCGCCCAGCCCCCAAAATGGAACGAAGGCCGACATTTTATTTTTATTTTTTTCCCTAATGGCCGGCCTGGAATGAACTGGCCGTTCAGGAGTTGTCCCGCTTTTCCCAATGGCCAGCATGTTCCTGCTCTCTCTCTCTCTCTCTCTCTCTCTCTCTCTCTCTCTCTCTCTCTCTCTCTCTCCAGTGTGTGTACAGTGAACTGTGGACACCCTCTCTCTCCATGTGCAGTGTGTCGTGTTACTCCTCTTGGCTGTGGTTCCAGAATGTTTGGTTGAAGCCCAGCTGCTCCTCCTCCTCCTGGCCTTCCTCACGGCGACGCCGCTCCCATCTGCCTCCACGTCTTACTGTAGCTGAGAACGACACTGAAGCGGCGTGCCGAGGCTTGGACCAAGTTCAAGGTTCATAGTCCAGCTTTTATTGACTTTTACTATCACATACAGTAGTAAGTAGAGATCAACATGAATAATAGGATTGTTGGTTAACCAAGAACTACAATAATCTGTACATTGAAACTGTACACACAACAATGGCCTGGCATCAGACTACATTGCTTGGAGGTCTGCTATTTTCAACATTTTCACCAAAAGGCCCTTTTAGAAATGTCACCCCCTGCCTCTCTAACATTCTCTGCATGTCCCTGTACTGTACATACAGTATGGAGGAGCCTGGGCTTACAGTACAGCCCCACCTCCCATACAGTGTACAGTACACTGGTCTGGATTCCTGCATGGCCATACATTCCAATGCAGTGAATCAGTGAGTCAAGCATAACATGCATACTGCACATGAATCCTTAGAGCAGGGGTTCCCAAACTTTTCGGGCTCAAGGCACTGCTATAAATATGTTTTTCATCCGAGGCACCCCTACATTATATTCATAATTTTCACTCACAGCACCTTATGTTTATAGCATATTCTAGTGATTATGTTGCGAGGAAAACGTTGAGATAACAGCCATTTTGGTTAGAACTGACTGAAAATAACTTTGTACTTCAAGTTTAAAATGATACTAAATGTATTTTTAAGTGTCCAAATAAATTCCAAATATTATCAAATGATCTCGCGGCACCCCATGACTGCCGTCACGGCACCTCAGGGTGCCCCGTCACCCACTTTGAAAACCCCTGATTTAGTGAGCCCTACAGAGGGTAAGCACATGCATAAAGTGAATGGCAGATCGAGTGGCAAAGTGAGTTTAATGTCGTTTAATGCAATCAGACAGGACTTTTCTGTGTGGATGTTTGGGCTGTCAGGATTTCTTTAGGGCATACGCTCTGTGGCTATTCCTGTGGCCAGGGCATACGCCAGTCAGTGCATATTTAATGCCTACCAGGTACTCTACTTTGAAAGGTTCACGAGGGCAGACGCTCTTTCTTTCTTTTCTTTTTTTACGGCGTAGGCCTATGGGGCTTTTAAGCCGTGACATCATTTTGTAGTCAGACCTCCAAGCAGATTTATTGTCAATATCTGTTCCTAGCTATTTCAACAGATCCGAGACAAAAATAACGACTAAAGTATAATTCTAACACTTTCCTTTCAACAACAAAGAGAAGAAAAATGTGTAAATAGTAAAAATTGTAAAAAGATTCACGGGCACTGGGGGCAAAAATTCTCCTCTGCCTACAAAATGATGTCAGACTTAACAGCCCCATATTATACCCAAGTATCAGGTAGAACAAAGCACTGCTGTCAAGATCAGAAAAGTATTGTTTTGCCACTACTGCATGACTTCCTGGTACGATGATGATGTCACGTGCATACCCTCCATTCTGGGCGTGTCATACATAATAGGACAAGGTTTTGGCCAAAGTGAAAACAACAGATCTACAAGTGCAGCTTGTACATTCTTCTGGCTGAGAACCGTTAGCATCACTAATACAGTATATGAACCAGTGAAATCATTTCATTTCGGATGTCAGAGTTTAGAAGAAAAAAAAAAAGCATACGTCAGTTTACAAATTCACAAAATGATTTTTATTGTAAATAAACAGTTAGGACAACAGAAGTTACAGTCATGAGTTCCTCCGTGTTCATAGGCCAAATCCACCGCGACAAGGAGGCATGTTAAGTGGTCAGATTTTTTAAGTGGGCCTGCAATGCTCTGCTCTGGTACAGTGGTTCTCAACCTGTGGGTCAGGACCCCCAGGGGGGGTCCCGGTCCCCACATTATGTTGGGCGGTCCCCAGATGATTAACTTAATGTGCTACATTGTTTTCTCACTCAACATTAAACAGACCAACATACAGTTTAAGTGTATAGAGGGTATCTGCACTTTTATTAAAAATGACAAATTAAACTTTGACCAAATTGTCAAATATTAGAGGCAGAAATTGTGAAAATAGCAGATCTACATGCTCGGCGTTGTGAGCATCTGCTATTTTCACAATAGAACCGTGTTATACCAAATGTAATTGCTCAACTCTTAGTGCTCGTCAGGGTGGGGGGTCCCCAGTTAAAATGTGATTATTTGGGGGTCGTGGGCTGAAAAGGTTGAGAACCACTGGTGTAGTTGACCAGAGATAAATGAGCTATTTGATAGAACAGGTCTCTTCTTAAATGAGGAGAGAATCAGTGTATTGTTCACTTTAAAAAAGCCTATAGGCCAAGGACCCCTTAGTTGAGAGAGAGATGAAGAAGGAACCCCCACAAACTTTTTTCCATATAGTAGATTCCATATAGTTTCATTGTTTGACAGTACTATCCTCAGTGTATTTTGAATTCATGTCAATTTGTGTTTTCAGATATTTAACCACTTGAACCGTCAATATTTAATAAACTTGACCTTTCACTCTGTACTTAGTCTGCTCTTTTTCCCCTCTACACCAAACTTCTTTGCCAAAAATAGCAGATCTACAAGCTGACAACGCCTCGCGCTGCGTGGCGTTGTGAGCTTGTAGATCTGTTTTTTGGCTAAAGTTCTCAGAATATGGATGCTAGGGTTCAAGTGGTTAATATAAAAAAAGGAGAAAAAAGGTTTCTATCACACAAATATTTGGAGGACCCCCTGTAGTGACTCTGAGGACCCCCTAGGGGTCCCGGAACCCCTGTTGAAGACCCCTGTGGTAAAGCATCTGCTGTATCTTAGATTTCGCTAAATATCAGCTATACATCGTTGCTGTCCGGAAGAAACCTCTTATCTCGTTATTGTAACGTTTAAACTTTTAAACGTAAACGAATGCCATGCTTGATCATATACTGAGAGCCCCACTCAGAAGCATCAAAAGTACAGTAGCAGATCTGTTAGCTCGATCACGAAGGGTCGCGTTTCGCGCTTGTAGGTCTGCTACCTCTGAAAAGTAACAGTTTTGGACGCATGAGGTTTCCACCCGACAGAAACTATACTAAACTAAACTAAAGAAAACTTTTAGGGATTAGAAGGCGTTTTTACAATGGACCTCATGTCTAGATGGGTTTTGATATTGTGAAACACCCTGCCTTTCATTCTCACTCAACATGGTTGAGTAGATTCTCTATTTCAGGGGTTCCCAAACTTTTTTGTCTCAGGTCACCCCATAAATATATTTTTAATCCGAGGCACATTATAATTTTCACTCCCAGCACCTTATATTTATAGCATATCGTCGTTGTCGGGTGGAAACCTTGTATGTCCAAAACCGTTCGTTTTGTATTTAACATCTATAAAATGTACTAAACTATTGAAAACAGCAGATCTACAAGCACACAACGCCTCACAACGCAAGCCGTTCAACGCCTCCCATCGCGAGGCGTTGTGTGCTTGTAGATCTGCTGTTTTCACTAGTTTTGTGCGACAGTCTTGTATGATGAAGCAGGGCTTTGCTTTACTTTACTTTGCTTTCTGCCCGTCAGTGATGATATTTTAGTGATTATGTTATGAGGAAAACGTTGAGATAACAGCCATTTTGTTAGAACTGACTGAAAATAACTTTGTACTTCAAGTTTAAAATGATACTAAATATTTTTTCAAGTGTCCAAATAAATTCCAAATATTATCAAATTATCTCGCGGCACCCCTGGACTGCCGTCACGGCACCCCAGGGTGCCCCGTCACCCACTTTGAAAACCCCTGCTCTATTTCTCTATTATAGTCTGTATGCAAGACAGTCACATATTGTAAATTAGTTACATCATTTGTTCTGTTGGTTTCTAAACATTCAGATTTGGCCTATAAACAGCAGTCATCATATCATTACCAACTTCATCAACATTATCTTTTTTGCATGTCCACAGACATGCAAAATGAACCGTCGATATTACCAGAAACACATACATGTAGACCTAAATGTGTACTAATGTGCCATAGTGTCTATACTAATGCGCCTATACATTATAAAACAATAGTATTTCTACAATTATCAAGTCAGTTCCTATTCTGAACAAAACATGAATAGTGTTTTAATCTCACATTACATCAACACAATAAGATTAGATTTGGAATTTTAATGATTTTGATTCCTTTTACCATTCCTATATCCAAATGTACCCTTACAGCTCTGGAACTCTGAGAGCGTACAAATTGGAACCAACATGTTTTTCATTGTTATTGTATTTTTCTCTTAACAAATCCCACATTTGCCCCGGATATGGTCAGGTCTCGCTACAGACACGTTATGTCTGTGAATGTTGACACTGTCATGACCTCTGGCTATGAATACTGGTCAAATCATCTTTTTAAATGGGAAAATCAAATGCTAATTCTTAATATGATGACAGACAATAGAAGTGTTAGGAGTTTGGTTGGTTGAACTGTGGAGGCCGGTTCATACTTAGTCGCTCGCCGTTGGAAATAACAGATCTACAAGATCTACAACAAGTGGTTCTCAGAGTGGGGTTCGGGGACCCCCTGGGGGCCCCCAGCAAAATGAGTTGATATCGCATCGAAATCAGTTTTACCACTTTAATAAACCTATTTTATACTGTATGTCGGCTTTTCAGAAATCTTGAAAAAACTGTGACGGATTTTGAATCATTTTAAAACATGTATACGGGAGTCTCCGGCGCGGAGTAAATTCAGATGCCGGTTGTGAGCTTTGTAGATCTGCTATTTCCGACCGAGTCGTAATATAAACGTCAAAGCATGGGTCATGGGTCTAGATCGGGGGTCAGCAACCCGCGGCTCTAGAGGCTCTTTAGCGCCACCCTAGTGGCTCCCTGGAGCTTTTTCAAAAATGTATGAAAATGGAAAAAGATAGGGGGGGAAAATTTATTTTTTGTTTTAACGATTTTCTTTATCGTCATTGTTGGCAGAAACCTTGTATCTCCAAGTTTCAAAGTAAAGCCCTGCTTCATCATTACAAACTGACGCACAAAAGTAGTGAAAACAGCAGATCTACAAGCACACAACGCCTCGCACCGCGAGGCGTTGTGTGCTTGTAGATCGGCTGTTTTCACTAGTTTAGTTCATTTTTTAAATGATAAATTCAAAACGAAGTTTTGGACATACACAGGTTTCCATCCGACAACGACAATATATAAGGCTTTTATATATTTTTTGCGGCTCCAGACAGATTTGTTTTGGGTTTTTTTTTTGGTCCAATATGGCTCTTTCAACATTTTGGGTTGCCGACCCCTGGTCTAGATCTACTGCGTCTCCTTCTTCTTCTGCTGCTCCTGGAAGAAGTCGTTGCAGGCCACGGTGAGCGCCGCCACCAGAACCACAAACTCGTTGAAGTCCACCTCGTTGTCTTGGTTGGAGTCCAGGTCATTCATGATCTTCTCCACCAGGTTGGGGTCCTTCTGGGACTGATGGGAACACACAGAACATGCCAAACATACAGTTTAACACATTTATTGCTACCATTAAATATCGACTTACCCTCGACTTGCCACCAACTTTTTACCCTTTTTTTTTTTTTACATTTTTTTTCCTAATTCTGTGTTGGTGTGAGAATGTCAAACCATGCACCATATGAACGATGAGAGTCTCTAGTTACACACTTCATCGGCCGCCAGCAACAAAGGGTTAATGGTTTTCCTCAGTGCCAGTGAGATTGCGCAACCACCGCTGCTTTGACTGTGATTGGCTGGGGGAGGTTGGGTCTTTTCCTGCAGCGATGGGCCTTGTCCAAGAGGGCGATAGCAAGAGGGTGGATTAGACCCGAACTTCCTGTCTCTGTGTGACGTAGGTAGATACCTTTTTAGGAGGCGGAAGCATGTTTGGAGTCTATTCATTTACAATGAGAGAGCTAACGTGAACACAGAGCAGAATTATAGTTCAGAAGCTATAGTCACTGAACTAAATATTGGACCAGATCATCACAAGCCACATAATATTAACAAAATTGTCATACTAACGTGGCTTTTTTCAGCGACACAACAACTGAGAAAGTCAACTTTATTATTGCTCTTTAGCTGTCCCAGCAACACATTCTCGCGGGATCTATAGCACCAGTAAACAGGACGTGCGCGAGATTTGCCGTCAGAGCCGGCGCCCACTTAGGAGTCTGTTTGTAGGATTTGTGTACAATGTCGCACTCTAGTGGTTCCAATGAGGTTGAGCTATCTTCATTAATTAAATATCTTTGGCCTTGTGTAACAATCTAGTCACACGATTGGTCCAGCGTGGGTCACATGACACAGTGTAAGATGGCCGCAGCAGACAGACAGACAGTAAGATGAAGACGTAAACATGTATTTTTTGCCATGTTTTGGCTCTAAAAGTCTGTTTTTGACACGGGACACGGGACCGGAGCGCAGGGCCATGGCCGGACTTATGCACGGGCTGAAGGTGCTGCAGCACGGGGCATCAAACCACAAGGGGGCACCATCCTCAAGGGCAGGCTCAAGCATGCTTTTTTCCCCACATCTTTTTTTCCCTCCTCCCCATTAGCGAGGAGGTTTGTTTGTGTGTGTAGGAGTGGTTTTCCCAGTGCCCCCCTTCTTTCCTTCTTTTTCCCTAGTTGATTCATTGTATTTCATAGTATTTCTATAGTGAAGAGAATCGGCTAGTAATGCCTGTAATGACCTACTCTGAGATGGAGTCTGCTATGCTACAGACCTTTGAATGAGAGAAGACATCTGTGTTGTTCCATACACTCTTCTCCCTGTTTCAGGTAAATATGTGGAGAATACATAATGGTTCATGCTATGCCCTGCTGTCTGTGTTTTAAGTGCTATGAAGAGGAAATTACATTACCGGTATTAGTGTTTGTAGTGTTTCTCACTGTAAACACAAAATATTCACATGAGCTAAGCTAAGCTAACGTTGCTGTCATGACTGGTTAGTGGTTACACTTAAGAGTTTTGAGGAAATGTTTGGTGGATACTAGTAGTATGCACAACTGGTTGGAGCGCCTCAGTGCTGGCTGCAGAGTTAAGGTGCTATCTATCCCGATTATTTGATTGATTGAAGACTATTATAAGTTTGCATAGGAAAAGGTACAGTTTCAAAGTTCACTGGTACAAGGTCAACTAAAAGGATATCCTAGTAAGCTTTAAGGCTTATTTGCACAGGAAACCTTTATGTATCTCATATAACAAATGAGACCATACGATTAGGGGGGAAAAAATCAAACCAAGTTTGAAGTGAGCAGTGGTGCGTGTGTGTGTGCGTGCGTGCGTGCGTGCGTGCGTGCGTGCGTGCGTGCGTGCGTGCGTGCGTGCGTGCGTGCGTGTGTGTGTGTGTGTGTGTGTGTGTGTGCGCGCGCGTCCTCATAATGACTTTCTCTGTTCCTATCTATGTCTAAGCGGCCGTGTGTGTCCGCGCCAGCGGCTACCGCAGGTCGCCAAAGCGCGCGCGCGCGCGGGGGGGGGGGGAGCACCAAACACGGTCCAAGCACCAGGGCACCATGAAGGGTTAATCTGGCCCTGCGCAGGGCTGTATTAACCATTGGGCCGGTGGGGCCGTTGCCAGGGGCCCTTGGCTCTCAGGGGCCCTTGGGGGAACTGGGCCGCGTGGTCATTGACAATTTACTAAAATTAAATGTATACATTAATTACAAATCTAATGTGTGGGCCCCTGCTCTGTTGTCTACAGGTGCTTTCTTGGCCCGCAGATGATAATCATGGCTTAAAATACGAGCTGGGTAGTGTGCATCAGGAGGGAGGGAGGGGGGGGGGGGGGGGGGTTATGATGGAGGGTGGGGGGGCCCTAAAAAAATATTGGCCAGGGGCCGGGGCCCTCGCAGGGGTTAATCCGTCCATGCCGGAGCGA
The DNA here is from genome assembly GCF_963921795.1 of Nannobrachium achirus. Lineage (NCBI taxonomy): Eukaryota > Metazoa > Chordata > Actinopteri > Myctophiformes > Myctophidae > Nannobrachium > Nannobrachium achirus. The sequence goes on along the minus strand of NC_137822.1, from coordinate 49,143,807 downwards.
CGTACTGTAGGCAATTCATGTAAAATCATTAATTATGATAAAATTACAACTCGGGCAACTCGGGCAGTGGCATGAGAAGACACTGGGCACAGCTCGGGCAACTCGGGCAGTGGCAAGCATTGTGTAATGATCTGGTCTTTCTGGGACTGATGGGAACACATCAGAACATACAGTTTAACCCAGGGGTTCTCAAACTTTTTTGTCTCAGGGCACCCCATAAATATATATTTTCTTTAATCCGAGGCACCCCTACATTATAATTTTCACACCCAGCACCTTATATTTATAGCATATCGTCGTTGTCGGGTGGAAACCTTGTATGTCCAAAACCGTTCGTTTTGTTTTTATCATCTATAACATGTACTAAACTAGTGAAAACAGCAGATCTACAAGCACACAACGCCTCGCGTCGCAAGGCGTTGTGTGCTTGTAGATCGGCTGTTTTCACTAGTTTTGTGCAACGGTCTTGCATGATGAAGCAGGGCTTTGCTTTACCAAAAGACGTACACATTTGAAACTTGGAGATACAAGGTTTCTGCCCGACAGTGACAATATTTTAGTGATTATGTTGCGAGGAATACGTTGAGATAATTGCCATTTTGGTTAGAACTGACTGAAAATAACTTTGTTAATTTTTTTCATGTGTTCAAATAAATTCCAAATATTATCAAAGACTCCCTAATCGGGAGATAAGCGACCGCCAGGTCGCATACACAAACTTTAGAAGGCAATGGTAGCCAATCAGGAGGGAATATGGGAAATGGGACAGATCCATGTTGATGACATGACTTTAGAGATACTGTGTACCGCTTTGCGTGATTTTAGGGCAAAATTTGTAGGAGCAGTGTCCAAAAATTTGTTTTGCAAGAATCGGCCTCATGGTGGCGCTAGAAGAGGGCCATGTGAGAAATGAGGGGTTTGTGAAGAGGTTGTGGTTTGGCAGCCAAGGAGCGTGTGTGTGTGCAAAGTTTGGCATGGATAGGGGCAACGGTGGCGGAGATATGAGTAGGGCAAAAGTGTGACGTGTGACAGACAGACAGCCGGTGGAGGTTTTGATAGTAACTGTCAATCAAAGGGGGCTTGAGCCCCTACCCTTTTATCCATCTGAAAAAGTGTCCTCTCAGACCATGACTGCAGTTTTTACTATGGTGAAAGAAATTCAAATGCCCCCTCTTTCTATGCCATGCCTGAAGGCAGCAAGATAATTGCCTTGTCCAAACTCTCCTGAACTTGAATGCAGCATCTCATGTTGAAAGAATTGCCCTCTCTGTGTAGAAATCCATGCTGTTACGCCACATCTCCAGTATTCACTTGATTATGCTTAGTTCAGTGTGGTATCAAGCACCGAAAATAGCAGACCTCCAAACTCACAACATTGTGAGCTTGGAGGTCTGCTATTTTCAATATTTTCACCAAAAGGCCCTTTTAGAAATGAACGGCCGATTCATTCCCGGCCGCTCCAGGCCGGCCATTAGGAAAAGAAATTAAATAAAATGTGGTAACATTTTGGGGGCTAGGCTGCCAATAAAGTAAATCGTCACTGTCGGGCAGAAACCTTGTATCTCCAAGTTTCAAATTTGTAATTTTTTTTCGCAAATCAAAGCCCTGATTCATCATACAAGGCCGTCGCACAAAAGTAGTGAAAACAGCAGATCTACAAGCACACAACGCAGGTGTTGTGTGCTTGTAGATCGGCTGTTTTCACTAGTTTAAATCATTTTTTAAATGATAAATACAAAACAAATGGTTTTGGACATACAAGGTTTCCACCCGACAACGACGAAATATAACTCATGTAATTGGTCCACTGGCTTGTCACTTTGTCACAAATCTTTGAGTAGCAGCAGCGCTATAGAGAGAGATCTCTCTCTATAGCGCGCAATGAGGGCCTCTGCAACTATTTTTCCCGGGCTGAATCAGGGGCCCAGCACGTCCCTGTTCAGACCCTGCCTCTCTAACATTCTCTGCACGTCCCTGATGCAGTATATGTTTCACGCTGGTGTTTGTGTTTTGTTCAGGGTAAGAAGAGGAGGATGAATGGCAGGCCCTGCGATGCTCCTGCATGGAGATTACCAACGTTCTGAGATCCCCTGATCCATCTCGGTTCATCTCCCACTTACTGCTCCACCATGCTGGTACAGTATTTTAAAAATGCTTTTACAAGGAAGGTTGAGAGAACTATTGGATTAGTATGAACTAATTTGAATAATGACATTTCTATTGTTTACAACCATTGGGTTTAATACTCTTGTTTTAATGTATAGGGCAGGGGCCCCTTAGTTGAGAGAGAGATGAAGCAGGGACCCCCATAGTTTAATCGTTTGACAGCACAATCATCAGTGTATTTTGGATTCATGTTTTCAAGTAATTCACTCTGGCCTCCTGTTGAAGACCCCTGGTAAAGGGGCTTCCAGTGTTAATTAATTTGACGTTTATTGTAAACATATGTATGCTATAAAGCTCTGGTATTATCCCTACCTAGTCTAGAGTCCCAAATATACAGCTAAATATATATAAATAGCCTACAGGATGGGTTAAAACATGATCTTCCCCACCAGGTTGGGGTCTTTCTGGGACTGCCAGCACACCAAACATACAGTAAACGTTAAAGGAGAATTTCGGCCTAGAAGGTTATTTTACCTTTATTACCCGGCTTGGTTAAATGCTTGATTCTGATTGGTCGAGCACTGAAATCAGCGGTGAATTATAGGTGAATGACGGACCACTGCCTAAATGCAAAAAATATATAATAAGAAGGGTAGGCATTATAAGCTTTAAGCTTATAATGCATTATAAATGCCTTATAAATGGAATGTTGTTTTAAATGTAAACAATGACCGAAAAAAACTACAACTAAACTAAACTAAAGCTCAGAGCACCTGCTGCACTGTGTGAATTTAGTGCTGTATCCAACATGTCTACCATGTAAACAAACACACAGCGTCATTTACAACTAAACGTTGCTCTCAAGAATGTTTTTAAAAACATTTGAGGTGAGAAATAGACAACCTAGTATCAGAGATTCTATTTGATCAGCACTCACTTGTGGAATACTTTCAGCCCGTCTGTAAACAAGGAAATACTTTGTTTTGTTTTTAGTTTTGAGTCAAATTATTAATTGTATTTATTAGCCGGGTAATAAGTGCTATAACGTCTTGCTGCTTGGTCATTATGGCTTATATGGACTTATATGGACACTTCAGGCTGATAATTCCCTATTTCTATAAGCTCGCATTACATCATGCTGTGGTGTAAAGTAACTAAGTACATTCACTTAAGTACTGTACTTGAGTACAATTTTGAGGTATTTGTACTTTACTTGAGTAATTCCAATTTCCATTACTTTTACTTCTACTCCACTACATCTCGGATCCAAATGTTGTACTTTTACTCCACTACAATTATTTGAAAACTTGGGTTACTAGTTATTTTGCAGATATAAATTGTATTATTATAAAACATACATAAACCACTTAAGCCCTAATTTATACCTACGCTATTTGAAAATAGCAGATCTACAAGCTCACAATGCGCGTTGTGAGCTTGTAGATCGGCTATTTTCAAACATGTGTACTTTTACTTTTGGTACTTTAAGTACATGTTGACGCCAATAATGTTGTACTCAAGTACATGTTGAAATCCAAACTTTTACTTGTAAAAGAGTATTTTTATAGGCCTATTGCAGTATTGATATTTGTACTTATGTATAACATGTGAGTACTTTTTCCACCACTGATTAGATGTGCTATTTTGGGCGAAGTGATGCGACGTCGACTCGGGGGGGGGGGGGGGGGGGGGGGTCCCAGTCCACAGCCCTGAGGGACCCCTCTGAGATGGAAGTGCTCTAAAGGCTCAGGGACCTTGGTTTGTTGTCGCTGTTCTCAGGGACCCGCTGGTGACATCACCATGGAGACCTGATGACATCACGGGCGTCTATATTTGGACGGTGAAGATCTACTGTAGCAACACACCTGAGGCTTTGACTCAACCTGTGGGTCGGGACCTCCAGAGGGGTCCCCCCAGATGATTCACTTAATTAATATGTAACACTGTTTTCTCACTCAACAGTAAATAAACCAACATGAGTGTAACAAGTTCAAGTGTATAGACTAGAGGGTACAGTATATGCACATCTCTAAAGTGACAATTTAGACAATTTTTTTTTTTAAACAGCTCTAAAATGACAAATTAAACATTGGACAAATTGTCAATTATTAGAGGCAGAAATTGTGAAAATAGCAGATCTACATGCTCACAACGCTTGTGACGCGAGGCTTTGTGAGCATGTAGATCTGCTTTTTTCACAATAGAACCGTCTTATACAAAATTTAATGCCTCATCTCTTAGTGCTCGTCAGCTATTTTCACAATTTAAGCCTCTAATATTTGACAATTTGTCATTTTAGAGGTGTTAAAAAGTCCTTAAATTGTCACTTTAGAAATGTGCAGATACCCTCTATATACTTAAACTTTATGTTGGGTTGTTGCACATTAAGTTAATCCAAAATAATTTGGGGTCCCGACCCACAGGTTGAGAACTGTAAGCAAGGCTGTCTCTCTGTGAGATGTCTAAGACTCTTAATCGTCCATACTATGACGGAGTCGTGTGCTGAAAATATAGCAGGTCACAATGTGATCTTGTAGATCTGGTAGATTTGTAACCATAGATACAGCTTGTTGAGCAACAGTACATGTATGAACTTCTGTCTCTGCTTTGGTTCTCTGTCCGCTGACTGGGTTGAGTATTGTATTCTGTAGACCAGGGGTCCACAACCGGGGGTTTCGGACTCCTAGGGGGTGCTCAGAGTTACTACAGGGGGTCCTCCAAAACTGTGTGTGGTAGGATCATTATTTTAAATGAACAACTTGAACCCTCGCATACCTATTCTGAGATAACCTCACCATCACCAGTCTGTCCATCTTATTCTGAGGAGAACTTTAGCCAAAAATAGCAGATCTACAAGCTTGCAGATTCGACAAAGAGGTTTGGTGTAGAGTAAAAAGAAAAAAAAGAGAAGACCAAGTACAGAGTGAAAGGTCAAATTTAGTATCGACGATTTAATTGGTTAAATGTCTGAAAAACACATTATTAACACGAATCCAAATCGATGAAAATATGTAACACAATTTTATACAATATGTAGTGGGGGTCCCTGCTTTATCTCCCTCTCAGCTAAGGGGTCCCTGGCCTGAAAACTACTAAACCCCTGCTATCCACCTGTTTCCGCGAGAATTTACTGTAGCATCATTTGCGGGACACTTCCGGTTAACAGCAGACATACAAGCTCACGTCACGTCGCAGATGCAACCCGTTGTGAGCTTGTAGATCACGCTCGGCTGTGGCGCCGGAAGCTGCCGCACGTCTTCTGCGCAATGCATGATGGGATGTTGGAAAGTTGTGGTTAGACCGTCGAAGTATAGACAGTTCTGCGTGGCCAGACTGTTGAGTTGTGATCATGAGTATCTGACATGAGAAGCTATAAAGTGGATGTGAAGCCACCTGCCCACTTCTGTTTAGTTTTTTAGAGTTGTGCACATTTATCCTAATATTAATACAAGCATATATATATTGCTGCTTACCAGAAATTACGTTTTAAAATATATTTTCGAGAGCGGGAATGCCAGCTTCCATTACTCGGAAGTTCAGACTCTATATAGCATTGGGAGATTGTGGAATAGTTGATCTGGCTACAGGAAACTAATCCAAGTATGACGTCACTGACACTAGAGGGCGCTATTCCCCAGCTTCCCATTATTATTTTTTTGTGTTGAAATCCCCATAAGGGAATCTTCGATCACGTCACAACCCTGTTCCAAAAATAAACACACCACCCCTGGGGTTTTATTCATATGGATGTGTAGCATCCACTAAATGTACACATTTACCCAAAGTGTTAAACAATAAACACTAGGAACAAGTCAAACAAAACCCAGCGACTCTCGCATTGTGGAAGTAAATTATATATGTATATATATATATATATACATATATATATATATACATATATATATATATATATATATATATATATATATATATATATATATATATAACCATATAACCATGACTTAAGACACATTCCCACTGGGCCAGATAACAGATTAAAAAAAAAAAAAAAAAGAAATCTCTTTCTCCAGATATTTTTCCATTCAAGTGGATGGCAGATACAGATAAAAAAAAATATATATATATCAGTCACAGATACAAAAAACAAAACAAAAAAAAACTGACAGATTTTTTTTATCTGTTATCTGGCCCAGTGGGAATGGGCCTTTAGTGTTATAGTTAGATGTATTATTAAGTGCTGTATGTGCTGTGGTACCGTTAGGAAGTCAGTGAGCTCGCTGGTCAGCAGTTCCTTCAGTTCTCCCTTGTCCAGTTTGTACTTGTCCCCGTCTTTCCCAGAGTAGTTGTAGAACACGGTGATCAGAGCGTCCATGGCTCCCTCTAGCTTCGTGGGCATGATGAAGATGAAGGATGGTGAAGGATGGTGAAGGATGATGAAGGATGGTGTAGGATGATGAAGGATGATGAAGGATGATGAAGGATGGTGAAGGTTGCTACCACCAGTCTGATGCCATGGCGGAAGGGGAAAGGGCAAACATTACACACACACTAGCTTCCACCGTGGCCTGAAGACTCACCTCTTCAGACTTCATCCTAGGCCAGGGTTCCCCAATTAGTTTTCCCCAAGGGCCGATTTATGTCTAGGGTACCAAGCCGAGGGCCACAACATTGAATTATGTTTATAGGGTACCAAGCCGAGGGCCACAACATTGAATTATGTCTAGGGTACCAAGCCGAGGGCCACAACATTGCAGGGGGCGACGGTGGCGTTCCCGCTACTCCAGCGACAGTTCAGATATTGTCGTTGTCGGGTGAAAAATGTCCAAAACCGTTCGTTTTGCATTTATCATTTTAAAAATGATTTAAACTAGTGAAAACAGACGATCTACAAGCACACAACGCCTCGCACCGCGAGGCGTTGTGTGCTTGTAGATCTGCTGTTTTCACTACTTTTGTGAGATGGCCTTGAATGATGAAGCAGGGCTTTACTTTGCGAAAGAACGTACAAATTTGGAGATACGAGGTTTCCACCCTACAACGACGATATACTAGTATTGTTGCTGCTCTTATACCACCATTATTACTGGGGTTGGTGTGGGCCAGACAGTAGCCCCCCGTGGGCCGCAAATGGCCCGCAGGCCCTAAATGACCACACATGAAAGCTAGATAACATTTTTTAATGTATTGATGTATTAGCTTGCTTATTGTTTTGATGTATTGACTACTTATTGTAAAACGTTCTGGATTAAGAGCGTCTGCTAAATGCCTAAATTGTTAATTTAAGTGAAATTGGAAGTGATAACACTCTATAGCAATGATTACTGTCACAATATAGAGCTGTTTAACACTGTTACTGAACAAACACTCTATAGCAATGATTACTGTCACAATATAGAGCTGTTTAACACTGTTACTGAACAAACACTCTATAGCAATGATTACTGTCACAATATAGAGCTATTTAACACTGTTACTGAACAAACACTCTATAGCAATGATTACTGTCACAATATAGAGCTATTTAACACTGTTACTGAACAAACACTCTATAGCAATGATTACTGTCACAATATAGAGCTATTTAACACTGTTACTGAACACTCTATAGCAATGATTACTGTCACAATATAGAGCTATTTAACACTGTTACTGAACAAACACTCTATAGCAATGATTACTGTCACAATATAGAGCTTTAACCAAACATTTAACCCCCAAAAATATCACTTAACAGCACCTTTAGATCGACAAAAACTCATGTGCGAACAAGTCTAACAACTAACAGCTTTCTTGTGGTCTTTATCATTTTAGTTGATCAGTGAACTGTACTGCCCTTTACTTTTTCCTATGCAAACTTCTAATAAAGTTTTCAGTCAATCAATCAATCAATCAATCAATCAATAAATCAATCAATCAATCAATGTATGTCCTACTGTCTACAATCAAAGGGTTGGTCCAGTAGACCCGGGGTTCCCAAACTTTTTTCTCTCAGGGCACCCCATAAATATTGTTTTAATCCAAGGCACTCCTACATTATAATTTTCACTCCCAGCACCTTACAGTATATTTTATTGCATATCGTCGTTGTCGGGTGGAAACCTTGTATGTCCAAAACCGTTTGTTTTGTATTTATCATCTATAAAATGCACTAGACTAGTGAAAACAGCCGATCTACAAGCACACAACGCCTCGCATCGCGAGGCATTGTGTGCTTGTAGATCGGCTGTTTTCGCTAGTTTTGTGCGACGGTCTTGTATGATGAAGCAGGGCTTTGCTTTACCAAAAGACGTACACATTTGAAACTTGGAGATACAAGGTTTCTGCCCGACAGTAACAATATTTTAGTGATTATTTTGCGAGGAAAACGTTGAGATAACAGCCATTTTGGTTAGAACTGGCTGAAAATAACGTTGTACTTCAAGTTTAAAATGATACTAAATACTTTTTCCAAGCGTCCAAATATTATCAAATTATCTCGCGGCACCCCTGGACTGCCGTCACGGCACCCCAGGGTGCCCCGTCACCCACGTTGAAGACCCCTGCTGTAGAACACAGAATGTTAGGTTTAGCAGTGTAGAAATAGTCTTACCTTGTGACTCAGATAGTTAGGTTTAGCAGTGTAGAAATAGTCTTACCTTGTGAGAGTTGTGTGTCAGTGTGCTGAGTGCTCCTTACACCAGGCTTGTTTATGAGGCTGTGAGGAGGATCAGAGTGGAAAGTCTTCTGTCCTGGCTGTCTGAGGAAGCATAATTAATTCCACAGGTGACCGTAACCACGGTAACTCTCTTCCTATGCGGGAGAAAAACAAAACGCTGGAGTTAATCTGAACCGCTGTAACCCCGCCCTGCATGCCAGGTCCCATGTCCATTCCAAGCATTCAAATAGAAAGCCTTTACGTCAACGTCTGATTTATTCATCTAAATGAAGAGAAAAAAAAATACCATTGTGACCTTTATTGTTATTATTAATTGTCAAGCTTGTTGTGCGAAAATAGTGAAGGGAATCATGCATGCATGGTGGAACTTTGTACTATAGGTAGGGTCGAGGCTTTGATATGACGTGGAAATAATCAACTTTGTAAATGTGTTGTAATTCTTTTTTTAGACAAATATTGTAACCCTGTATGGATGAATTGTTGAAACAATTAAATACAAATAACTGAAAATAAATAAATAAATAATAATAATAATAAAGACCCTTAGCCTATCCGCAAGTTTCCCCGGGAGTTTACTGGAGACTATCAGGACCAAACTTCCGGGTTTAACAGCAGACATACAAGCTCACGTCGCGTCGCAGATGCAACCCGTTGTGAGCTTGTAAATCGGCGGCGGAAGTTCGGTGCAGACGTCTGCGCAATGCACTATGGGGCGTTGGAAACTCGTGGATAGTGCGTCAAAAGTCATCAACAAACAAAACTTTCCAAATTGGCCAAATTGTCAAATAATATAAGAGTAAAGTGAAAATAACAAAATGTCAAGTGCTTGTCAGGTTGGGTGGATCCCCAGTTAAAATATGATCATTTTGGGGGTGTCCCCATGTCTAATAGGATCATTTGGGTTCAAATATGATTACGCTGCAACACATTATCTGAGCTTTGTATATCGGCTGTTTCTCAGATTCTACAATGCCTTCTAAATCAGTAGTTCTGACACGTGTGAGCTTGTAGATCTTTTTTGGAATATCCAACGATATAATCTAAAATGACACGCAGATCCTTTCACAGTTTTTATTTAAATTATTTTTGTACTACTACTACCGGTAATCTCATAACAAAACATAAATAAGTTATGTTTACTCATGACTCATACAAATGGAAACACAACACAAAAATGTGTGCCAGTCTTTGGAATTACATATCAATAATATCAAGGGATCTTATCTGTCAACCATAGTTCCGGAGACCCCTCTCTCTCTCTCTCTCTCTCTCTCTCTCTCTCTCTCTCTCTCTCGCTCTCTCTCTCTCTCGCTCTCTCTCTCTCTCTCTCTCTCTCTCTCTCTCTCTCTCTCTCTCTCTCTGTGTGTGTGTGAGAGAGCTTGTAGATCTGCTTGTCCTTGGTCTAAATTAAGCATCACAGAGAGTGTGTGGAGATCCGTGGAGAATAGCGCGGTGGTTTGCTCCACACCTGAGGGACAGCGGTTATTAAATTAGATCCACTGCAACGCTTTCTTTTTCCAGCGCTGAGTGTCAGAGTGAAAATCATTTTCCGTTTTTATGGAAGCTGACGAAACAGTTTCCCTCACAGCTACACCGCTAACCGCTAACACCATAATGTCATCATCCTCATCATATCAGAGCTCGTAGTGTCCGTATTTTTATTATTTAATGATTTTTTTAAGAGAAAAGAAAGGAACAGGGGCGTCAAGATAAGAAACATGTAGGCCTAGCCTACATTTGAAGCAGTTTATTCTGGTTGTTGTGAAATAAGAGAAATAGACAGAGTAGGATACTGCCTACCTCATTCGTCGCTATATGCTGTTTAAACACCATCATCACAGATCAAATAAATACATTAACACGCCGTTTAGGCGTCAAATTCACTGGTAGGTATATTTATTATATTTTATGTGTTGTCTTTCTTACCTTATGTAGCCTACACAACTGTCCAGTCCAATGATAAGTTGCTTTATATCAGATGAAGTAGCCTATTCCTTGGTGCTTCTTCATATAAACACATACAATGTTTGTGTTGGTATAAATGAGTAGCCTACACATATTTTCTCAGTTCATATGACTTGATGAAAGTAACTCATATTCCGCCCAGGTCAATAACACTAATCATTATAATGGCATGAATCGATCTAAACAAATAAAGTCTGTGCTGATAATGATGATGTATGCTTATGGCTTATGTTAGGCAGGCCACTTAATAGATATATAGATAGATAGATATCTTTATTATCCCAAGGGGGATAATCAGTAGCTATTTAACATAACAAATACCGGTAATGTGTTGATGTTACAGTCATGAGCCATCTAGCCAATACAGTGTATTCATATTTAAATCTTTCCGAGTCAGTGTAAAACGGCTCTGAATCCAGCAGAGAACTTCTGTATTCTCTGCTGCTTTGTTTTAATAATAGGCCTACATATTTTTCTAATTTCATGCCAGGTCTTGTTGACGGATTTGGAAGAGATTTCGAGGCTCTGGGTCCAAAACGCGACATGCAGTGTGTCTGTGTGTGACATTCTCCTCCATCGTGCTGACAGTGTTGTTGAATGACTGAGTGAGGGCTGTCGGACTTCAAAGCAGTAACGTGGAGGGAAAGGTGGGGGCGGAGCTCCCGGTACTCGTCCATTACATTAAAATAACTACAAATGCAAAATCTAACAAAATGGTCACTTTAACAAGGTATTATAATTATATTCTCCACACTTGTATTCTCTCCATCTTGACAAAATGGTATATTCCCAGGTTCCGCAGGTCAGCTGCACAGGTGCAATTCATTATTGTTAATTGTGGCACGTTTTATTTACTAACATTAGCTGCACTTGAACAACCGTTCCAGGCTGCCATATCCAGCCCAAGAAACCGTAGAAACGGGGTAAAAAATCAAATGTTCTTCTTAAAATAAATGTATCATGCCTGTTGCTAAGGTATGGCAACATGACTGGTGTCTTGCACGCGCGCCAGACACCAGTCATGTTGCCATACCGTAGCTTTTTCTGAACTGACCCCACTGGAAAGGAATGTGTCCATGTTAGGTTGTGTTAGTTGCGACGGTCAGGTCGCAGTTACTATGAAAAGCTCCACCGGCTGTCAGTCAATCAGTCTGTCAGTCAGTCAGTCATGTCACGTCACACTTTTGCCCTACTTATATCTCCGCCACCGTTGGCCCTATCAATGAATGCCAAACTTTGCACTCACACTCCTTGGAAGGCAGATCACAACCTCCACCCCTCATTTCTCACATGGCTCTCTTCTAGCGCCACCATGAGGCCATCGGGTTGTTAACTCTTTTAGTGCTAAAACCGAATAATTTTGGTGCTTTTTTCCATTCCAATACTATTTTTTTTATCTATTTCACTTACCCTGAGCTGCTAGTAGCGACGTGGGTGGTCCTGGCTCCTCCACCGCTTCCCAACGAGCCATTCTACTTGTCCCGATGATTTATTCCATTGAAAATGGTTTAGAATAAAGTTTAGAGCCCCCACCAAAACAACTTTATTTTTGCAAGACGTATTAAGGATTACAAACACCGCACATTTTCGGTTCCTTTAGTAAAATGAATTAAATAATCGGAGGCATCAACGAAGCCCCGGTCTAATTTTCCATCCAAGCACAAGGCCGCGATTCTGTTTACACGGCCCGTAATGGGGAAACGCGGCCGCACCACGCCGCCCACTCCAATAGAAAAACACATCTTTACAGCGGATTTTCTCCGCATTGTGTTCCGAGGCCAGCAGATTTTTTTTTTTTTTGCGGCTGAATAACTTTAGATCGGTCTTCTAAAAAATTACACAGCCGATTGCTAACTGAAAGCTAACTTCCTCCGGCTCGCTAGCATAGCACTCATTCCAGTGAAAAGCCAAGCCAGTTCTGGCTGGCGACCCGGATGTGATAGTGAATGCTTACGGGAGAATGGCTGGCACTCTAGCGGCCACTAGCGGCGCCCGGCAGTTATTGTGTTAAAAGGTCTAGACCACCGCTCTGCACCCGATTAGAATTTTAATCAGGTTGGGCTTGATTGGGTTTATTTAGGAGTATACATGGATAATTTAAATCGGCTTTATTTAAAATCTTGTTTTAACCCGTTTAGACGTGTTCCTATAAACGGGGCTACTGTTGGTTGAGGGGTTAGGTCTTACATTACTATTCGGAAATTGCATTAAATGTGCGATTTCTGTGTTAACTCTATGGGATTTTAGTAGGGTTTTCCCCTTCAACCGTGGCGTCAGCACCAGGAAGTTGCGTAACGTGAATTCGGTCAATATGCAAAGAAATAAAATAGCAGCTGTTATCATAGAACAGCTCCATAGACTATGGGCATTATTTTCCTCCATCCCTTAACTTTCTTTTTGCTATTTGTTTTACTATTTTGAAAAATACTATTGTTCAAATAGCTGATCTACAAGCTCACAATGTGTCAGTGTAAATCGGCTATTTGAAGTATGTGTGTGTGTGTGTGTGTCCGTGTTACATACATATTTTATACATTTATGCATTGCTGTCTTTTAGCGTCTGTCTGTCTGTCCGTCCGTCCGTCCGTCCGTCCGTCCGTCCGTCCGTCCGTCCGTCCGTCTGTCTGGTCTGTTTGTCTTGGTTTGATCTCATTGTTAGACATCGCTCTGAGATCACTGTGAATCCCTTTCATATATGGAGATTGCTGATGTCATCAAAATTAGGCCCATCTGTGAATGACTGACATGAATACATGTCAGTATAACCTATAGACTATACATGTGAGTCCAATGTTAAGCCCATATCTGTGAATGCCAATACTCGGCTATATAGCCTATTCATGTCAGTCTAACCAGTGTGGCTGGTTCTACAGACAGCTGGTTCTACAGACAGGGATCTCCATTTATGGGCATATAGGGATTATGTTAGTGTGGTTCCCCTAACAGGACTTCATATGGGAATGCCCATATATGGAGGCTGTCTTCTTTTATATGTAGCCTTTGATGACTGAAGCAATAAAAGAGTTATGCTTAATAAGCACTAATTATTTAAAAGTCTCTTTATAATTATCACTTCAATACATATGTGTAAACCAGGGGTCTTCAACGTTTTCAGTCCAAGGACCCCTTAATGCAGGGACCCCCACTATTGTATAAAATTGTGTTGCAGATTAAACATTTTCATAGATTTCAGAGACAGCTTATTGTTTTTCAGCAATATCATCAGTGTAGGTTGTTGGTGTAATGTGTATTTTTAGACATTGAACGACTTGAACCGTCAATACTTAGTCTGCTTTTATTTTCACTCTACACCAAACGCCTTTGCAAAGAATAGCAGATCTACAAGCTTAGAAGGCTTCGCAGCGTGAGGCGTAGTGAGCTTGTAGATCGGCTATTCTTGGCTAATGTTCCACACAGAAAAGGGATACTAGGGTTCAAGTGGTTAGTGCAGAAAAAATAAAGTTCTTATCACGCAAAGATTTGTAGGATGGCCAGTAGTAACACTGAGGACCCCCTAGGGGTCCCAGACCCCCTGTTGAAGACCCCTGGTGTAGACTGTATGTGGTACTAGAGTCCTGCTTTCTTTTCCCTTGCTCAAAGCAGCACGGCTGACACCAGCGACCCGAATTTCGGAAGGTGATTGGCTACAGTGTTGTCATGGTTACGCTCCTTCAGGAGTTGATTGGCTACAGTGTGTCATGGTCCCCTCCAGCCCTGGGATGTGGGATCTTCCATCCCTCCAGCCTATGGGTGCACACACAGGAATTTCTCTGGACTAAAACTGTTCATGCGATTAATCAGATTCAATATTTTAATCGATTGACAGCCTTAATAAATAATAATAACTAGTAAGACGCCTCAGGGCGACATGCGACCTCGAGGTTGTGCCATGTTTTGGCCATCTGGCCAGTAATGTATATCGGACCAGTTACCCATATATGGAGACCCCTGGTACCCATATCTGGAGATCCATGTACTGTATATGGAGATATGCTGTGAGAGCCCAAACATGCTTATGTTATTCATTATGTGAAAGTCCTATGATGTCTATGACATCTGACATCATACATAAAATCCCTTTTATGAACCAGCCACACAGATATGGGCTGTCTTGGCCATCTGTCTTGGCCATATATGGATTCTGTTAGAGGGGTATGTGGCCGATGTGGCCTCCATATATGGGCATTCCCATATGAAGTCCTGTTAGATATGAGGTTAATATTGATGACATCACGGTTATAAAAGGAATTCTGTTAGTGTGGTTCCCCTGACATCATAGTGATGTCAGAACGACAAACCCATAGAACCACAGTGTCAGGCGTGACAGACAGACAGACAGACAGACAGACAGACAGACAGACAGACAGAGATACGGTCAGGCTGTGAGTGTGACTGTTCACATACTAATACTAAAACAATAATATTACCCCACTTGGATCAGTGATTGATCGGTATTGGGTGATCAGACTCCAGAAAAGCTGATGGGATCATCTCTACTTACTATTGATGACATCAGGAATCTCCATATATGATTGCCCATACATGGCTGTCTTGGTCATATGGAGGGTGACAGTCAACAATGTGATGTCACAGCAGGTCAGCTATAGACATAACACAACATTTGTCAAACACAGAAAAAAGATGTCTAACGAGCCTGGTCTGATATTTTATTCAATTCATTTTATTTATTTTTTTGGTTTTTGAATCTCATCCCCAACCACCAATACATTACAATAAAAACTGAAATAATAAAAAACTACATCAGAATAAAACATTTTCACAAAATGAAAACTAAACTAAACTAAACTAAACTTAAAACTTAATTAAACGTAACTAGACTAGACTAAACTAGACTAAACTATTCAAAACTAAATTAAACTACACTAAACTTAATTAAACTAAAATAAACTAAACTAAAGTAAAGTAAAGTAAAGTAAACTATCAAAACCCTGGCCTGGTAAACCAGACTCTCCGTTGGAATCAGAAGGAGGAGGAGTCAGTTTACCAGGCTAACAAAAACTCACTTTAAACACTAATAAAAGCTGAACTGAAAACATGAAATGAAAAATAGAAAAAAGAAAGAAAGATAAACATCTGAATGCAAGCAGCACAGAAGTTCAGAAACACAAAGGAATTATTTATGAGAAAACAATAATCAAAATGAAACACATTATTTATGTGAAAAGAATAATCAAAATGAGAGACATTATTTATGTGAAAAAAATAATCAAAATGAAAGACATTATTTATGAGAAAATAATAATCCAAACGAAACACATTATGTTTGAGTAAAGAATAATCAAAATGAAACACATTTGATTTGATCAGTAATTCACATCAGGTGATCAGTAGCTTATAGAAAGACTGACTGAGATCAAACATTTTATCAAACTAAACTAGACTAAACTAGACTAAACTAGACTAGACACAATTAAACTAGACTAGCAAACCCTGATTTAAAATCAAATAAGAACTCAAATGAAAACATAGAAGTAAAAAAATAAAAAAATAAACTAGAACTGCACTCTGTCGAGGTGCCAACTTGCATCTTGTGCACAAGCAGACCATGCATGGATTCATGATCATGTGTATTTTCACACATTAATCTTTTCTATCAATCTGGTGGATTCATGTTCATGTGTATTTTCACACATTAATATCTTCTATCAATCTGGTGGATTCATGTTCATGTGTATTTTCACACATTTAAAGCCCTCAATACTCAGTGAACTTTGACCTGTGGCTCTGTACTTGGTCTGCTCTTTTTCTCCTCTACACCAAAGCTCTGCTGAATGTTCTCCTCACAATAGAGATGCTGGGAAAAATTAACCCTATCGCAAAAAGATTTGGAGGACCCCCTGTAATAACTCTGAGGACCCCTTAGGGGTCCCTGCAGTAACTCTGAGGAGCCCTTAGGGGTCCCTGCAGTAACTCTGAGTACCCCCTGTAGTAATAGGGGGAGGAGGTTTAACCCATTTAGACTGGGAATGAATTATTATTATTTTATGCTTTAACTATTGAAAAATAGCAGATCTACAAGCTCACAGGAAGCGCGGCACCGCTGCAAGCTTGTAGATCTAAAACATGTTTTTAAATTGTGAAAATTTGTGCAAGTCTTTGAATATTTCGAAGGTTTTTAAACCTATGTTTTTATGTCAGTGGTGCTCAAACCTTTTCATGTGAAGGACCCCCAAAATTATATGTATTTGGTCACAGACTTCCATCTCAAAACATTTAGTTTGAGTTACGAATGTTCAAAGATGTTCAAAGATTTGCACACATTTTCAAAAATAGTAAATGTACAAGCTCGCAGTGCGGCACTCGGTGCTACGCTGTGAGCTTGTATATCTGCTATTTTTCAATAGCTAAAGAATAAAATCCCAGCTGACCTCGGACCTACTCTTGTTTTATTGTTTTTACTGTATCTTATATCTTATCTTATCCTATTTCTTTTCCCCTAATAAAGTTGTTGTTTTTATCTGCCGCACACACACACACACACACAAACACGCAGTCTTGTAAAGTGACTTTGAGTACTCCGAAATGCGCAATATAAATTCCAGCTATTATTATTATTATTATTATTACGCAATGTGTGCTTGTAGATCTGCTACATTTATTTTGAAGTATTATTTATTTATTTATTCATTCCTGTTTATGTATTTATTTGTGTTTGTTTTTATTGGTATAAACTAGGAACACCAGGGTGAAAGTTTTTAACCACATGAACCCTAGCGTCCTTGTGCTGGGGAGAACATTTGACAGAAATAGCAGATCTACAAGCTCACAGCGAGACGCGCCGTGAGCTAGTGTTGATTTTGTCGACTAAAACTATGACGAAGAATGTTCCTTCGACTTCCTTTTTTCGCTGATGGAAACTAAATGAAAACTAGGATATGATGACTAAAACTATGACAAAATATAATGACAATTTAGTCAACAAAAACTAGTGGAGAAGAGATCCAGCAGAACTAAAAGTCATTTTGTTTGTTTTTTTATCTTTGGTTGCCGTTCACAACATGCCGTTGTGCGACGCACCGTGAGCTTGTTGATCAGCACGCAACTAAGTGTAAATTCAGCATTTACGACACCATCAAGGCACCGCCAAAATACATTTTAGTTGTGAAAATCACTGTAGATCTTCCTAACATGTTATGATATAATACTAAAACATTTCAGATTACTAAAATATGACTAAAATTAAATGATTTTTTATTTAAAAGACTATGACTAAAACTACATCAAAATGTGCAGTCAAAATCAACACTACCTTGAGCTTGTAGATCACATATTTCAGGCAAAGAGATTTAGCGTAGAGGGGGGTAAGGAGCGGACCAAGTACAGAGCCCTGGGGAACCCCGGTCAGCTGTAGTATAGAGGGTTTAAGAGTTTAAACATGTTTACCAGATCTTACACACCTCTGCTGTAGCATCAACACTTAACCCTATCCCTGCATAGAGAGGTTGTGTGAAGGTGGTTCTCTCTGTGTGAAGGAGACTCATTGTGTTTCTATCAACACTGAAGTACCTCAGAACCCCTTCTGGGTGGTCTACAAAAACTCCAACCCTGTTCCTCCCTGTGGAGGGAGCAGGTCCTGACACTGCTGTACCAATGCTGTTGTGAGAGAATATGTAGCTTTTATCATCATCAGCAACCGCGCAAGCTAACATCGAGGACTGATCATTGAATCCAAAGCATGATAGATCCTTCTCCTTCCTGTTGATGTCTTTATAACTGACTGCTATAAGAACATTCTCTCCACTCCATTCTACTTCAAAGTAAGAGCGTCCAGACAGACTCTCTCTACTCAACACCTGACAGTCAGAGGTAAATCTCTCTGCATGTTTAGGATAACCTTGGCGTTGTCGTGTCCTGGTCACCTTCCTGTTGTCCTCTGACAGGACGAGGCGTTTCTCCACTGTATTTGGGTCCCATGACAGAGGAGAGGCATCTGAGAGAAAAACACATGATAAAATATCACAACTAATGAAACACTTTCTACCTGACTGTATGTTATTATATAATATACACCAACATGTTATTATATAATATACACCGTCATGTTATTATATAATATACACCGACATGTTATTATATAATATACACCAACATGTTATTATATAATATACACCAACATGTTATTATATAATATACACCAACATGTTATTATATAATATACACCAACATTAAAACATTTTAACCAATTAAACCCCATGTGGTTGACCGGAGTCCCTCAGGGCTCTGTACTATGCGTTGCATCGCGTTGTGAGCTTGTAGATCTGCTGTTTTCCACAATATGGAAGGTGGGGTTTAAGTGGTTAAATATTTTCAAATAATAATATTACAAAATAATATTAAAACATTGTGACAGCTAGTAGATCTACAAGCTCACAATGTGTGATATCATGATGACATCTGAGCTTGTAGATCTGCTATGTTCACTATTCATCATACAAAGTATATACAATAGTTACTACAATGTTACTACAGGGACCCCTAGGGGGTCCTCAATGTTACTACAGGGACTCCTAAGGGGTCCTTAGAGTTACTACAGGGGGTCCTCAGAGTTACTACAGGGACCCCTGGGGTCCACAGAGTTACTAAGAGTTACTACAGGGACCCCTATGGGTCCTCAGAGTTACTACAGGGACCAATGGGGGTCCTCAGAGTTACTACAGGGACCCATGGGGGTCCTCAGAGTTACTACAGGGGGTCCCTGTACACCCTGTAGTGTACACCCTATCACACAAATCTGATCTTTTTTAACATTAACCACTTGAACCCCAGCATCCCCAGCCAAAATAGATGATCTACAAGCTCACACTGTGGGCTGTTGTGAGCTTGTAGATCTGTTATTTACGGCAAAAAGGTTTATTGTAGAGAGAAAATAACCACCATTTCACTGCTGTGTTGACTACAAGTACACCACACACACACACACACACACACACACACACACACACACACACACACACACACACACACACACACACACACACACAGTGGGGGGGTCCCTTCTTCAGACCTAATCTACAGGGTGAGTTGCGATAATCCCAAAAAAAAACAACCCTGGTCCAAAAATAAATACAAAACGGGTGCCGCGGCAGTGTGCAAATCTGCATAACATGAGGTAGAACTTTATTATTATTAAAAAAAATGTTTTATTGTTTTTACGCGCACATCTGGGACCTGGAAAGTCTGTTTATAGAATCAGGTTTAGCAACCCGATTAAAAACTATATTGACCATATTCACACAGTGGCCATCTTGGCCATTAAGTTAATGAAATGCCAACCCAGATGCCACCCCCGTTTCAATGCAAATTTCAAACATGGCCGGCCGCCAGGTGAATATGGTCAATGGAGACATGCACTCACACATGCACTCTCTCTCTTTCTCTCTCACACACGCACGCACGCACCCATGCATACACACACACACACACACACACACACACACACACACGCACACACTATACAAACATGTAGGACTACTCACATTTTAAGAATGCGTCTCTGCTTGGACTCAAAGCTTCAACAGGAGAAGCTTCAACCGGAGTAACTTTTGGAGGCGGAGCTTTAACCGGATTCACAGCTGGAGGCGGAGTTTCAACTGAAGACAAAGTAGACACAAGATATCATTATCATGACTGAAGAATGACCTTAACTGAGGTTACATTTAATTTACAATATGTCATGATATAACTGTACCTATTGTACGTGTGCTTCATCTCATTTTAAATATTCAATCATTTATGATTATTAAGATGATTGTCTCATTCTGGTTCCCTTTGGGAACATGGTGCCTTTATTCCATTGCCATGGTCCAACACCACCCCACCTCACACCACCCACTTGTGCCACCCTTTCCACTACAATGAAGTGGGTAGAGTGTTGTCAAAGTGGTACTAAAAAGTATCCACTCCAGAGTCGGTGCGAGCTCGGCCAAACGGGAACAACCCAGCAAACATTTTGAGGTATATTAGACGTCTAATATACGTCTAAACTTATACAAGAGGTCTAAGTTTATACGTATAAAAAAGGTATAGATATGCAAGTTTTTTAGAGGTCTAAACTTAGACTAGACCTCTAATATACGTCTAATAGACGTCTAAGTTTATACCTGGGTCTAAATTTAGACTTCTAATAGACGTCCGGCCGTTAAGGTCTAAATATAGACGTCTATTAGACGTCTAAATTTAGACCCAGGTATAAACTTAGACGTCTATTAGACGTATATTAGACGTCTAGTCTAAGTTTAGACGTCTAAAAAACTTGCATATCTATACCTCTGGTAGACAATTTTTTATACGTATAAACTTATACTTCTAGTTCAAATTGTTTAGTGGGAAAGCAGTGACATATAACATCTTACTCACCTGTCTGTTGGTTTGATGCAGCGTTTAGTTTCTCAAATGTTGCCTTCAGATCACGCACCTTCTGAGCTGCAATGACAAATATTTGTACATTTTGATGAACCAACAACAGAACAAATAAACTATAAACACGTTTTTTTTTATTTTTTTTTAAGATTTGTTTTTGGGCTTTTTTTATGCCTTTATTAGATAGGATAGTAGACTGACAGGAAATGGGGAGAGAGACGGGGAATGACGTGGCAAAGGTCGTTCTGATCGGGAATCGAACCGGCGACGCCAGCAGGCATCATAGCTTAGTATGTGGTATGCGCCTTGACCACTAGGCCAGCGGGCACCCCTAAACAATACATTTCTCACCCAAAAAGACATTTGTTTAGATGAACCAAGCATAATATCTAATATAATTATATAATGTAGTCCACACTCCTTTGTGGTATTTGTCAATGTATATTTGCATACAGTGAAATGAGGTTTAACCATTCTAACTATCAGGACAGTGATATTAATAAATTTAACCATTACTATTAACTTGTAACACCTCAGGGCGACAAGCGACCTCGACCTAAAGGGTCACAGTGATGTGGACTTCAGGGCGTGTGGATATCAGGGATGTGGACATCAGGGATCTCCATATGGGCATAAAGGGATTTGTTCCCCTGGCGTCACAGGGATCTCCATATCTCCATATATGGGCATAAAAGGGATTTGTTCTCCCTGGCATCACAGGGATCTCTCTTAACAGGGCATCATTATTATTGATGACATCAGGGAACTCCATATATGGGCATAAAAGGGATTCTGTTAGTGTGACATCACAGTGATGTCTGCTGATGGTAACCTTACAGGAGCAATTTTCATAGATTTAAGCAAAGCATTTGACCTGGTTGACAACTATAAAAAACTCAGTTGGCCTGTCACATAATGCCTTACTCTGGTTCAGTTCATATCTTCATAACAGAAAACAATGTGTTATCATACAGGACAATAAATCTGATTTGGTAGTACAAGAACGAGGTGTGCCGCAGGGTTCAACCTTAGGCCCACTTTTGTTCACAATTTTTATCAACAAACTTCCTACAACTCTCTCTGGCTACAAGGTGCAACTCTATGCTGACGACACAGTTATTTATACCTCACAACCAAATCTATCGCAAATTCAGTCAATCTTGCAATAAACTTCAATAATCTAGAATTGTGGCTCTCAGCTAATAGATTATCATCAGCACAACCAAAACCAACACTATGCTCTTTGGAACAAAACACAACCTCAACAAACCCGAAATTCTAAACCATTCATATACCATTACCTGTCTTGATGGTACACACCTAAGTAGAGTAGATCACACCAAATACCTCAGCCTTTGGCTTGACTCAGATTTCTCATTCAAATGCCATATAGACAACATCATAAGAAAAATCTATTTCAGCACACGTGTTCTGTACCGTAACAAAAATTGTTTCACCTTCACAGCCAGAAAGAAAATAGTGCTACAAGTCACATTACCCATCATGGATTATGCTGATGTGGTCTATCAGACTGCTAACTAAAACCAATCTTCTACCATTTTAGTCAGAAACATTCACGTCAAGTAATTTACTATTTATTGCAAAATGGAATACACAATAAGCAGATTTAACCATTTATTGCATAAATGGAATACAGTTAATCTTGGCGTTTAAAGGGCTCTGCGATAGGAGATGCTCCCTGAAATTTTGTGCAAGCTTTTCTGAGCATGCTAAGCTAAATCAGGGAACGAAAGCAATAGAGAGTATGCACGTCCACTGGGACCCGCCCTCCTAATCTAGACTGAGTGGCAAAACATTGAGCAGCATGGAGTGTTGGAGTTTGGAGGTGCTAGTTGCAAATCACTCAACGGCCCTGCATACCACCTGTTTCTAAATTGCACATAATGCAGGAGGCAGCAGGATGTTGTGTTGTAGAAAACGAGTGCTTCCAAACTCTGACACTTAATAATAAAATAAAAACCTGCACAGAATGTCTTGACAGAAAGTAGCTCATAACATGCCTATGGTGGATTTTTATGAAACAAAAACTTTGCAGATAGAAAGAGGATAATTCAAGCTTTCAGTACAGCCGCAATGTTGGTGAGCTAACTTTGTTTAATACAAGCAGATACAAAAACACAAGATAATATGTCAGTACGTCAACAGCAATATAACAAGTGCAAATGGATATCTATCTAGAAAATAAAAACACAATATAATCAAAGTTCTAAAAACCTAAAAACAAATGCTAACTAGCTTCATGTATGGGCATTGATTTTCTGTAGTGCTAAGGGTTTAGGTGGAGTCTGAAGAGGTGAGTCTTCAGTCCACGGCGAAAGCTAGCGAGTGAGTCCGTTGTTCTAAGTGCGACAGGGAGTTTATTCCACAACTTGGGGGCCAGGAGGGCAAACTGTCTCGGACGAGTGGATTTTTGCCCTGGAGTTTTTAGCGAGGGTTCTGTCAGCATCCCTGTGTTGGCTGATCTAAGTGAACTGGTGGGGGTGTAGGGGTTGATCAGGTTTTGGAGGTATGGTGGAGCCATACCTTTGGCTGCTTTGAAGGTCAGCATCAATGTTTTGTATTCAGTGCGGGCCGCAACCGGGAGCCAGTGGAGGCTGCGGTAGCAATACATTGACATGTAACTTAGTCAAATCACAGTGTTTGAACTTAACAACATTGACATGTAACTTAACCCTCTAAGACCCAATAATAGAAATACTTGAAATAAAATAATAATAATAAATCAGATGGTCCTAATCAGAGGAAAATGTTTATCCCCAAAAAATAAATAAATAAAAATTGTAAGGTTTTATATACCATAAACCAAAAATCTAAGACCCAAAAATAGAAATATTTGAAATAATAATAATAAAAAAATATGGTGTTATAGGAGTCCTAATCAGAGGAAAGGTTTTTTAAGGTTTTATAGCCATAAATCATGCTCTAATTTACATATGGGGGATATTTTTCACAATAACTCATTTTGTGCTCCAGAAATTAACGGATTAAAATGTCCAGCGTGCCTCCCGCAGGCTGCATCCACGACCGTTGTCTTATTTTGAAGGCCAGAAGTCCATAGCGTAAACACTTCCGGTTTGACGTCATCACGTCATTCACCGGAATCGCTCATCGTCAACATGCTGTTGTGTAATGGCGGATCGGTGCTTTTCAACATGTGTTATATTAGCGAGAATCTACTGCACCTGTTTCGAATGATATCAACGCACTTAATGCGAAATATTCACGTGCTTTCAGACTCTTCAATGCAGAGGTATCCATGGATACTTGGATATCCAGTATCCAATATCTCACCAATATAGAGAGATATTAGTAGTAAAATGTCGACATCTAGTGGTCAACCTCAGAGGAGCGCAAAAATAAAACCTGAGGTGAATCCCAGCCTCGAACCAGAAGCCAAGTATTCTCTGTTCCCCGGTGTAACGCTCCATGCCACAGACCCCGACGGAGCGGCGCGGTATTGGGCGGCGATGACCCCCGTGAGTCGCCACCGAGGCGAGCGCTAGCAAGCCGAGTTGCCGCGACGAGCGGTGGGAACGCCGCCCAATCCCACTCAGCCGCGTTACCGAGTTATGTGCCGTTATGGACAGAATAGTAAATATTCAGTCCCTCACTATCCACGTCTACCCCACTATCCACGTCATAGATAAATGCACAAAAAAGGAGTCACATCATCCGTTCATTAGCTCAGTCAGTAGAGCACGGATGCAACAAACCCACGGTTTGGGTTCGATTCCCCTGAGGGGAATAATATTCAAGGCGAGAGATATCGGCGCATGCGTACTTCAAAGTGCACGTGAACGAGTATCCCGTGGATACTCCTCCGTGGATACCCTGTGGATACTCTCTGCATTCAAATGTCTGAGAAATGGTGAAAAAGTCCGATTGAATGCGAAGAGAGCAGTCGAAGCTGGTGAAAGATGAGATTCCCTGTCTGCCTTCATGTTATGGGATTACTATTTTGTGCTCGTGGATCCGTGATGATGATGAATCGGCGAGGGCGATCGTGTCAGGACCTTCCGCGCAGCAACAGGGTAGGAGAACCGCCGTTACAGTAATAGAGTACTTTTCACGAGTATACTCGGGATCGGCACCATGTGATACTCGAGTATTTTTCACAAGTATTCTCGGGATTGGCTACAAGTGAGATAATAACATGTACATGTTCTAGACATTCTAATGATCACCCCAAAAATATTACAGGCATTTTACTTATGTTTTTGTGAGGAATAGCTTCAGTGAAAAAGTGAGATGTTGTTCCTCAAAACTCTGGAATGTCAGCCTCTGTGGGGGTTATTTATATGCAAATATTTTGGCCAATGGCATTGTAATACTAAACAATAGAATCTGTTTAGGTGGTAGTGGGAGCTAAAATAAAATCATTTATACCTTGTTTTGGATAAAATACAAACATTGTAATATTACAACAGAGGGTCCTAGAGGGCTTTGACTAATTCATCATTATAACTATATAACCAAATGATCCATCGTGTGCTCTGTACTTTGTGCACTCTGTACTTTTGTATTACTGTCGTACTGCCCCACAAAGGCAGAGTGCAGTAACTACATACAAGAATTTCACTAAAAAATGGGTTTAACCCTGCAAGGCCCGAATTAATTTCTACCGGTCAAAAAAAAAAAAAAAAAATCACATGGTGTTGTAGCAGTCCTAATCACAGGAAAATGTAATGTTAAAAAATTAATAACGTTTTTGTAAGGTTTTATAGCCATAAATCATAAATCATAAATCATGCTCTAATTAGCATTTTGGGGATATTTTTTATCAATATTAACATATGCACGTGTTCTAGACATTCTAATGATCACGAAAAAAAAATATTACAGGCACTTTACTTATGTTTTAGTGAGGAATAGCTTCAGTTAAAAAGTGAGATGTTGTTCGTCCAGACGTTGGAATTTCAACTTCTCTGGGAGTTGTGAATGTCAGCCCCTGTGGGGGGTATTTATATGCAAATATCGTGGCCAATGGCATTGTAATACTAAACAATAGGATTTAATGGTGATGTTAATGTGAAAAAAGAACAGGAAAACTAACTATACATTTTTTTTTAAATGATTTAAAAAACGTTGCCAAAAAGCAACGCTGGGCCTTGCAGGGTTAAAGGTGTTACAACTGGTCAGTCAAATGAGATATAGACATATACGTGATATTACACTGATTGTATTCTGTTCTTGAGCTAATTGTTCATCCCCCAATATCATGAAGGCTAATTTGACCTTTGGGCGACACAAATAAGTTGGTGTGTCTGAAAACGTAGTTACTGCACTCTGCCTTTGTAGGGCAGCGTAAGTGTTGCCCTTTTTGTTATGTTTTGTAGTATGTTTGTTTTGCTTGTCTCGTTTCTTTTTTTTTTTGTCTCTGTCTTGATGATGTTGTCTTAATAGTTAAGACTTAACTATATGTAAAAGTTCTATGTGTATATGTATAAAATGTATGATGTTTGTCAATCTGTGGGAGCACCTCGAAAACGAGATGATACATCTCAAGGGGTTATTCCTAATAAAATAATTTCTATATAGTGAAGCCAGAGCGTGATGTCAGAGTGGCAAACCCATTCTGGTAGAGTGGTTCCCCTGACATCACAGTGACATCAGAGCATGATGTCAGAGCAGCATACCCATTTACCGTAAACATGTCTACACGGACGGACAAACACGGACAAGCTGTTTCGTTTCTCATAGTAAACTGTGACCTTTGGTCGCAAATAACATTTCAGATGAGTCACCTGTCTGTTGGTTTGATGTAGTCTCAGCCTTCAGGTCACGCGTCTCTTGAGCTGCAATGAGATATTTGTACAGTGATGAATCAACATGTATAGACGCATACTTTAAAGGAGCTATAGTCAACTTTTTCATTGTAGGGCCGACACTTTGTTTACATCCTAGTCTATAGACTAGAATGTAAACAAAGTGTCGGTCTGACAATGGCCAAAATGATTATTTTATCAATATGTTACGCTTTTTGTGGTCATTTTTGAATAGAAACACATATATGAAGCTTATTCTTTTATAAAATATTTTCGAAACATTATTTTTATTTTAGCATCCGTTTTTCAAGAAAAAGTTGACTATAGCTCCTTTAATAACAACTATTCATCAGATTGCTATTAAAAACATGTCATTTTACTTAGGGATGTCCCGATACCACTTTTTTGCTGACCGAGTACGAGTACAAGTACTTCATTGTGAGTACTCGCCGATACCGAGTACCGATACGAGTACAATTAATAATACAAAACAATGTGTTGTCATCCTCACAAATCTTAAAATTAGGGATGTTCCTAGCGACTAATTTCACTGACATGTACACGACAATTTTGAAACCTATTCGGATAACCGAAAATTAATTGATGAATTTATTTATTGACATTAACAAGCAGAAAATAGCCTAAATCTAGCACATTTCAATCTATTAGGCTAAACCTCATTTGAAAAAGATATCAAGAGTATATGAAAGCCTTTTAATAATGTTTATACTATTGGAATCTGCTCCAAAATAATTGATTACATCACCAGTGAAAGACGTAGTCTAAAACTAGGTCACCAATTAACTCCCCAGAGCAGCACCACAGCGCAGCTGGACTGACAGGACTCCTCTCGTTAAGCGACCTCTCTCATCTCGCTCATCTCTCATCACTGTTAGGCCTACTTTAAACCATTATTTATGGCATTCGCAGCCAACTTATGACTGAGACTACTTTCTCCATGTTCTCAAAATCTCACCTCAAAATGGATTATTCTTCAGATGAGCGGATCACACTGATGTAACAGGCTCGAGCCGAGCTGCCGAGGTAATGAGTGAGTGATTCACATCCAGTCGCCTTTTTTGGATTTGATTTCCCCATCAAAGGCAAAGCACTCAGACAAACTTTGCATCGTAGCAAGTTTTAAGATTAATTAATGATGAATGATGCTGCTAAATCACTCAATGTAGGCCTACTCATGTTGAAGCAGCAGAAAGACAGACAGACAGCCTGCTGCCGCTGAATGCCAGCGTTCACTCCGTTCAGCGTGCACCCGCTGTGGGTCATCGTGACCACAATTACCAGTATGACAGTCAGGCTCCGCAAATCACCCTTGGTAATTCTTAATTTGCTTATTTTACATGTTATAGCAACCTTTTATTATAAAGAAATTCTCCTCTGCCTACAAAATGATGTCTTACTTAACAGCCCCATTGCCAAGGGTGTCGCACCAAATTCTGGGCCCTGGGTACAAGGATTCACTGCTGGCCCCCCAATGAATGTTCTTCATGGGGTATTTAAAAAATAGCAGATCTGCAAGCTTGCAGTGCGGCACTGTGAGCTTGCATATCTGCTATTTTTCAATAGCAAAAGTATAAAATAATTAAGGCCCTGGCTTTCACCTTGAGCCCCAGTAACCCAGTCCCACTTTTCTCCCCCTTGTGACGCCCCTGTTTGGTATCGGCCGCTGCCGTCAGAAGTATCGGGCGAGTACGAGTACAGCAAAATAGGGTTGTATCGGCGCGAGTACCGATACCGCGAGTACCGATACCGCATCCCTGATTTTACTCACCAGTCTGTTGGTTTGATGATGCAGTCTTCAGTTTCTCTAATTCAGCCTCCAGAACACGCATCTGCTGAGCTGCAATGACAGATATTTGTACATTTTTATGAAACATCAACCAGTGTTGTATTGGTCTGGTCACATGGGCAGTCATCAAACCATATCTTTTCTGAGCAGTGTCATGCCTCTGACGCACACGGATATGCATTGATGCCAAATGACCCCCAAGTTCACACCTCGACAACGTTTACAAACACTTTAGTGTCACAACAGGGTGTTTTAACAGAGACGTCATTAAATCGAGTGTCCACCCAAACATTGAATCACCAATGCAACACTGCCATCAACAGAACAAATAAACTATTAACAAGGGTTGTAATAATACCTTTCTCACCCAGAAAGACATTTGTTTAAGAATAATATCTAATATAATAATAAAATGTAATCCACACTCTTTTGTGGTATTTGCCAATGTATATTTGCATACACAGTGAACTGAGTTTTAACCATCCTAACTATCTGCAGCAGTGATATTTAACCCTTACTATTAAAAACATTTCAGATGACTCACCTGTCTGTTGGTTCTGTGCACTCTTTGGTTTCTCTAACTCAGCCTTCAGATGACGCACCTCCTGAGCTGCAATGAGATATTTATACATTTTGATGAACCATCAACAGAACAAGTAAATTATAGACACATGTTTAATAAACAACCATTCATCAGATTACTATTGAAATCATTTAATTTTACTCACCAGTCTGTTCGTTTGATGATGCAGTCTTCAGTTTCTCTAATTCAGCCTCCAGAACATGCATCTGCTGAGCTGCAATGACAGATATTTGTACATTTTGATGAACCATCAACCAGTGTTGTATTGGTCTGGTCACATGGCAGTCACCACTGTATCTTTTCTGAGCAGTGTCATGCCTCTGACGCACACAGACATGCATTGATGCCAAACGACCCCCAAGTTCACACCTCCACAACGTTTACAAACGCTTTAGTGTCACAACAGGGTGTTTTAACAAAGAAACAAGCCTGTATGCACATTAATAGACCAGTATAGTAGGTGTTAAGTAGCCTGTATGCATATCAATAAACCTGTATAGTAGGTGTTAAGTAGCCTGTATGCATATCAATAGACCTGTATAGTAGGTGTTAAGCGACATGTGTGTGACATCATTAAATCGAGCATCCACCCAAACATTGAATTACCAATTCAACACTGCCATCAACAATAGAAACATCTAACTATAACCATCCTAACTATCAGGAGCAGGCATATTAAACCATTACTATTAAAACATTTCAGATGACTCACCTGTCTGTTGGTTCTGTGCACTCTTTAGTTTCTCTAACTCAGCCTTCAGGTCACGCATCTCCTGAGCTGCAATGAGATATTTGTACATTTTGATGAAGGGTCAACAGAACAAGCAAACTATAGACACATAGATTAAAACAACTATTCATCAGATTACTATTAAAACATGTAATTTTACTCACCAGTCGGTTGGTTTGATGATGCAGTGTTTTGTCTCTCAAATTCAGCCTTCAGAAGATCACGCATCTCCTGAGCTGCAATGACAAATATTTGTACATTTTGATGAAACATCAACAGAACAAGCAAACTATAGACACATAGATTAAAACAACTATTCATCAGATTACTATTAAAACATGTAATCTTACTCACCAGTCTGTTGGTTTGATGCAGCGAATTCAGCCTTCAGGTCACGCATCTCCTGAGCTGCAATGAGATATTTGTACATTTTGATGAAGGGTCAACAGAACAAGCAAACTATAGACACATAGATTAAAACAACTATTCATCAGATTACTATTAAAACATTTAATTTTACTCACCAGTCGGTTGGTTTGATGATGCAGTGTTTTGTCTCTCAAATTCAGCCTTCAGAAGATCACGCATCTCCTGAGCTGCAATAACAAATATTTGTACATTTTGATGAAACATCAACAGAACAAGCAAACTATAGACACATAGATTAAAACAACTATTCATCAGATTACTATTAAAACATGTAATCTTACTCACCAGTCTGTTGGTTTGATGCAGCGAATTCAGCCTTCATATCAAGCATCTGCTGAGCTGCAATGACAGATATTTGTACATTTTGATGAACCATCAACAGAAGTAAACTATAGACTTTTATGTAGGTTTTTAATAATCAATTTCTCACCAAGAAGTGTGTTTTCAACGCTGGGGCCTGTTCCTGTCAGAACATACAGAAAGAACATATAGATTAAACACAAAACAGTCAAAGAATCATATCTTTATCTTGTATTTATTGTATTATTGTTGTATTGAAGTAAATATAAATAACTCTACACATTATAAAGTCAAGTATTATAATACTACAATAATTACAAGGCACGGGCAGACATTTTGATAACACATCATATTCATCCCATGTTAGTTCTCATGGTTGTAAAACAATCAGTTAATAATGCTTTATATTTATTGTTATAATAATATACATATTACAGCTGAATGCCACAATGCTGCTGATGATGAAGATCACATGACCAAAACGATTGTTGCACTTTACACTTGGAGCACTTTATTGAACATGGAAAGTAAACATATGTACAGCATATTTATTAATCTCTAAAGAGTTCAACTTTTTATGGAGTGCAAGACCATTTTCTACCCCTTTTCATTTATGTTTTAGAATCTCCCTCCTGCAACCATCCCTAGGCTAAGGCCAGAGAAGGGCCTGACAGTTTATCCTGGACTAAAAGGTATTATAGACATGGGATGCATAGCAAGTGTTATTATATTACCACGTTAACGTATAAATCCTCTCTTCTTACCTGTTGGTGTGTGTCTAAACCTGGGCGCCAGATCATGCCTGTTGAGCTTCGATAGAATAGTGTCCATGATGACGCATTCTTTACCGGGGAAACGTTCAACGATCAGGTCGACAACGTCCTCGAAGTCAGCTTTCTGCAGATCACTCTTTGTCAGCGGCTCGAAACCTGCAACATTTTCACGACGTCGCAGAAGCCACTTGAAGCTCTTCAGGTCCTTGTCTTCCAGATCACATAGAGCGTGCAGGATACGTTCCTCAAGTGACGCCATGGTGTATTCCTACAAACACATGATGATAACATCATTACTCTGATGAAGATGCATTAGCATCAAAACGTTTGTAAATTCTTTCTGTACTGGCACCTGAATAAAAAGGTTAGAACTGTCCGAGCTGCTCCAATGTCTCCTCTACATGATGATAACATGTCAGCTTTTAATTTAATTAATTTGTATGTGGAGAAGACAAGAAGAACATTAAAGGACAACTTTGTTTTTTTTACAACAAGTGTTCATATTTTAGATTGTAATTAGAGACACAAAAAAAGATGAGTGTTAAAATGTTTTCATTTACTATTGTTTCTACTATTTCTACTATTTTCTATTGTTTTAGCGATTTTAGTATTTTGATTTCAGTGGGTGGGTGGCTAAATATGTATTTTTAGACATAAGCCGGCAAAGTGTTTGTTACTATTTACACCAGCCCCCATAAGTCACATCTGACCATGAAAGATTGCGGTGCATCTTAATTCATGCAAATCACTAAAACGATAGAAAGCAGTAAATTAAAACATTTTAACACTCGTCATTTCTATATGTGTTTACAGTAATATTTTCTCTGTTCACTGGTTCCCAAACACTGGGTCAGGACCCATATGTGGGCCGCAGATACATATTTATGGCTCTGCTTATCTCCACATTTAATGATCAATTATTATTATTTAGAGACATTTTCAAAAAAAGCAAAAAATCTTTCATGAATTAAACACAAATTCAATGATAATTCTTTTCAATAGAAATGAAATAAAAATGAAATAAATTCCATAAATTAGAAAACAAACGTTTTAAGAAGTAGTGAAAATAGCTCACAAGTCGGAGTCGGGGGATATCTTAAAAAGTCCTGGAATAAATTCCTTACCAAAACATTTCTTCACCAATGTGTTTGTAAAGGTGTCTAGTAACACATGTCACAAAGACTGAAATGCAGTTTGCCTAGGAGAATCCGTTACAGCTGCTGAAAGTTGGTGTACATTAACTTAACTATACAGGATAAAACACACACAAATAAATATGCTTTAAGTTGTATGTGAAGGGTCAAACTAGGGGTTTTTCATGATTCTGAATCCATTGCAAGCATTTGTTTTGCACAAAAAACATTCCTTGGGGTGAAGACAGCTTCCACAAAACTGTGAAAAGTGATGACTCATCACTAACCTGTTGTGATGCCTTTTTTAGGCCAAGGAATGTTTTTTGTTCCAAAAAAACTGCTTGTACTGAATTCAAAATCATGAAAAACCCCTAGTTAGACCCCTCACATGCTACTTAAAGCATATTTATTTTGATGTGTTTTATCCTGTATAGTTAAGTTAATGGGACCCCAACTTTCATCAGCTGTCAAGGATTCTTCTATGGAAATTGAATTTCAGTCTTTGTGAGATGTGTTACTAGACACCTTTACAAACACATTGGAGAATACATTTTTTGGTAAGGAATTTATTCCAGGATATGACACTATTTCTGAAGATATCCCCCGACTAAAACCGTTAGATCTGCTATCTTCATTAGTTTTGTTCCCGGGCAAACTTCAAATGTATCTTTTGGGTCAAAATCATTCTTAAATTCATGGCTCAAGTCCATTTCTCTCCCATTCAAGTTTTCTTTCAAATACAACCAAATGAGACAAACTCGAACCCATCAGATGCCCACAGGGGGTTAACAAATAAATGATAAAAAGCTACATTTCATGTGTTTCAAATCTAACTCCCTGCAGATCATTGTTAGTATATTGTGTGTTCTTACCTGTCAGGTGATGATGCTCTGCTCCTGGTGTGCAGAGAGTCAGTGGTCACTGTGTCCCGTTCTCAAGCATCTTATATGGAGGGAGAAAGAAAGGCACAGAGACAGAGATCTATCAGGTTCTACTAAACAGACCTGCTGAACTCCTCCATGCAGAGAGCCCTCTCTAGATACCCTAGAAGACCCTGACCCAGTAAACCTGTCTGAG
Organism: Nannobrachium achirus; assembly: GCF_963921795.1. Classification (NCBI taxonomy): domain Eukaryota; kingdom Metazoa; phylum Chordata; class Actinopteri; order Myctophiformes; family Myctophidae; genus Nannobrachium; species Nannobrachium achirus. The sequence continues at coordinate 49,110,122 of NC_137822.1, read as the reverse complement.
GACCAGTTGGACCAGTCTTAGAGGCACCTCCCCACCACCCACACTCCCAGTGAAACCACACACACACACACACACACACACACACACACACACACACACACACACACACACACACACACACACACACACACTACACACACACACACACACACACACACACACACACACACACACACACACACAGAGACACAATATCCACTTTTATAAAATACATCACAGACACAGACAACATGTGGAATAAACTCCCTGGAATAAACCCTGGAATAAACCCACTTACCGTAGTCAGTGGTAACAGTTCTTATGTACTGTACTTAAAGGAGCTATAGTCAACTTGTTCATTGTAGGGCCGACACTTTGTTTACATCCTAGTCTATAGACTAGAATGTAAACAAAGTGTCGGCCCTACAATGGCCAAAATTATTATTTTATCATTATTTTGCGCTTTTTGTGGTCATTGTTGAATCGAAACACATATGAAGCTTCTTTTTTTATAAAATATTTTCGAAACATAATTTTTATTTTAGCATCCGTTTTTCAAGAAAAAGTTGACTATAGCTCCTTTAAGTACAATTTTGAGGTATTTGTACTTTACTTGAGTATTTACAATTTCCATTACTTTTACTTCTACTCCACTACAGCTCGGTTCCAAATATTGTACTTTTACTCCACAACACATTAACGGGTTTAGCCCTATTTTATACCAAGGCTATTTGAAAATAACCGATCTACAGGCTCACAACATGTGAGCTTGTAGATCTGCTATTTTCAAAATTGTACTTTTACTTTTCGTACTTTAAGTACATTTTGATGTCAATACTTTTGTACCTTTACTCAAGTACAGTTTGAATTCCGGACTTCCGGACTTTCTACATCGCAGTATTGATACTTTTACTTAATTAAAACATTTGAGTACTGTTTTCCACCACTTACCGTAGCACTTGCCTATACCCTCAATGACCTACATGTAAGCTAGATAGCATTTTTTAGGGCCAATAGCAGGGGAGTTTACCGCTCCTCCAGACTATGGAAAAAAAGGACTGGTGTAATGAAATATTTTGTCCAGCAGGGAGCACCATTCCTTCACACTGAGGCCAGGCCAGTGGAGTGTGTGTGTGTGTGTGCGTGGCTGCGTGCCTGTGTGTGTGTGTGCGTGATAACTCACGTAACGTTGCTGAAGAACAATAAAGATAATTCCAATTCCAAACAATGTCCATGGGATTATAGGGACAGCACTTGTTGGCGATCTAAGGATAGCATTTTTAATTCCCTCAATAGAGTTTAAAACGACCAGTTCTACCGGAGCTAGCATTAGCCATTAGCCAAACTGTGGACAGTGTGGAGAGAGGAGGAAGGAAGCGTGTTGCCAGACTTATGGGAGAGAAACAAGCAAACTGGTATATAGATCATAAAAAGTGCGCTCCCCTCCTTTACTGTATGGTGAATTGACAACGTAGTGTGTTTGTGTCAGCCGAGCCCAGGGACGGATTAACCCCCCGCGAGGGCCGAGCCCAGGGACGGATTAACCCCCGCGAGCCCCCCCCCCCTAAAAAAGCCCCCCCCCCCCCTAAAAAAAAGGGCCCCCCCTAAAAAAAATGTTTTTCAAACTTTTTTTTTTTTTCAAAACATTTTTTTTTTTTTTAACGGCAACTGAACACAGCTTAATATTGACAATTGTCAATTCTTGTTTAGGTTTTATATGAAGCTTTTTACTGATACGTGCTTGGTCTACCTGGGGTTATTTTTTTTCTAGATTGATATTTCTAAGCATTTGTTTGATGTGTTGATGTTGATGTAGCCTACAGTATTAGCTGCTTATTTTAAGTTGCTTTGGATTAAGAGTGTCTGCTAAACCTTAAATTGCAAATTTTAAACTTATTCCCAGTCAACAATGGTCAAGTAGCCTTTATTGATAAGAATCCCACTATCACAGTTTGATGCACAAAAATAGTTCTTTATATATTTTTAACCATTGAATGGCAGTTGATAATATATATATATCTATTTAACCACCGAATGGCAGTTGAACTGATTCTTGTATTTTTGGTTCAAATTGAGTCCATGTAGTCTAAATCAGGGGTCTTCAACAGGGGGTCCGGGACCCCTAGGGGGTCCTCATAGTTACTACAGGGGATCCTTCAAATCTTTGTTGGATAGAAACCTTTTTTCTCCTTTTTTATATTAACCACTTGAACCCTAACGTCCATATTCCTGGAATTTTATCCAAAAACAGAAGAAGATCTACAAGCTCCCAGCGCCTCGCCCTGCAAGGCAATGTGAACTTGTAGATCTTCTATTTTTGGCAAAGAGCTTTGGTGTATTGGGGGAAAAGAGCAGACTAAGTACAGAGTGCAAGTTCAAGATTATTAATTATTGACCGTTCAAGTTAAATATCTGAAACCACAAATTGACATGAATCCAACATACATGATAATTGTGCTGTCAAACAATGAAACTAAATGGAATCTATGAACAGGTTGTAGGGGTCCCTGCTGAAGACCCCTATTGTAGTGGGTAGGGATGGAGCTAAAAACAAAGGCTTTGGGCTTATCAAGCTTATTATCGAGCTTTGTCATGTTTAAACAAGAGGCAATCAAGACATTATTACAGCACTATTCATAATATAAAGCCACTCATTAAAGTTCTGTTCAGAATTTGTCGTCTCAATTGGAAAACGCTCAATAGATGCGCATTATCAATACAAATTAACGATCTCCATCCCTGGTACTGGGTGATTAAACAAGTTAGATTTGTGTGTGAAATTAAACGTCCACAGGGGTGGTTTCCAGGAGAAATGTCACTCAGAAGATGTGAGGGTGTTGGGGGAGGTGGGTCTGCCCTCATCAACCTATTGCAGATGTGGCGGAGAGAGTCGCAGCCCCAGCCTGAAGCCTCAAAAGTCTAGTATCTGCCCTCGTTCCATAGGGACATTCCTTTGGCGTAATGGTTAAGATATTGACTTTCACGCGGGAGACCCGGGTTCGAAGACGGGTGGGGAGGTTCGGATCACCTCCGTTACACAGAGGTTGGGGGGCTTCTTGTGCAACACTCGGGGGTTGAGGTTTAAGAAACAGGTCTGTGTCAATAATATACCAATATTAGTTTAATGGCTTAATCTATGTCTTTGGATACCGGTGAGTACTCAAATGCACAGAATACTCTGTTCAGTCTGTTTAGGTGTCTTGTTGGTCAGGCTCTCAGTCTGTGTTGTACCAGAACACTGTGATGATACATTCTCCTTCTCTTCTTGGCCTGGATATTGCAGTCTTCATTGGAGCTGCAGATCTGTCTGATGTGGTTGAACTGGGAAATGAGGAAATTCCTTTTAAGAGAGAGTGGACGATATGAGTCAACGTGCAATAGGAAATTCCTTTCTGTTTGAAAATAGCTCCCTCATTAAATTAAGATTAATTATGTTAGGTTGTGTTAGTTGCGACGGTCAGGTCGCAGTTACTATGAAAAGCTCCACCGGCTGTCAGTCAATCAGTCTGTCAGTCAGTCACGTCACGTCACGTCACGTCACGTCACCTTTTGCCCTACTCATATCTCCGCCACCGTTGGCCCTATCAATGAATGCCAAACTTTGCACTCACACTCCTTGGAAGGCAGATCACAACCTCCACCCCTCATTTCTCACATGGCCCTCTTCTAGCGCCACCATGAGGCCATCGGGTTGTTAAAAGGTCTGGACCACCGCTCTGCACCCGATTACAATTTTAATCAGGTTGGGCTTGATTGGGTTTATTTAGGAGTATACATGGATAGTTTAAATCGGCTTTATTTAAAATCTTGTTTTAACCCGATTAGAAGTGTTCCTATAAACCGGGCTACTGTTGGTTGATGTGGTTAGGTCTTACATTACTATTCGGAAATTGCATTAAATGTGCGATTTCTGTGTTAACTCTATGGGCTTTTAGTAGGGTTTACCCTTCAACCGTGACGTCAGCACCAGGAAGTTGCGTAACGTGAATTCGGTCAATATGCAAAGAAATAAAATAGCAGCTGTTATCATATTCAATTCAATTCAATTCAATTCAAAGAACTTTATTTTCCTTTCGGAACTTTGTTTTTGCAGTGGTTAAAATCATAGAAGAGCTCCATAGACTATGGGCATTATTTTCCTCCATCCCTTAACTTTCTTTTTGCTATTTGTTTTAATATTTTGAAAAACATTTTTTAAAATGTTCAAATAGCTGATCTACAAGCTCACAATGTGCCGGCTATTTGAAGTATTTGTGTGTGTGTGTCCGTGTTACATACATATTTTATACATTTATGCATTGCTGTCTTTTAGCGTCTGTCTGGTTTGTCTGTTTGTCTTGGTTTGATCTCATTGTTAGACATCGCTCTGAGATCACTGTGAATCCATTTTATGCCCATATATGGAGATCGCTGATGTCATCAAAATTAGGCCCATATCTGTGAATGATTGACATGAATATACAGTACATGTCAGTCTAACCTATAGACTATACATGTGAGTCCAATGTTAAGCCCATATCTGTGAATGCCAATACTCGGCTATATAGCCTATTCATATCAGTCTAACCTATGGACTATACGTATCAGTCTAACCAGTGTGGCTGGTTCTACAGACAGCTGGTTCTACAGACAGGGATCTCCATTTATGGGCATATAGGGATTCTGTTAGTGTGGTTCCCCTAACAGGACTTCATATGGGAATGCCCATATATGGAGGCTGTCTTCTTTTATATGTAGCCTTTGATGACTGAAGCAATAAAAGAGTTATGTTTAATAAGCACTAATTATTTAAAAGTGACTATCTCTTTATAATTATCACTTCAATACATGTATGTGTAAACCAAGGGTCTTCAGCGTTTTCAGTCCAAGGACCCCTTAGCTGAGAGAGAGATAATGCAGGAACCCCCACTATTGTATACAATTGTGTTGCAGATTAAACATTTTCATAGATTTCAGAGACAGCTTAGACTAGTTCAATCTGGGAACCCATCGTCAAAGAAGAAAGGGCGACACCTATCGGTCGGCCTCTCTTCCTTTGACTCTGGGACCAACATAGAAAGGATACATGGAATTTCCCGGTTGAGAACGAATTTTAAAACTAGTTCCGCTTTGAAGCCTGGTCCGCCCCTTGGTTTGGTTCCCTCCCGAAACTACTATAGCGGAACTGCTACTCTACACACGGAACACAAGTTACACAACAGACAACCACAACAACGACGACGCAACATGGATGCTACTGCGGACGAGGAACTGTTTTCTAGCGTGCTTACAAGTGTTTCTCAGTTACACAATATTGAACAATGAAAACCTCTTCAGCCCATTTGTTTTAAGTACTTGATAGATCGGCGACGACGGCGAGATGTTTGGCATGTTTGGCCGCCTGGATCCTGTTATCCTGCTTTCCCAGAGAGAAGGAACAAGGACCCCATCGTTTTTACCCCATATGCTGCGCTGAATGAAGCTGGATGATCTGCTGATGATCTGCTGCAGACCAGTGACCAAGACACAACGAATTTACCCACAATAAGCAAACGTTTATATAGCCTCGGATGTCATGGTGTGTTGCAATACACTAGTGGATTGATGTTTTAAATCAATATGGGATGTTATGATAATGTATAACTGCTTTAACCTCGCCTACCAGGCTTTCTCCCGGCTGGCTAACTGCAGTAAGCTAGCGTGTTAGCATACGGCCGTCACGTTTTCAGCTCGTCTTTTTAAACATTTACAGTTGCCTTATATTACTCTATAAATCTATCTGTGATGTGTGCTTTTACTAATACTGGCGTGCTTAGGCAATGTAGTGGGAAAAGTACTCGCATTCTTTACTTACGTATCATGCAATACGGGCACAAGTCTTGTATTCAAAATGTAGCCCTTGAGTAAAAAAGTATAAAAGCATTGGTATCAAAATGTACCAAAAGCAGAAAGTAGTACTCAAAGTACCCATTGTGCAGAATGTAACCAAGGTGTTTAAATAAGTGTAGATTGTATGCTATTTCAATATCTTGTCCTGTCTCACAAAAGATGATGTTATGCTATGAAACAGTTCGTTTTTATTTATAGAATAATCTCTCAATAACAGACTATTTTTTCCCTTTTATTTGATGATGGTTAGCCGTATTGTTTATAGAATAAACCCTAAAGTTATGTTGCATTTATGTAGGCCTACTGTATACTACGTTTACAATGTGTATGATTATCTGTATAATAAACATTTGGTTTGATTAACAAATGTATCGTTCTATGCACAGATAATGTTGCTTAATGTGTATGCCTATGGTACTGTTAATATTTAATGTTAATGTTAGTATGAAGCTAATTATAAAGCTTACATGAATGATGACTGAAAAGCTAATGAGAAGTTGTGACTGCATTAGCATACAAGCGATCTGCATTTAAATAAGCTGTGTTGGAATGTGTAAAACTGTCAACAATGGCTTGTGAAATCAAAGAATGCCACTTTCAATATGAAACCCATTTAGATTGAAATGGTTCACTTATTTATATGAATGATGGATCTGCTGCAGACCAGTGACCAAGACACAACGAATTTACCCACAATAAGCAAACGTTTATATAGCCTCGGATGTCATGGTGTGTTGCAATACAGTGGATTGATGTTTTAAATCAATATGGGATGTTATGATAATGTATAACTGCTTTAACCTCGCCTACCAGGCTTTCTCCCGGCTGGCTAACTGCAGTAAGCTAGCGTGTTAGCATACGGCCGTCAGGTTTTCACTTTTCAGGTCGTCTTTTTAAACATTTACAGTTGCCTTATATTACTCTATAAATATATCTGTGATGTGTGCTTTTACTAATACTGGCGTGCTTAGGCAATGTAGTGGGAAAAGTACTCGCATTCTTTACTTAAGTATCATGCACAAGTCTTGTATTTGTAGCACCTGTAAGGATTATGCTTGACTGTCTGTTAATACTTATATATATAAATACACACATGTCAGAATGGCATCATACCTACCTGTTTATTCCTACCTGAAAAGTTAATATTAATAGTCATATCTGTAAAAGAAAGAGGTTGATATTATTTCTGTTCACACAGTATTATTTACATGTCTGAGAGCAAGATATTTACAAGTATTGTAGCGTCCACCTGTCAATAGGTGGCAGTATTACCCCAGGAGTAGTTTCCAGAGGGACGGCATTGTGGGAACACACTAGTTCTGGAGGGAGATGTGAGAGGGAACACGCTGTTAAGAGAAGCACATTTTACCTGTCTCCTTTTGTGAGTTGGAATAAAACGTTTTTGAACTGTTTCTTAAACCAAGATCTTGTTTGGAGTGTAATAATTGGAGGTCCCACCGAGATGAACGTTTTATCCACGGAGGAGGACGACTTTTAACACAGAGAAAGGACACTAAAAGCTACGGTGATCAAGAAGGTTAATGGAAGCGCAGTGAAGCGAGGAAGCCACTGTCTTGCCATAGCCTGAGACACGTTGTTTCACAAGTGTCGAGTCGAGTGTAAAGAGAAAATGTCGGAGCAGAGAGAAGAAGTGTTGCTTGAAATAGAGCACAAACTTTTTGGATTTACAGTGGATGGTCTGTATAAAGTTTGTCAGCACTGCAGGATTGCAGGCGAAAATAATGCAGACATTAAAGACAAGAGCCGTCGTGCCTTGGTAAAACTTGTAATGCAGTTTTGTGAACGTGATGAACTGCTTGATTTAGAGGATGAGGGCATGTCTTTGTTGTTGGCCCTAAATGACGCTGTGAATACTATGCGGGACGGAGGAACGGCAGCTACCGCAGCTAATGGAGGGAGTGACAACCTGGCCGGCGACCACCCCGACGCCAGCAACCCACCTGCGATGGATGCGTCCAGCGAGGGACTACAGAGGGAGGGAACGCCACAGTCGTCACTGCACAGCACCACCGCGACGTCGGGAAACGTCGTACCCCAGCAGCTCCAGCCAGCAGTGCAGGACGTCACCATCAGGAGAATGGGACATATTGGAGCAGCACAGCATAGAGGAAGAGAATCTATGGGGAGCAACAGTTGCTGCCTTTCTTCTAATGCTGCCTATCGTCGTGACTTCAGGATCCATGGTCACATTGGTGAGTCAAATCAAAGAGATAACTTGAGTTTCAGTAGCCTTGAACACCAAATTGAAAGTGGGCTAAGGAAAGGATATCCAGAAATGGAAATTGTGGAAGCAGTGATTCGTGCAGTGAGCCCTGGTGCTAAGTTGAGGAGCTATTTAGAGGGGAAGATAGACCTCACTCTGGACACCCTGAGACAAATTCTGAGAGCCCACTATGCAGAAAAGGATGCTACTGACTTGTACCAGCAGCTAACTAAAGCTGTACAGGCACCAGCTGAAACATCCCTTGACTTCCTTATCAGAGTACTTGACTTGCGACAGAAAGTCATTTTTGCCTCAGAACGTTCTCAGTCTGGCCTCAAATATAACAGGGAATTAGTGCAAAGCCAATGTCTCCAGTCCATCCTCACAGGGCTGTCAAATGACAACATCAGAGCAGAAATGCGGTTCTTCCTACAAAATGTGGGCAGTAGTGATGAACTTTTGCTCGAGAAAATGCAAATTGCACAATACAATGAGAACGAGCGAAACCAAAAGATTAAAGCCATGAGCAGAAGCTCTCATAGACCCAATGTTAATGTGATAGTGGCAGAGTCTCAGTAAAACCCACTAAACAGACCAAGGATAATTCACTGTTTGCAAAGATAGAGGAGAGCAGTGCTGCTATCAAAGAGCTCACATGCCAAGTTGCATCCTTAGTGCAAACTGTTCGGCGCGAGAGAGAGACTGTGACTAGCCCCCAAACACAGCCTGCCAATCCTGTGTATAGGAGACCAAACAGGCGCTGCCAGACATGTCAGCAGCAGAATGTGCCCAATTGCAACCATTGCTTCAAGTGTGGCAGTGACACTCACTTTGCCTTGGGATGCAGAGCAGGAAATGCACAGAGAGGGTCGGGAAACGGACAGAGGTTATGACTGAGGGGCGGGCCATGACCTTAACAAAACCAAAGTCCCAGATTAATACAGTGGTGCAGAAAATCTCAGTAGCAGGCAAACCTGAGACAAATCCAAACAAGACAGCCCCCATTTCATTCAATCCCTTAAACAAGCGGAAGCATGTTGCACAACTCATTGGCAAGAAGTGTCTTGTGTGGTGCTCAATGAATAAAATGAAAACTCAAGCTCTGTGGGATACAGGGGCTCAAGTGTCCATAATGAGTGAGGAATGGAAGAAAATTAACTTACCTGATGTCAGAGTAAAACCGATCAGTGACCTGCTGAGTGCAGATGAGCTACTAGATTTGAGAGCTGCAAACGGCTCAGAAATACCATTTCAAGGGTGGGTTGAGGTTCATCTCAGCTTGTTTGATCCAAAGACCAAAACAGCAGGGTCTACTGAACTACTGGTACCCATGTTAGTGAGCAAAGCCATAGTGGAGAGGCCCATCATTGGTTTTAATGCAATTGAGGAGATATTTAAAAATGATAATGGCACTCATGGGGACAATGTGGGCATGTTGAGGAATGCAATGAGGATGGGGTCAGGCAAGGCAGAGACATTGTTAGGCTTAATCCAAAATGCAGCTGAAGAAAGTGACACCTACCTTGTGAAGACGGGATGGAAAACCATGGTTGTCCTAAGTGGACAGTTAAAACGAATCAGCTGCTCGGTCACCACAGACCTCACAGTACCAACTGAAATGCTGTTTGAGCCAGATGAAAGTCTCTCATGGGACGAAGGGTTGAAAGTAAACTGTCAAATTGTGCATGTCCCAAGTTCAGCCCGCAGGGTAAATATTTATGTGAGAAACAGTACTAAACATGATATTTCCCTACCTAATAAAACTGTCATTGGTAGTGTACAAAGAGTGACTGACCATTATCCAGTCCACCCAGAGGCACAGCAAAGCACAGAGGGAGCTGAACATTCCCTACTGGCCCCTGTTCCTGACCTGCCCACGGATGAAAATCAAGCCCAAAGCACAGAGATTGATCCCCCAGTGAACCTGGATCACCTGACAATAGAACACCAGGCCATTGTAAAGAAAATGATCAGAGAGGAATCAGGTGCGTTCGCCAAAAACAAAGATGAGGTGGGCTGCATTGATAATCTGAAAATGGACATTAAGCTATCAGACAGTGTCCCTGTGGCCAAAACGTACAACGCAATACCCCGCCCATTATATGAAGAGGTAAAAAAAACATATTTCAGATCTGTTGAACAAAGGCTTTATTCGCAAATCCACTTCTGCTTACGCATCACCAGTTGTGTGCGTGAGAAAAAAAGACGGAAGTCTCAGACTATGTATTGACTTTAGAGAGCTCAATAAGAAGACCATCCCAGACAGACACCCTATACCACGCATGCAGGAAATTCTGGATGGCCTTGGGGGAAATGCCTACTTTAGTGTGTTAGACCAAAGCCAGGCATATCATCAAGGGAGTATTAGTGAGGAGTCCCGACATTTCACCGCCTTTACGACCCCATGGGGGCTATACGAATGGAACAGGATCCCTTTTGGCTTGACCAATGCGCCCGCTGCCTTCCAGCGCAGCATGGAGGAAAGCCTAGAGGGCCTCAGAGACAAAATATGCATCCCATATCTCGATGATGTGTTGATTTATAGCAAGACTTTTGAACAACATGTGGAGGATGTAAGGTGTGTCCTCAAACGTCAACAACAGCACGGTATCAAACTTAGACCTGCCAAGTGTGATCTGTTTAAAAACGAGGTCCGCTATATTGGAAAAATAATCTCAGCTGAAGGTTATAGAATGGATGAGAAGGAAACTGAAGTGGTGAAATCCCTAAAGACAAAGCCACCCACTAATGTCAAAGAGTTAAGGAAGCTCTTAGGGTTTTTGGGGTATTTTAGAGGGTATGTCCGTGATTTTTCTCGCCACGCAAAGTGCCTGTATGACTTATTAGCTGGGGACACCTCATCAGATCATAACACCTCCCAGGACAAAAAGTGCAAAACAAAAAGAGCTGGACAGTTACCACCGCATACTAAAGTTATATGGACTGACAACCACCAGAAGGCTCTAGAATATCTAATAGATGTGCTAACAAACCCACCTGTAATAGCCTACCCCAGATTTGAAGATCCATTCATCCTGCACATTGATGCGTCGGAAGAGGGGCTTGGAGCCGTGCTATATCAAAGACAGGAAAGCAAACTCAGAGTTATTGGTTATGGTTCACGTACTCTCACACCTACCGAAAAGAACTACAGGTTACATTCAGGAAAGCTTGAGTTCTTAGCTCTGAAGTGGGCAGTTACTGACAGATTTAAAGACTACCTATATTATGCCCCATCAGTGACGATCTACAGCGACAACAATCCCCTCACCTATGTCCTGACATCAGCTAAATTAAATGCATCTGGACACCGGTGGGTATCTGAACTGGCAGATTATAACATAACTCTGAAATACCGCCCTGGAAGGGTGAACATTGATGCAGACTTCCTGTCCCGCACACCACAAAACATGGAAGGGTACATGAGTGAGTGTGTGGAACAGTTTTCACCCGAAGTGTTAGATGCGGTCATTACTGCAGTCAAAACACAGGAGCAACAGGATGTGAACTGGATCTCAGCCATCACCTGTAATCCAGCAATCTATGAGATAATAACTGGACAGGAACAGTCAGGGTTGCGGGTGACACGGCAGGAACTGTTAGAAGCCCAGCTCCAAGACCCAGTCATATCCACAGTACTGCACTTGAAAAAGAGGTTGGAAAAACCAAACCGACAAACACTGAGTAAAGAATCGACCAAAGTGAAGTGGCTGTTACGTGAATGGAATAAACTACATGTCTCAAAAGAGGGCCTGCTGTTGCGTAAAACTGCAACCCGTACTCAAGTAGTGCTTCCAGAAAAGTACAAAGATTTAGTCTACCAACAGCTGCATGCTGAGATGGGCCATTTGGGCTCAGAGCGGGTTGTGAACTTGGCCAGAGACAGGTTTTATTGGCCTGGAATGCAACGTGACATTGAGTATTTTGTAACTAAAGTGTGCAAGTGCATTAAACAAAAGAAACCAGCTTTCCAAAGCAGAGCTCCCATGTGTCACATACCTGCTACCGCACCATTTGAGTTGGTGTCTATTGACTATCTTCACCTTGAAAAAAGCAGGGGAGGGTATGAGTATATTTTAGTGATTATTGACAATTTCACCAAGTTTGCACAAGCCTATGCAACCAGAAACAAGTCAGCCAAGACGGCGGCAGACAAAATCTTTAATGATTTCTCTCTGAAATTAAATTTTCCAACTAAAATTCACCATGATCAAGGCAAGGAATGGGAGAACCAGCTGTTCAGAAGACTACAGAAATACACAGGCATGACTAATTCAAAGACAACCCCGTACCACCCCCAATCTAATCCGACAGAGAGAATGAACCGCTCTTTGTTATCCATGCTGAGGACCTTGGATGAAGACCAAAAGCCCAACTGGAGTGAGTATCTGAATAAAGTAATTCATGCTTATAACTGCACAACCAGTGAGGCCACAGGTTATTCCCCTTTTTATTTACTCTTTGGGAGAAAGCCCCGTTTGCCAATTGACCTAATCTTTGGGCTAAGTGAGGAAGAGGGAGTAACCTCATATCAAGAATATGCCCAAAAATGGCAGCAGCAAATGAGGGAAGCATATGACATTGCATCTAGGACGATTATAAACACCACCGCAAGAGGAAAAAGGTACTATGATCAAAAGAGACAGAGCTCAGTCCTTATGGCAGGGGACAGGGTCCTTGTAAGAAACATGTCAGAGCGGGGAGGGCCTGGGAAATTACGCTCTCATTGGGAAGAACAGGTACACGTTGTAGTTTCCAGGAAGGGAGAGGACAGTCCAGTGTATGAAGTGAAGCCGGAGCATGGGTCAGGGAGAAGTAGAATACTCCACCGTAACATGTTAATGTCTTGCAATACTCTGCCACTGGATGAACCAGTCCCTGCTTCTGTACGAAAAGAATCTCATGTTCAACAGAGAAACTGTCACAAAGAGACCGGAGAGATGTCAGAGGACTCTGAGAGCTCTGATGAAGAGGACAATGACTGGGCAAACAGGCTCCGACACCGTCAGCACAGACAAACACAGAAAGCACCTGGGACTGGAGCACAATCCCCACTCAATCCTGTGGTGGAGGAGTTCAGGATGGAGAGTCTAGTGCAGCCTGTGGAGGAGGAAAGTACTGAGACAGAGACTTTGCAGCTGACAGAGACTGTGGAACAGGAGCCCGTTGAAGGAGAAAGTGCTGAGACAGAGACTTTGCAGCTGACAGAGACAGTAGAGCTGGAAGTTGAGAACTGGAACCAGGAACCAGCTCAGCCTGAAACACAACGACGGTCTCAGAGAGAGCGGCGGCCCAAAGAGACCTTGACCTATGACACTTTAGGTCAACCCACTCACCGTGTTATTGAACTGCACAATAGCCCAGTATATGCAGATACACAAGGACCAGTCAGTGGACAATATGGGGTATCCTGGGTGGTTCCATACTGGTGGGGACCTCCGGTGACTCACCCCATTCCGGTACCTGTTGGATATTATTGACTTTCTCTTATTGTGTGACGCACACACCAGGCTTACACAGCCTGAGGAACTGTCATGCGCATTCAGCCTACATGGCTCGAGAGACTGTTCAAACAGTGCACAAATGCACCTCATTTACGCAAACACAAAGGAACTGGCTTGCATAGCCTTTTGAATTGCCTACGGCATACAGCCTTATGGACGTGATTAGTTAAGCTGGCACTGTGACATTGACATGAAAAAAAAAAAAAGTTACTCACTGTTGAATTGTTTTAATACTGGTGGGAAAAGCCATTATACTTACTTGAAGTTTGAAACTGTATTTGAGTAATGTGGTTTGTGATATTGAAAAAAAAGAATGTCTATTGTTTTATAATTGGGGCACATTGTCATTGTGTTTTAAGCTCATTTGGCAGCTGTTATGCAGGAAATGCATGTTCATGTTGAGGACAACATTTATTTTGCAGGGGAGGAATGTAGCACCTGTAAGGATTATGCTTGACTGTCTGTTAATACTTATATATATAAATACACACATGTCAGAATGGCATCATACCTACCTGTTTATTCCTACCTGAAAAGTTAATATTAATAGTCATATCTGTAAAAGAAAGAGGTTGATATTATTTCTGTTCACACAGTATTATTTACATGTCTGAGAGCAAGATATTTACAAGTATTGTAGCGTCCACCTGTCAATAGGTGGCAGTATTACCCCAGGAGTAGTTTCCAGAGGGACGGCATTGTGGGAACACACTAGTTCTGGAGGGAGATGTGAGAGGGAACATGCTGTTAACTCTCCCCACGCTTTGAACGTTAACGCTCGCCCCATTTTTTACAGAACCTCGATGCCAATACGGCGCTCGTTCGGTTCGTTCGTCTGATGACTGTAAGCTGATGAGGGGTCGCGCGGCCGTCTACTGTAAACACATTTTCCGCGGTGATGGTGTAAAAAATCCATTATGCGTTAGATCAACGGAGAACAATTCACTTCCTTGTTGATTTCCTCTGGCTGTGTAAGGCTGTGGCCAGTGACTGGTCTTCTTCTTCTTCAACACATAACAGGCAAATTCACATTCATTCTCGCATGACGCCGCCCTCTGCTGCCTGGCAGACCAAAGTGCACTATTGCACAACCAAAAAATAAATAAATGTCTGTCTGTCTGTCTATCTACTATAACGTCGCAAAGGTAAGCCGCTTTTTGATGGCGCCAGACCCAATAAATAAATAAATAATCTGGCAGTAGGAGAGTTAAGAGAAGCACATTTTACCTGTCTCCTTTTGTGAGTTGGAATAAAACGTTTTTGAACTGTTTCTTACACCAAGATCTTGTTTGGAGTGTAATATATTCAAAATGTAGCCCTTGAGTAAAAGTATAAAAGTATTGCAAAAGCAGAAAGTAGTACTCAAAGTACCCATTGTGCAGAATGTAACCACAATGCGACGTTGTTGTGAGCTTGTAGATCAGCTATTTTTAAATAGCCTGTCTAGGAATAAAATAGGGCTAGTTGATTAATGTATGTTTTATAATATAATAATTTAATACATGAGTCTTTTAGACTAGAAGTTGCAACGTTTACATTTACTCTATACTAATAATAATACACTAAAATCTAAATTCATATAGGCATATTGCTGCACTTTACTGTGTAGACCAGGGGTCTTCAACAGGGGGTCCGCGACCCCTAGGGGGTCCGCGGAGGTACTGCAGGGGGTCCGCGAAATTATTGCTTAAAAAAAAAAAAAAAAAAAGATTTCAAAAAATGTTTTTTTTAATTTTGTTTTACATTTATGTTAAAAAATAAATAATGATTCTATCCATTTTGAATAGCTTGAATACATGATTACTATGCAATTGACAGATTGTTGATATTATTGACATTGGTTCTCAGTTAATAAGTAGTATGTTTAGAAATGAATGATAGTGGTACGGCCCACCCTGCTCGCTGTAACTTGTACATGTTTAAAATAAAAAATATGTCGTAGCCCCGACCCCCCCACCCTATGAGATGGTAGGGGGTCCCTGCTCCATCTCCCCATCAGTTTGGGGGTCCCCGGCCTGAAAACGTTGAAGACCCCTGGTGTAGACTAACAAATGTAGTTCGTTATTGTAGGCCATTCTTCCTTCCATTTAATTCTATTGTTATGCACAACGATTTCCAAAAGCATTCTTTGATTGTGCAAATAGTGGCAATGTGAAACCCATACATTGTGTGGAAAACCGGGTGGGTCAATGAATATTTAAATGGAGCAATTCGCTTGTCTATATAGACTACAGAGGGATTTATTTAGCTGCACAAAGAATATGTACAGTTGAAAGATGGTTTGTTTCCACCCGTGAGGGGGAATGCATAGTCGACGCACACATTAGATACCGCCCACTATGTTTGATTGGTCAAAAGCGCTGCCTGTCACCAGACTTGGGTACCGCCCAAAATCCCTTCCGTGAGTTTGGTGTGTGACAGACTCAGTAGCGTAGCGTTCTCTGAGGCTGTTCTTGAGAGACTAAGACTAGTTAGACAGCAACATCATCAGTCAGTGTAGGTTGTTGGTTTAATGTGTATTTTTAGACATTGAACGACTTGAACCGTCAATACTTTGTCGGCTTTTATTTTCACTCTACACCAAACCCCTTTGCCAAGAATAGCAGATCTACAAGCTTACAATGCTTCGCAGCGTGAGGCGTAGTGAGCTTGTAGATCGGCTATTCTTGGCTAATGTTCCACACAGAATAGGGATACTAGGGTTCAAGTGCTTAGTGCAGAAAAAATAAAGTTCTTATCACACAAAGATTTGTAGGACGCCCAGTAGTAACTCTGAAGACCCCCTAGGGGTCCTGGACCCCCTGTTGAAGACCCCGGGTGTAGACTGTTTGTGGGACTGGATTCCTGCCTTGCTCAAAGCAGTACGGCTGACACCAGCGACCCGAAATTCGGAAGTTGATTGGCTACAGTGTTGTCATGGTTACGCTCCTTCAGGAGTTGATTGGCTACAATGTGTCATGGTCCCCTCCAGCCCTGGGATGTGGGATCTTCTGTCCCTCCAGCCTATGGGTGCACACACAGGAATTTCTCTGGACTAAAATTGTTCATGCGATTAATCAGATTCAATATTTTAGTCGATTGACAGCCTTAATAAATATAACCAGTAAGACGCCTCAGGGCGACATGCGACCTCGAGGTCGCGCCATGTTTTGACCATCTGGCCAGTGATGTATATCGGACCAGTTACCCATATATGGAGACCCCTGGTACCCATATATGGAGATCCATGTACTGTATATGGAGATATGCTGTGAGAGCCCAAGCATGCTTATGTTATTCATTATGTGAAAGTCCTATGATGTCTATGACATCTGACATCATACATAAAATCCCTTTTATGCCCATACATGGAGATCCCTGTCTGTAGAACCAGCCACACAGATATGGGCTGTCTTGGCCATCTGTCTTGGCCATATATGGATTCTGTTAGAGGGGTATGTGGCCGATGTGGCCTCCATATATGGGCATTCCCATATGAAGTCCTGTTAGATATGAGGTTAATATTGATGACATCACGGTTATAAAAGGACAGACGGACGGACGGACGGACGGACGGACGGGCGGACGGACGGACGGGCGGGCGGGCGGGCGGGCGGGCGGGCAGGCAGGCAGGCAGGCAGGCAGGCAGGCAGGCAGACAGACAGACAGACAGACAGACAGACAGACAGAGATACGGTCAGGCTGTGACTGTTCACATACTAATACTAAAACAATAATATTGCCCCACTTGGATCAGTGATTGATCGGTATTGGGTGATCAGACTCCAGAAAAGCTGATGGGATCATCTCTACTTACTATTGATGACATCAGGAATCTCCATATATGACTGCCCATATATGGCTGTCTTGGTCATATGGAGGGTGACAGTCAACAATGTGATGTCACAGCAGGTCAGCTATAGACATAGAGGCGTTACGTGTGTAAGTGGTATTATTATTACTAGATACAATGTTTATCAACACAACATTTGTCAACACAGAAAAAAGATGTCCAACGAGCTTGGTCTGTTATTTTATCCAATTCATTTTATTTATTTTTTTGTTTTTTTGTTTTTTGAATCTCATCCCCGACCACCAATACATTACAATAAAAACTGAAATAATAAAAAAAACTACATCAGAATCAGAATAAAACATTTTCACAAAATGAAAACTAAACTAAACTAAACTAAACTTAAAACGTAATTAAACGTAACTAGACTAGACTAAACTAGACTAGACTAGACTAAACTGAACTAAACTATTCAAAACTAAATTAAACTACACTAAACTTAATTAAACTAAAATAAACTAAACTAAAGTAAACTAAACTATCAAAACCCTAGCCTGGTAAACCAGACTCCCCGTTGGAATCAAAAGGAGGAGGAGTCAGTTTACCAGGCTAACAAAACCTCACTTTAAACACTAATAAAAGCTGAACTGAAAAAATTAAATGAAAAATAGAAAAAAGAAAGATACATATCTAAATGCAGACATCACAGAAGTTCAGAAACAAAGGAATTATTTATGAGAAAAGAATAATCAAAATGAAACACATTATTTATGTGAAAAGAATAATCAAAATGAAACGCATCATTTATGAGAAAATAATAATCAAAATTAAACACATTATTTAAGTGAAAAGAATAATCAAAACGAAGCACATTATTTATGTGAAAAGAATAATCAAAATGAAACACATTATTTATGTGAAAAGAATAATCAAAATGAAACAAATTATTCATGAGAAAAGAATAATCAAAATGAAACACATTATTTATGTGAAAAGAATAATCAAAATGAAACATTATTCATGAGAAAAGAATAATCAAAATGAAACACATTATTTATGTGAAAAGAATAATCAAAATGAAACACATTATTCATGAGAAAAGAATAATCAAAATGAAACACATCAGGTGATCAGTAGCTTATAGAAAGATCAAACATTTTAGCAAACCCCGATTTAAAATCAAATAAGCACTCAAATGAAAACATAGAAGTAAAAAAAAAAAAAAAAAAAAAAAAAAACGAAACTAGAACTGCACTCTGTCGAGGTGCCAACTTGCGTCCTGTGCACAAGTAGACCATGCATGGCCATGCATGGATTCATGTTCATGTGTATTTTCACACATTAATCTTTTCTATCAATCTGGTGGATTCATGTTCATGTGTATTTTCACACATTTAAAGCCCTCAATACTCAGTGAACATTGACCTGTACTTGGTCTGCTCTTTTTCTCCTCTACACCAAAGCTCTGCTGAATGTTCTCCTCACAATAGAGATGCTGGGAACAATACATCCTATTACACAAAGATTTGGAGGACCCCCTGTAGTAACTCTAAGCACCCTCTAGGGGTCCCTGTTGTAACTCTGAGGCCCTGCAGTAACTCTGAGTACCCCTTGTAGTAATAGGGGGAGGAGGTTTAACCCATTTAGACTGGGAATGAATTATTACATATTATTTTGTGCTTTAAAGCTATACTGTGTAAGTTGCTTAACTAGTGGTCAGTAGCGGTATTGCTTTTTTCGTCCGTTTCTCACCCGGAGTCGTCACGGACCACCACCGCGGACCACCGGAGCGGCGCCGCAAACCACCGCGACCGATAGTAATCCGTGGAGGGGTAGAACGCATGGTAGAACGTAATTTTCTGGCCAGGATTTGGGGATTAAGAGGTTAAAATCCTTCACCATGGTAAACACTGTAGCTGAGCGGAGGCGCTTCCTGAAGACCAGAGCAGATAAGCTGTGATTGGCCGGTAGTGTATCATGTGTGTATGATCTGCGATATGATTGGCCAACGTATACACAACGTATACAGATGATGCAGATGACGTCATTTTGCCGCGAAATTCTCCCCCCCTCACGGCTCATAGAAAACATATAAAGAGAAGGCTTTAGAAGCTGAAATTAACGGAGTGGGTGTTCTAAAACTTTAGCGATTTAACTCATCTAGTGCCTTTCGCGTGATGTCACGCAATAAGTACTAGAGTACGTATAGTGCCGAATGCGCGATGTCGCGCGAAAAGTAATATATTACTGTAACGGCGAGTAAAAATACCTAGTACAATGGCCGACGCTCCGGAGACGAAATCCGCGCTGATTTGTCATCATCACGGCTCCACGAGCACACAATAGTCATCCCATAACATTGAGGTGGACGGCCGATCTCATCTTTAATGTCCATTATCTCAAAACAACACTTTAGAAGCGAAGATGGAGGCAGATGCTCGCTTATAAAACACATGTATAAACGCTCCTATGCAATCCAGCATGGCACCACGTAAACAATGATCGGTTCCGTCGCAGGATCCGATGACGTCAGACCGGAAGTACTTCCGGTCTAGACTTCTGGCCTTCAAAATAAGACAATGGCCGTTAATGGGGCCGGGAGGGGGCACTCTGGACCCCCTAATCCGTTAATGTCCTGGGCTCTGGATGAGTTAACAGTTAGGACAATTTTAAGATTTGTTTTATAAAAAAAGTTACATGGTATAACTTTAACTATTGAAAAATAGCAGATCTACAAGCTCACAGGCAGCGCGGCACCGCTGCAAGCTTGTAGATCTGAAACATTTTTTTAAATTGTGAACATTTGTGCAATCTTTGAATATTTCAAATCCTTCTAAGTTTTTTTTAAACCTATGTTTTTATGTCAGTGGTGCTCAAACCTTTTCATGTGAAGGACCCCCAAAATTATATGTATTTGGTCACACTCCCATCTCAAAACCTTTAGTTCCAGGGACCCCCCAGAAGCAAAATTTGACTTACAAATGTTCAAAGATATTCAAAGATTTGCACACATTTTCAAAAATAGCAAATGTACAAGCTCACAGTGCAGCACTCGGTGCCACGCTGTGAGCTTGTATATCTGCTATTTTTCAATAGTTAAAGAATAAAATCCCAGCTGACCTCGGACCTACTCTTGTTTTATTGTTTTTACCGTATCATCTTATCTTATCCTATTTTTTTCCCCTAATAAAGTTGTTGTTTTTATCTGCCGTACACACACGCACACACAAACACGCAGTCTTGTAAAGTGACTTTGAGTTCTCAGAAAAGCGCTATATAAATTCCAGCTATTATTGTTATTATTATTATTATTATTATTATTATTACGCAATGTGTGCATGTAGATCTGCTACATTTATTTTTGAAGTATTATTTATTTATTTATTCATTCCAGTTTGTTTATGTATTCATGTATTTAATTGTGTTTGTTTTTATTGGTATAAACTAGGAACACCAGGGTGAAAGTTTGTAACCACATGAACCCTAACGTCCTTATGCTGGGGAGAACATTAGACAGAAATAGCAGATCTACAAGCTCACAGCGAGACGCGCAAAATACATTTTAGTCAACAAAATGAACTGTAGTCAACAAAAATGTTGATGATGATATAACACTAAAACATTTCGGATTACTAAAATATGACTAAAACTAAATGATTTTTTATTTAAAAGACAATGACTAAAACTACATCAAAATGTGCTGTCAACATCAACACTACCTTGAGCTTGTAGATCAGATATTTCAGGCAAAGAGATTTAGCGCAGAGGGGGGTAAGGAGCGGACCAAGTACAGAGCCCTGGGGAACCCCGGTCAGCTGTAGTATAGAGGGTTTAAGAGTTTAAACATGTTTACCAGATCTTACACACCTCTGCTTCAGCACTTATCCCTGCATAAAGAGGTTGTGTGAAGGTGGTTCTCTCTGTGTGAAGGAGACGCATTGTGTTTCTACGAACATCAACACAGTAAAACCTCAGAAGGCCTGCTGGGTGGTCAACGAAGACCCCGACCCTGTTCCTCCCTGTGGAGGGAGCAGGTCCTGACACTGCAGTCTTAATGCTGTTGCTAGTGAATTCGTAGTGTTTATCACCATCAGGACCCAAGCAACCTAACTCCCAGGACTTATCATTGAGTCCAAAGCCTGATAGATCCTTATCCTTCCTGTTGATGTCTTTATAACAGACTGCTATAAAAACATCCTCTCCACTCCATTCTACTTCAAAGTAAGAGCGTCCAGACAGACTCGCTCTACTCAACACCTGAGCGTAAAGGGTAAATCTCTCTGCATGTTCAGGATAACCTTGGTCTTGGTCTGTCCAGGTCACCTTCATGTTGTCCTGTGACAGGATGAGGTGACTAGCCACTGTGTTTGGGTCCAATGACAGAGGAGAGGCATCTGAGAGAAAAACACATGATAAAATGTCACAACTAATGAAACACTTTCTACCTGACTGTATTGTGGACATGTTATATACACCAACATGTTATTATATAATATACTTTACATAGAGGAAGCAAGCACGACTCCATTTCTCTTCTCTTCTCTGGACAATTTTACCGGGTGCACGGTCGGGAAACGTAACTTTAAACAAGAGAATACCAGCACTCACGGGATAGTCATTTAAGGCACTTTTATTATAAATTATGTTGGCGTGGCACGCCGCAGAGTAAACACAACGTACGCGTTTCGGCGTGTAGCCTTCCTCAGCGTTGTATGACAGTCACCGGAAAGTGTCACATTTTATAGAGTCCGCAGTAAGGACACTTCCCGTGTCTGTATAGAAGCTCATAATCTCAGACCAACATACCAAAGTGCAGTCATAAAGCAAATCAAAATTCCTTTCATTATACATAGAGTTAGAGAATCAGAGTCAATCCATAGAATATAAATTACATTAATTATGCATAGAGAATCATAATAATTCCATAGAATATCATAAATTTAAGGAAATCCCAGGTACATTTAAAGAAACAAGTCAAAAAACACTAAGGCCCATCTGGTCGAGTCCTTAAAAAGGAAAGGTAAATATTCGGGACTTAGTTTGACAAGTATAAGTTTTCTAACAAAGAAAAATAACAATAACGTAGTGTGCTGCTGCTGCTGGAGGAAACAGATAAAACAAAAAAGAATTCATTCTAAAAAGGTAGTAAACCTAAACAAACAATATAAGCCTAAAGAACAAGTAAATAAAGCTTGTCTTATAATAGGGTCTCACATCTCAGAAGAGATTCAGTGTAATTCACGTCCACCCCTCTCTTTAAGGGTTGTTATTCGCTCTACAAGACACTAGGACACAAAGGCTTTAAAAGATATATACCAGATCAACGCCTCGTCAGAATATATATTATTAAAATAACACATTCTAGTATATTTAGAAACTACTCATATACGGTATATCTCAAAAAGCAATCAATGAATACAGGAAAATACATTTAGAGTCTATAATAGCCTCTTAGTGTCTTCTTTCTGCAAAAACGTTCTTTGTCGAGTATTTCTTCAGCATATAGCCAATATTTGAAAATGAGAGTTAATTGTTAGTAATCGTGTCAAAGTCATCACCAGACAGGAACCAGAGGGTTTCGTTGAAGTCAACCCAAGTCACTTGAAACGGCCAAAAAAGGCTTGTTACGAATAGGTTTTTAGTCAAACCGGAGATTCGAGTCAGTCAGTCTTCTTCCCAGGGTATGGACGGTGTTGTAGCGTCCACAGCGTGGCGTCCTCTATCAGGTGAGAAGCGTGATGTGAAGACCTCCGTGAGCTTGGTTCCTTCACGGTGGTCATACCAAAACGGTTATCTCTCTGGATCAGGAGTCGTCGCGTCTGTGATTTTGTAGATCCCTTGGTCCGTCTTGGTGAAACTGCAGCGTGCCGTGCCGCGGGAGGTGCGTCGCTCGGGTCAAGAACATCTTTACATAGAGGAAGCAAGCACGACTCCATTTCTCTTCTCTTCTCTGGACAATTTTACCGGGTGCACGGTCGGGAAACGTAACTTTAAACAAGAGAATACCAGCACTCACGGGATAGTCATTTAAGGCACTTTTATTATAAATTATGTTGGCGTGGCACGCCGCAGAGTAAACACAACGTACGCGTTTCGGCGTGTAGCCTTCCTCAGCGTTGTATGACAGTCACCGGAAAGTGTCACATTTTATAGAGTCCGCAGTAAGGACACTTCCCGTGTCTGTATAGAAGCTCATAATCTCAGACCAACATACCAAAGTGCAGTCATAAAGCAAATCAAAATTCCTTTCATTATACATAGAGTTAGAGAATCAGAGTCAATCCATAGAATATAAATTACATTAATTATGCATAGAGAATCATAATAATTCCATAGAATATCATAAATTTAAGGAAATCCCAGGTACATTTAAAGAAACAAGTCAAAAAACACTAAGGCCCATCTGGTCGAGTCCTTAAAAAGGAAAGGTAAATATTCGGGACTTAGTTTGACAAGTATAAGTTTTCTAACAAAGAAAAATAACAATAACGTAGTGTGCTGCTGCTGCTGGAGGAAACAGATAAAACAAAAAAGAATTCATTCTAAAAAGGTAGTAAACCTAAACAAACAATATAAGCCTAAAGAACAAGTAAATAAAGCTTGTCTTATAATAGGGTCTCACATCTCAGAAGAGATTCAGTGTAATTCACGTCCACCCCTCTCTTTAAGGGTTGTTATTCGCTCTAC
Organism: Nannobrachium achirus; assembly: GCF_963921795.1. NCBI lineage: Eukaryota > Metazoa > Chordata > Actinopteri > Myctophiformes > Myctophidae > Nannobrachium > Nannobrachium achirus. Next base: position 49,086,088 of record NC_137822.1, on the reverse strand, counting down.
AAGACACTAGGACACAAAGGCTTTAAAAGATATATACCAGATCAACGCCTCGTCAGAATATATATTATTAAAATAACACATTCTAGTATATTTAGAAACTACTCATATACGGTATATCTCAAAAAGCAATCAATGAATACAGGAAAATACATTTAGAGTCTATAATAGCCTCTTAGTGTCTTCTTTCTGCAAAAACGTTCTTTGTCGAGTATTTCTTCAGCATATAGCCAATATTTGAAAATGAGAGTTAATTGTTAGTAATCGTGTCAAAGTCATCACCAGACAGGAACCAGAGGGTTTCGTTGAAGTCAACCCAAGTCACTTGAAACGGCCAAAAAAGGCTTGTTACGAATAGGTTTTTAGTCAAACCGGAGATTCGAGTCAGTCAGTCTTCTTCCCAGGGTATGGACGGTGTTGTAGCGTCCACAGCGTGGCGTCCTCTATCAGGTGAGAAGCGTGATGTGAAGACCTCCGTGAGCTTGGTTCCTTCACGGTGGTCATACCAAAACGGTTATCTCTCTGGATCAGGAGTCGTCGCGTCTGTGATTTTGTAGATCCCTTGGTCCGTCTTGGTGAAACTGCAGCGTGCCGTGCCGCGGGAGGTGCGTCGCTCGGGTCAAGAACATCTTTACATAGAGGAAGCAAGCACGACTCCATTTCTCTTCTCTTCTCTGGACAATTTTACCGGGTGCACGGTCGGGAAACGTAACTTTAAACAAGAGAATACCAGCACTCACGGGATAGTCATTTAAGGCACTTTTATTATAAATTATGTTGGCGTGGCACGCCGCAGAGTAAACACAACGTACGCGTTTCGGCGTGTAGCCTTCCTCAGCGTTGTATGACAGTCACCGGAAAGTGTCACATTTTATAGAGTCCGCAGTAAGGACACTTCCCGTGTCTGTATAGAAGCTCATAATCTCAGACCAACATACCAAAGTGCAGTCATAAAGCAAATCAAAATTCCTTTCATTATACATAGAGTTAGAGAATCAGAGTCAATCCATAGAATATAAATTACATTAATTATGCATAGAGAATCATAATAATTCCATAGAATATCATAAATTTAAGGAAATCCCAGGTACATTTAAAGAAACAAGTCAAAAAACACTAAGGCCCATCTGGTCGAGTCCTTAAAAAGGAAAGGTAAATATTCGGGACTTAGTTTGACAAGTATAAGTTTTCTAACAAAGAAAAATAACAATAACGTAGTGTGCTGCTGCTGCTGGAGGAAACAGATAAAACAAAAAAGAATTCATTCTAAAAAGGTAGTAAACCTAAACAAACAATATAAGCCTAAAGAACAAGTAAATAAAGCTTGTCTTATAATAGGGTCTCACATCTCAGAAGAGATTCAGTGTAATTCACGTCCACCCCTCTCTTTAAGGGTTGTTATTCGCTCTACAAGACACTAGGACACAAAGGCTTTAAAAGATATATACCAGATCAACGCCTCGTCAGAATATATATTATTAAAATAACACATTCTAGTATATTTAGAAACTACTCATATACGGTATATCTCAAAAAGCAATCAATGAATACAGGAAAATACATTTAGAGTCTATAATAGCCTCTTAGTGTCTTCTTTCTGCAAAAACGTTCTTTGTCGAGTATTTCTTCAGCATATAGCCAATATTTGAAAATGAGAGTTAATTGTTAGTAATCGTGTCAAAGTCATCACCAGACAGGAACCAGAGGGTTTCGTTGAAGTCAACCCAAGTCACTTGAAACGGCCAAAAAAGGCTTGTTACGAATAGGTTTTTAGTCAAACCGGAGATTCGAGTCAGTCAGTCTTCTTCCCAGGGTATGGACGGTGTTGTAGCGTCCACAGCGTGGCGTCCTCTATCAGGTGAGAAGCGTGATGTGAAGACCTCCGTGAGCTTGGTTCCTTCACGGTGGTCATACCAAAACGGTTATCTCTCTGGATCAGGAGTCGTCGCGTCTGTGATTTTGTAGATCCCTTGGTCCGTCTTGGTGAAACTGCAGCGTGCCGTGCCGCGGGAGGTGCGTCGCTCGGGTCAAGAACATCTTTACATAGAGGAAGCAAGCACGACTCCATTTCTCTTCTCTTCTCTGGACAATTTTACCGGGTGCACGGTCGGGAAACGTAACTTTAAACAAGAGAATACCAGCACTCACGGGATAGTCATTTAAGACACTTTTATTATAAATTATGTTGGCGTGGCACGCCGCAGAGTAAACACAACGTACGCGTTTCGGCGTGTAGCCTTCCTCAGCGTTGTATGACAGTCACCGGAAAGTGTCACATTTTATAGAGTCCGCAGTAAGGACACTTCCCGTGTCTGTATAGAAGCTCATAATCTCAGACCAACATACCAAAGTGCAGTCATAAAGCAAATCAAAATTCCTTTCATTATACATAGAGTTAGAGAATCAGAGTCAATCCATAGAATATAAATTACATTAATTATGCATAGAGAATCATAATAATTCCATAGAATATCATAAATTTAAGGAAATCCCAGGTACATTTAAAGAAACAAGTCAAAAAGCACTAAGGCCCATCTGGTCGAGTCCTTAAAAAGGAAAGGTAAATATTCGGGACTTAGTTTGACAAGTATAAGTTTTCTAACAAAAAAAAATAACAATAACGTAGTGTGCTGCTGCTGCTGGAGGAAACAGATAAAACAAAAAAGAATTGACTTTGACACGATTACTAACAATTAACTCTCATTTTCAAATATTGGCTATATGCTGAAGAAATACTCGACAAAGAACGTTTTTGCAGAAAGAAGACACTAAGAGGCTATTATAGACTCTAAATGTATTTTCCTGTATTCATTGATTGCTTTTTGAGATATACCGTATATGAGTAGTTTCTAAATATACTAGAATGTGTTATTTTAATAATATATATTCTGACGAGGCGTTGATCTGGTATATATCTTTTAAAGCCTTTGTGTCCTAGTGTCTTGTAGAGCGAATAACAACCCTTAAAGAGAGGGGTGGACGTGAATTACACTGAATCTCTTCTGAGATGTGAGACCCTATTATAAGACAAGCTTTATTTACTTGTTCTTTAGGCTTATATTGTTTGTTTAGGTTTACTACCTTTTTAGAATGAATTCTTTTTTGTTTTATCTGTTTCCTCCAGCAGCAGCAGCACACTACGTTATTGTTATTTTTCTTTGTTAGAAAACTTATACTTGTCAAACTAAGTCCCGAATATTTACCTTTCCTTTTTAAGGACTCGACCAGATGGGCCTTAGTGTTTTTTGACTTGTTTCTTTAAATGTACCTGGGATTTCCTTAAATTTATGATATTCTATGGAATTATTATGATTCTCTATGCATAATTAATGTAATTTATATTCTATGGATTGACTCTGATTCTCTAACTCTATGTATAATGAAAGGAATTTTGATTTGCTTTATGACTGCACTTTGGTATGTTGGTCTGAGATTATGAGCTTCTATACAGACACGGGAAGTGTCCTTACTGCGGACTCTATAAAATGTGACACTTTCCGGTGACTGTCATACAACGCTGAGGAAGGCTACACGCCGAAACGCGTACGTTGTGTTTACTCTGCGGCGTGCCACGCCAACATAATTTATAATAAAAGTGCCTTAAATGACTATCCCGTGAGTGCTGGTATTCTCTTGTTTAAAGTTACGTTTCCCGACCGTGCACCCGGTAAAATTGTCCAGAGAAGAGAAGAGAAATGGAGTCGTGCTTGCTTCCTCTATGTAAAGATGTTCTTGACCCGAGCGACGCACCTCCCGCGGCACGGCACGCTGCAGTTTCACCAAGACGGACCAAGGGATCTACAAAATCACAGACGCGACGACTCCTGATCCAGAGAGATAACCGTTTTGGTATGACCACCGTGAAGGAACCAAGCTCACGGAGGTCTTCACATCACGCTTCTCACCTGATAGAGGACGCCACGCTGTGGACGCTACAACACCGTCCATACCCTGGGAAGAAGACTGACTGACTCGAATCTCCGGTTTGACTAAAAACCTATTCGTAACAAGCCTTTTTTGGCCGTTTCAAGTGACTTGGGTTGACTTCAACGAAACCCTCTGGTTCCTGTCTGGTGATGACTTTGACACGATTACTAACAATTAACTCTCATTTTCAAATATTGGCTATATGCTGAAGAAATACTCGACAAAGAACGTTTTTGCAGAAAGAAGACACTAAGAGGCTATTATAGACTCTAAATGTATTTTCCTGTATTCATTGATTGCTTTTTGAGATATACCGTATATGAGTAGTTTCTAAATATACTAGAATGTGTTATTTTAATAATATATATTCTGACGAGGCGTTGATCTGGTATATATCTTTTAAAGCCTTTGTGTCCTAGTGTCTTGTAGAGCGAATAACAACCCTTAAAGAGAGGGGTGGACGTGAATTACACTGAATCTCTTCTGAGATGTGAGACCCTATTATAAGACAAGCTTTATTTACTTGTTCTTTAGGCTTATATTGTTTGTTTAGGTTTACTACCTTTTTAGAATGAATTCTTTTTTGTTTTATCTGTTTCCTCCAGCAGCAGCAGCACACTACGTTATTGTTATTTTTCTTTGTTAGAAAACTTATACTTGTCAAACTAAGTCCCGAATATTTACCTTTCCTTTTTAAGGACTCGACCAGATGGGCCTTAGTGTTTTTTGACTTGTTTCTTTAAATGTACCTGGGATTTCCTTAAATTTATGATATTCTATGGAATTATTATGATTCTCTATGCATAATTAATGTAATTTATATTCTATGGATTGACTCTGATTCTCTAACTCTATGTATAATGAAAGGAATTTTGATTTGCTTTATGACTGCACTTTGGTATGTTGGTCTGAGATTATGAGCTTCTATACAGACACGGGAAGTGTCCTTACTGCGGACTCTATAAAATGTGACACTTTCCGGTGACTGTCATACAACGCTGAGGAAGGCTACACGCCGAAACGCGTACGTTGTGTTTACTCTGCGGCGTGCCACGCCAACATAATTTATAATAAAAGTGCCTTAAATGACTATCCCGTGAGTGCTGGTATTCTCTTGTTTAAAATTATATAATATACACCAACATGTTATTATATAATATACACCATGTTATTATATAATATACACCACCATGTTATTATATAATATACACCATGTTATTATATAATATACACAAACATGTTATTATATAATATACACAAACATGTTATTATATAATATACACCACCATGTTATTATATAATATACACCACCATGTTATTATATAATATACACCACCATGTTATTATATAATATACACCATGTTATTATATAATATACACCAACATGTTATTATATAATATACACCATGTTATTATATAATATACACAAACATGTTATTATATAATATACACCATGTTATTATATAATATACACCAACATGTTATTATATAATATACACCATGTTATTATATAATATACACCATGTTATTATATAATATACACAAACATGTTATTATATAATATACACAAACATGTTATTATATAATATACACAAACATGTTATTATATAATATACACCACCATGTTATTATATAATATACACCACCATGTTATTATATAATATACACCATGTTATTATATAATATACACCATGTTATTATATAATATACACCAACATGTTATTATATAATATACACCATGTTATTATATAATATACACCACCATGTTATTATATAATATACACCACCATGTTATTATATAATATACACCAACATGTTATTATATAATATACACCATGTTATTATATAATATACACCAACATGTTATTATATAATATACACCATGTTATTATATAATATACACCAACATGTTATTATATAATATACACCATGTTATTATATAATATACACCATGTTATTATATAATATACACCATGTTATTATATAATATACACCAACATGTTATTATATAATTATACACCAACATGTTATTATATAATATACACCAACATGTTATTATATAATATACACCAACATGTTATTATATAATATACACCACCATGTTATTATATAATATACACCATGTTATTATATAATATACACCAACATGTTATTATATAATATATACCATGTTATTATATAATATACACCAACATATTATTATATAATATACACCATGTTATTATATAATATACACCACCATGTTATTATATAATATACACCACCATGTTATTATATAATATACGCCACCATGTTATTATATAATATACACCATGTTATTATATAATATACACCAACATGTTATTATATAATATACACCAACATGTTATTATATAACATACACCATGTTATTATATAATATACACCACCATGTTATTATATAATATACACCAACATGTTATTATATAATATACACCAACATGTTATTATATAATATACACCAACATGTTATTATATAATATACAACATGTTATTATATAATATACACCAACATGTTATTATATAATATACACCAACATGTTATTATATAATATACACCAACATGTTATTATATAATATACACCATGTTATTATATAATATACACCACCATGTTATTATATAATATACACCATGTTATTATATAATATACACCACCATGTTATTATATAATATACACCATGTTATTATATAATATACACCAACATGTTATTATATAATATACAACATGTTATTATATAATATACACCATGTTATTATATAATATACACCAACATGTTATTATATAATATACACCACCATGTTATTATATAATATACACCATGTTATTATATAATATACACCACCATGTTATTATATAATATACACCATGTTATTATATAATATACACCAACATGTTATTATATAATATACACCATGTTATTATATAATATACACCAACATGTTATTATATAATATACACCAACGTGTTATTATATAATATACACCAACATGTTATTATATAATATACACCAACATGTTATTATATAACATACACCATGTTATTATATAATATACACCAACTTGTTATTATATAATATACACCAACATGTTATTATATAATATACACCAACATGTTATTATATAATATACACCATGTTATTATATAATATACACCAACATGTTATTATATAATATACACCATGTTATTATATAATATACACCACCATGTTATTATATAATATACACCATGTTATTATATAATATACACCACCATGTTATTATATAATATACACCATGTTATTATATAATATACACCAACATGTTATTATATAATATACACCAACATGTTATTATATAATATACACCACCATGTTATTATATAATATACACCATGTTATTATATAATATACACCAACATGTTATTATATAATATACACCAACATGTTATTATATAATATACACCACCATGTTATTATATAATATACAACATGTTATTATATAATATACACCAACATGTTATTATATAATATACACCAACATGTTATTATATAATATACACCAACATGTTATTATATAATATACAACATGTTATTATATAATATACACCAACATGTTATTATATAATATACACCAACATGTTATTATATAATATACACCATGTTATTATATAATATACACCACCATGTTATTATATAATATACACCAACATGTTATTATATAATATACACCATGTTATTATATAATATACACCACCATGTTATTATATAATATACACCAACATGTTATTATATAATATACACCAACATTTAATTAAACACTTTCTACCTGATGACTCTATTCTGGACAAGTTATTATTCGAGTTAAAATGTATATTTGCTTGTATATCTGCTATTTCCCCCCCCCCTTTGACGCCCTTGAAAGTGTGTCTGTGTGTGTGTGTGTGTGTGTGTGTGTGTGTGTGTGTGTGTGTGTGTGTGTGTGTGTGTGTGTGTGTGTGTGTGTGTGTGTGTGTGTGTGTGTGTGTGTGTTTGTTTTATAACTACATTTCGGTTCCACAGATAAGTATTTTGAAAATTACTCTATTCTGGACATGTTATTATATTATATACACCAACATTTGCACACATTAAAACATAATTTTAACCACTTAAACCCCATGTGGTTGACCGGAGTCCCACAAGGTTCTATACTACACGTTGCATGACGTTGTGAGCTTGTAGATCTGTTGTGTTCAGCTAAAGGTTTTCCACAAAATGTATGGCGGGGTTTAAGTGGTTAAATATTTTCAAATAATTATAATATTACAAAATAATATTTCATAATTGTGACAGCTAGCAGATCTACAAGCTCACATGTGAGCTTGTAGATCTGCTATTTTCACTATTCATCATACAAAGTATATACAATAGAGCTTTAAGAGGTTAACAGTTTTTACACTTTATGAAGGGTCTTCAACAGGGGGTCCGGGACCCCTAGGGTTATTCAGAGTTAGGCCTACTACAGGGATCCCTAGGGGTCCTCAGAGTTACTACAGGGGGTCCTCAATGTTACTACAGGGGGTCCTCCGAGTACTACATGTGGTTTTTACCATTAACCACTTGAAACCCAGCATCCCTAACCAAAAATAGACAATCTACAAGCTCACAATGCCTCGCACTGTGGGCCGTTGTGAGCTTGTAGATCTGTTATTTACAGCAAAAAGGTTTATTGTAGAGAGAAACGTACATAACAGGAGGTAGATCTTTATTATTATTATTATTATTATTATTATTATTTTTTTTTACGTGCTACGAAATTCGCTGCAATATTCGGGCAAAAAACGCAGCAGTGTACAAAAACCTTGCATATTACTGTATTATATTAATGTTTATATTATGTTTTGTTTATATTACTTGGAGAGAAGAGAACCTTTTTTCCACCTCTCTCTTATGGCCCTATCTGGGTCCATGAGGATATTTCTCTCCACCAGGCCGAAAGGCAAGGCATAGACTGTTTTCGCCCCTGTCCGTCCGTCCGTGTGCATGTCCTTCTGTGTGCGTGCGTGACGCGTGTCCTTCGTCTGTGAACAGCTAATCTGCGACATCGTTGGCACAATAGCAGCGAAACCGTACACGCACACTGTTTGGGTGCCAGAGCAGAACTTCTGCCCCCAATTATTTTGCATGGATCTGAGTTGCGCCACCAGGAGGCGGATTTGTGCAAAACACATTTTTGGACAGTACTCCTACAGATTTTGTCCAAAAATCACACAGTGTCTCTATAGTCATTCAATGAAACGGGTCTTTCAGATTTGTCATGTTCCATCCTGATTGGCTAAGTATGATATGATATGATATAATACTTTGTCAGTTCACACTGAAATTTGTCTTGCGACACAGCAGCCATGTATGCGAAAACATAACATATATACAAACATTTAACACAGGTAAAATGTTTGGCTTCCAAAGTTTGCAAGAGTGCTCCCCTTTGAACAAAATGCCTCAAATTATGAACACAGTGTGTTATCCGTATAATTTTCCCTACATATTCCCACTAGGTTAAGGAACAAATAACACCCTTTTCTCATTGGCCTGTTATAGCACCACCAGCAAATCTATTTTTGCTAAACACATTTTTGGAGCAAAATATCTCAAATCATGACAGGCCACAGATGACATGGCACCCTTTTCACATTGGCCCGTTATTGCGCCACCAGGAGGCCACAATAACCTATCTGACCTGGTGGAGACCTGTGCTGGGAAGAGCACTGCTTCTAGTTCCATATGTTTTCTTATCAGGTTATAAACATAGGATAGAAAACTGCCCTGACTTGAGGGAGGCAGGTCTTTGTTAATTAATACAGCCTCAAACTGCCGTTTGAAGAAAAAAAAACCTTCTCCACTCAGTGGAAGCTATAAGGCGGAGGACAGCGATATCCATTCGTCAATTATCTTCTGAACTAAGTTAAACTGGTGTTGAGTTGTGGCCTCCATGTGTACTACGTTTGAAATTAAAGATTCCGACTCCCAAACCTGCAGCTCGTAGCAAACGAGCCACACTCTACAAACACTTCCTCTCTCTTGTCTCCATGTGATGACGTCCATTCATGGGCCTCAGTTTTCCCGGTGAACCTGAGCGCAACGGTGGGGGCCGATGGGCAAGGAGGGTCGCGAGCTTATGAGAAACAACTAAAACAAGACATTAAAACCTGGCGAAAACAGTTGTGTGCATTAGCGCAAGATGACAATGAAGGAAATCATTAAATGGAAAACATTCAATTAACTTCTGAAAAGCCTACTAGCCTTAAAACCTGGCGAAAACAGTTGCGTGCATTATCGCACGATTAGATGAGGATAAAGGAAATCATTAAATGGAAAACATTAAATTAACTTCTGAAAAGGCTTCTAAAACTAGTAGAACCGCGATCTTGCCACAAAGGTTGTAAACTAGCCTAACATTAAGACTCTCCTCTTAATGTAAGGCTAGTTGTAAACAATAACACAGACAATATGAATCCTTAGTCTAGTAGTGGGAAGAAAGGGGTTATCATCATGGCCCCAAATAACTATTAAATATCTTGCAATTGGCGACGAGTCTCTTACGAAATTGGCAAGAGTGCCTCTCATTACATAAAGCTATATTATAACCTCTCCATCATCGGCAATAATCAGTGGTATTGTGTGTGTTCCCCACACTCCCGCGCCCCCACCCTAGCGCTTAGTTTCACCGGGAAAACTGCGGTCGCTCCATTCATATAGCCGTGCCTCCGCCGTTATGACGTATAGAGACAGTGCCAAAACAATAAATTAAAACAAACAAACCATGGGTGCAGTATGTGGAAAGATATGTGTAAGCCTACTATGATGCACAATAACCTAACAACTGTAGGCCTACTTGAGTTATTTTTCCATCTACAGCCAACTCTCTTCACCAAAAATAGCAGATCTACAAGCTCACAGCGTGTCACGTTGTAACGTTTTGTGAGCTTGAGAAAATAACATGGAGAGAGAGAGTGAGGATAGCAGCGTTTTGGGGCAAAGAAATGTGAGAGCAGTGGTGGGAAAAGTAGGCCTACTCAGATCTTTACTCAAGTAAAAGTATCAATACTATAATGCAAAAATATTTGTTACTAGTAAAAGTCTGGTATTCAGAATTTACTTGAGTAAAAGTATAAAAGTATTTCCACCAAAATGCACTGAAAGTACATAGTAAAAGTACTCATGATGTAGGAATCTTTCACTTCATGTTTTCAAAATGTATAAAATAACTAGAAAAGAAAATTTCGCTAAGTGTGTGCAACCTTGTATGTGTTAACATTAGCATCTTTGTTAGCATTAGCATTTGTTAGCATTAGCATGTGTTAGCATTAGCAATATGGTTTCTTGTTTTTAAGAAATAGGCTCCTCCCACAAGTTCCGCAAGGCGATTACGTTGTCCCGTCGCTCCCGAGATCGTTTGTGTTTCGTTTTGAGAGGGTCGTTCCCCTTGAAAAAAAAGTTTTGGCATGAAACGGTTACGTTTTGCGCGTTTGTGGTGCCCCCTATGGGTCGAAGTGGAAATGCTTTTGGGTATATGTTCAGTATAGCGCCCCCCACTTGTGGTTAAAATTTGGTATTGACTGGATGTTTCGTTTGTGATTTATGGCTACTTCTTACAAAACGGGCTCCTCCCGCTAACTTTGGAACCCTGTTACGGAAGAACGGTATGGACTATCAAAATATCGTTTACATATGTTTATCGCATGAGTCCATAGATCGTGTGTATCGATTTTTGTGACATTTGGAGAAAATATGTAGGAAAAGGAGAAAAAAGTGTGTTTTGAAGAAAATTCAAAATGGCGGAAAATCTATCCTGACGCAAATGGGCGTGGCCTATATGAGGAGATGCGTCATGACCCAAGGAATCCAGGGAAAAAGGAATTTTAATTTTCCGACCCACGGTTCAAGAGTTACAGGCCAAAAGGTAAAGTGGACTGTTATAGCGCCACCATGAGGCCAACTGACGAAATTATTTTTTATTTAATCCTTGATATCATTATAAATCTCCTCTCCAAGTTTTGAAACTGTAGCCCCTATGGTTTGCGAGAAAGAAAATATTGAATGTGAGTTTTTGCGATTCCCATTATAAGTCAATGGGTAAAATTAATTCACTAATAAATTAATATCAATTAAACGATACAACTTTTCTCTTAGAAAAGTAATAGCACACCATTCCCGGCCGAGCCGCACGTTTTGATGTATATATTGCGGCGGTGGCGTAAATTGTGCGGCAGTTATTAGCGCACCAAATTTGTGGGATCATTATTATCATTAAGTATGGCGGATTGGGCACACTTAATTAAGTATGGCGGATTACAATAAGTGTTTTGCCATTGCATGGCAGGCACACTTAATGAGATGTAAAAGCCCAAATCATATATGAATTGGTAGGCTACTGTGTGACTGCATCGCACAAGCAGTTCACTCGTGCCCATTTATTCAGTTATGTTTTGGCAAGCCCTCTGAGTCTGCAAGAGTAGATAGACATTATTTAGTTAACTAGAAAAGAAAATTTCTAAGAAATTTTAAGTGTGCCTGCAGCTCGCTAAGTCTGTGCAACCTTGTGTAGCGGTTGGTGTTAGTGTTTCGTTTTGAGAGGGTCGTTCCCCCTGAAAAACACATTTTGGCATGAAACGGTTACGTTTTGCGGGTTTGTGGTGCCCCCTATGGGTCGAAGTGGAAATGCTTTTGGGTATATGTTCAGTATAGCGCCCCCCACTTGTGGTTAAAATTTGGTGTTGACTGGATGTTTCGTTTGTGATTTATGGCTACTTCTTACAAAACGGGCTCCTCCCGCTAACTTTGGAACCCTGTTACGGAAGAACGGTATGGACTATCAAAATATCGTTTAAATATGTTTATCGCATGAGTCCATAGATCGTGTGTATCGATTTGTGTGACAAATCGATACACACGAGAAAATATGTAGGAAAAGGAGCAAAAAGTGTGTTTTGAAGAAAATTCAAAATGGCGGAAAATCTATCCTGACGCAAATGGGCGTGGCCTATTTGAGGAGATGCGTCATGACCCAAGGAATCCAGGGAAAAAGGAATTTTAATTTTCCGACCCACGGTTCAAGAGTTACAGGCCGAAAGGTAAAGTGGACTGTTATAGCGCCACCATGAGGCCGACTGACGAAATTATTTTTTATTTAATCCTTGATATCATTATAAATCTCCTCTCCAAGTTTTGAAACTGTAGCCCCTATGGTTTGCGAGAAAAAAAATATTGAATGTGAGTTTTTGCGATTCCCATTATAAGTCAATGGGTAAAATTCATTCACTAATAAATTAATATCAATTAAACGATACAACTTTTCTCTTAGAAAAGTAATAGCACATCATTCCCGGCCGAGCCGCACGTTTTGATGTATATATTGCGGCGGTGGCGTAAATTGTGCGGCAGTTATTAGCGCACCAAATTTGTGGGATCATTATTAAGTATGGCGGATTACAATAAGTGTTTTGCGCAGGCACACTTAATAATTTGAAACTAGCTGATCTACAAGCTCACAGTGTAGTGGAGTAAAAGTATTGGAAATAAGAAATTCTACATGTAAAGAACAAATACCTCAAAATTATACTTAAGTAGATTACTTAAGTAAATGTACTTAATTACTTTATACCATTCATAAATATACTGGCTTGAAGGCATGTCTTGTGAAATGTGTTTCAAGTATTGACAGACAGTTGACAGCTAGTGGGCGAGTGGTTTGGGGAGTGGTTAGGGGTGGGGTCAACTACTATGTCACTCCCATGTTCTGGGACCTGGAAAGTCTGTTTATAGAATCAGGTTTAGCAACCCGATTAAAAACTATATTGACCATATTCACACGACGGCCATCTTGCCATTAAGTTCATGAAATGCCAACCCAGTTGCCACCCGGTTTCAATGCAAACTTCAAACATGGCCGGCCGCCAGGTGAATATGGTCAATGAAAACAAGCACTCACACATGCACTCTCTCTCTTTCCCTCTCACACGCGCACGCACGCACCCATGCATACACACACACACACACACACACACACGCACACACACTAAACAAACATGTAGGACAACTCACATTTTAAGAATGCGTCTCTGCTTGGACTTGAAGCTTCAACCGGAGTAACTTTTGGAGGCGGAGCTTTAACCGGAGTCACAGCTGGAGACGGAGTTTCAACTGAAGACAAAGTAGACACAAGATATCATTATCATGACTGAAGAATGACCTTAACTGAGGTTACATTTAATTTACAGTATGTCATGATATAACTGTACCTATTGTACTTGTGCTTCATCTAATTTTAAATATTCAATCATTTATGATTATTAAGATGATTGTCTCATTCTGGTTCCCTTTGGGAACATGGTGCCTGCATTCCATTGCCATGGTCCAACACCTTCCCACCTCACACCACCCGCTTGTGCCACCTTTTCCACTACGGTGAATTGGGTAGAGTGGTGTTAAAGTAGTGTCAAAGTGGTACTAAAAAGTATCCACTTAGTCAGTGCGAGCTCGGCCAAACGGGAACAAAGCAGTGGTGTGTAACTGCTACTGATTGGTTGGAAAATCCTCACAGCTGAGTCTGTCAACACAACAACTTGAGACAGATCTTTAGTTTTTGAGTCGCTGCTGCTATCGATGCCTGTTTGTTTTTATATTTGTATTTTTGTATCCGTGGAAAAAGGTCAAATGGGCAGAACTTTATTTGCCAGCTCTGCAGTTGAGATTCCATGAAGCACCAAGAACATACCGTAGAACCACCTAACACAAGCGGTGGTCAAATCTATCATCGTGAATGGCCTTAAACTATTGCCACCTGTTATTTGTACAGTGTACAGACGTACAGAACCAAATGTACCAGTGTAGAGATATACAGAACTGTGCTGTGCTGTGCTGTGCGGAGTCGTGTAGTGTCGGTGCTGTGCGGAATCGGCGCTGCGGATCCCAAAAGGAGTCATAAAAGGAGTGATGAGTTTTTTACCGCATGCGACAACACGCACGAATCGAACTGGGTTCGATTGAGAAAAAAACGCACGGCGGCAGCCACTCGTCGCACGGCTAATTCGGAGCCGGTGTGCATGAGGTCGTAGAGAATCATTGTTTTCTTTTCAAAAAATTAAATTGTCCGTTTTATCCGTGCGGTTAAACGCGCCTGTGTGCAAAGGGCTTTACTGTATTGATTTTAAATAATTGAATCCTATCATATTGTATCACCATGAATAAACCAATATCGTCCATGTATCGTATCATCAACCAGTGTGATGCATATGACATCGCTGTTAAAATGTATCATTACACCCCTTACCCACAGTGTGTGATGTGCATGTGCTTAGCGGTGCATCTGCTCTCTAAAAGACTACTTACTCACCTCTCTGTTGGTTTGATGCTGCAGTCTTTAGTTTCTTTAATTCAGCCTCCAGAACACGTACCTGCTGAGCTGCAATGACACATATTTGTACATTTTGATGAACCATGAACAGAACAAATGTGACTAGGTCTGGTACTTTGTTCCTTATGTCTGCATTGGTCATTTTTCTTTTTTGTACAGATTATCCGTCCGCGTCCATGGACGCGGACGCGAAAAAAAGTCCGTGGACGCGAGGCCGCGTCCACGGACGCAAACGGCCGGCCGTCCCGGCCGTGGACGCGGCCGTGGACGCGGCCGTGGACGCAGACGGCCGGGGACGCGGCCGTGGACGAGGCCGCGGACGTGGACGCAAACGGCCGGCCGTGGACGAGTCCATGGACGAGGCCGCGAAAAAAAGGCAGCGAAAAAAGAAAAAAAAGGTGTCTATTGTATGTATTTTTTGATGGAGAATTCAAATATGACCTTCTTTTTTGCATAGGACAACTCTAACCTGCATCAATTGGTATTTTATAATTGCCAATTGTACCCTATCCATCTGAAAAACAAATTGGATGTCTATTGTATGTATTTTTTGATGGAGAATTCAAATATTACCTTCTTTTTGGAATAGGACAACTCTAACCTGCATCAATTGGTATTTTATAATTGCCAATTGTACCCTATCCATCTCAAAAACAAATTGGATGTCTATTGTATGTATTTTTTGATGGAGAATTCAAATATTACCTTCTTTTTGGAATAGGACAACTCTAACCTGCATCAATTGGTATTTTATAATTGCCAATTGTACCCTATCCATCTCAAAAACAAATTGGATGTCTATTGTATGTATTTTTTGATGGGGAATTCAAACGTTACCTTCTTTTCTAGATAGGACGACTCTAACCTGCATCAATTGGTGCATCAACCTACTATCTATCTATCTATCTATCTATCTATCTATCTATCTATCTATCTATCTATCTATCTATCTATCTATCCATCTATCTATCCATCTATTTATTTATACTTCACCTTTAGTCCAGAAGAGAGTTCAGCATCAGGAACTTGCACACATGTAACTGTGTCATGACTGTGTCATGGAGCTAAAACAGGGCTATGTTAAATACTCAAAATGACTCTGATGGACCAATCAGGGTGGTGGTGGGGGGAGGGATCAACAATAGACAGAAACTGGATAATGCTTTGTTAACTGTCCCACCTAAGTCCCTGCTAGTCTGAACAAACATCACCTTCCCTCTCATAACACTACTACTACTACATTTATATAAAGCTGCTCTTGCATTTGAATTCAAGTCTGACACAAGTTAAGGTTAACTTAGGTAGTATTTCATTTTGCTGGCTTTTAGGGTCTGTGTGTGAGTGTGTAGGCTCACAAATTATTATAATTGTCATTAAGTGACTCTATCTATCTATCTATCTATCTATCTATCTATCTATCTATCTATCTATCTATCCATCTATCCATCTATCCATCTATTTATTTATACTTACTGTTTACATTTTCTATAAATATTTATTTCTATATAAAACTCAGTTGTGTGGAGTTATTGTGTGCCTTTTCTTGTAGCTAAAGAGTCCATTTGTTCACTAGACATTAAGTCAAGGTTACTATTTTGAGTTGAAGCTAAGTGTTTTATTGCTTTGTGGTTTAACATGATTTAAAAGGCAAATTCATTGTTATGGTTACTTTAGAAGACTGCTTTTGCATTCATGAGTTAAAAAGAGAGCCAAGCTAATTTAAAGAGTTAAGTTAAAGGAACACAAAACATGACCTAACTCGCTGCCATTGGACAGACAGTTACAACATAGGCCTACTCTTATCTTTCACAGAACAGACAATTATCATTTGTTTTATCTATTTGAGACTATGTAGCTGCTCTATGGGAAATAGAGCATTATATCAGCCTATTCAATTGATAATGACCAATGGGTGCCAGTTTCTAAGTAGTTAACCATATTAACATAACAATATATGTGGCCTAGACATGGATATTGCCCAATCAACTCGTAATCTACAGAAATGTCCACCACATCACACAGTATAAAACTTAGTAGGCTCAGTGGATGGGAAATAGAGCATTATATCAGCCTATTCAATTGATAATGACCAATGGGTGCCAGTTTCTAAGTAGTTAACCATATTAACATAACAATATATGTGGCCTAGACATGGATATTGCCCAATCAACTCGTAATCTACAGAAATGTCCACCACATCACACAGTATAAAACTTAGTAGGCTCAGTGGATTCACCTATGTTAAATCATGTCAGGTTAGTTTGGTTCAAGGTTAAAGTATAATAATTTATGAGACAAAAATGTAAACAGCACAAATGTACAATCACATCTCGGCTAGAATGATAACATAAAGTCCTGACTACTCCTTGTTATTGTGGTCCTAAATACTACAATGATTAGTTTGGATGCATTGCTTCTATCATGTCCAATTACAAATAAATACATTACATACATACAGAAATCTGCCTTCTCCTGTATTGTATTTGTGACATTCATTATAAATAGTAAAATAACAGGACAGAGCAAAAAAGGCCTCTGTTGTGTCTTTATCTGATCACATGCAATCAGACACTCACACTGCACAGCAATATATAAACTTTATTACAGGCTCAAGGCCCACAGGGTAAGAAGACAATACATTACAAAGATAATAATTTAAAAAAACAACAACAGAGAGTACATTCACAAAGCCCCACCGGAGCTAAAGAGGCACTCATGCCACTCATGCCAGTGTCCACTAATGGTAGACGTGTACCTGACAGAGCTACATCCAGGGTCTGTCATCAGTCTCTGGAACAATCTGAAACAATGTATCTTTCCTGTGGCTGTTATAATGAACACAAACAGATCAGAAAGTAATTTAACATACAACAATGTAAGGGATTCCTTTCTATTAAAAGCAAAATCATAACTGGGTCAAAGTTGCTTGGTTCTCCCCATATAAAGGCATGTAGGTAACAGTAACATGATATTATGTCATGAATGATAAAAGTAATGTTTAAACACTTTGATGTGTGTGAGTTTATCTGGAGACTTACTCAGTCTGTGACTTACAGAGATCTTGATGGTCTTTGGGTTCCACCCGTTCATCAGAATTGCCGCTGGTGCCGTCTAGAGATTTCATCTTCACTTGAAGTCTGGAGTCTATTATGTACAGTGTATTCTGGACAGTTGTGGACAATCTGCAACTAACCTAACCTAACACACACTATGTGTTAATGTTGATCAATATAATAATGTAAAAATACAAAGTTAAGTAGACCTAAGTAAGAAATAGTAAATACATCTATACTATAATTTTGCGAATGTCTGAGTGAGTGTCTGTCTGTCTGTCACAGCGTTTCTCCTCGGTGGCTGGAGCAATTGATCTGAAATCGCATCACCATTAGCATATGAACACACCTGACATAACTGTGAAGCCCGTTTGTCACTTTCACAAATCGTATGCTGTATATTAGCATTTTTATGGTGTAACTACTATCTATTCTGCATCTAGCATGAGGCATATCTATTCTGCATCTAGCATGGGCCAACATGTTTAACCAGCTCTGTGTGTGTGTGCGTGTGTGTGTGTGTGTGTGTGTGTGTGTGTGTGTGTGTGTGTGTGTGTGTGTGTGTGTGTGTGTGTGTGTGTGTGTGGGTGTGTGTGTGAGGGTGGGCGGGGGGGGGGGGGGGGGGGGGTTGTTGGCTGGCCCTCTTTCAGATGTTGTCATGTAGATCGGTACACAGTATCTCTGTAGCCTTAAACGAAACGGGTATTTCTTACATTGATGCTCCTACATATTATCATGCAAGCACCAGAAAGTTACTTTCCATCCCTCATATACTGTGCAGATGTTGTCATGTAGATCGGTAGGCTACACAGTATCTCTGTAGCCTTAAACGAAACGGGTATTTCTTACATTGATGCTCCTACATATTATCATGCAAGCACCAGAAAGTTACTTTCCATCCCTCATATACTGTGTGCACAGTGCACACCCCATAACCCACACACTGCACATCATTTCGGAGCTCATATCTTTGAACGGGTAAGGACTAGTTGTAATAATACATTGAAGGGGAAAATGTAGGAAAACAAATGCAACTCAGCATTGAATTTATGGCAAACATTTTGCTAACCCTTTCCAAATAATATACAATTAAGAAGTGGGATGTTACACTTAGTAAGAGAAAGAATTAATGAAATATTACATTTTTAAAAAGCTAGAAGACTCACCTATTATAGTAACCATGTGAATTGCTAATAATGTTATGGGTCAGATGTGTAAAGATCTATCACATTGTATTGTTCTTTTCAGACTCAACAAAAATAATGATGATGTTACTTAAATGCTGATCAATGTGTGAATCTGGCTCTTATCAGGTGTGTGTTTTCTCTCCCTGTCCTGTGCTGTCCTCAGTTAAACCAAGACAGTGCTGTTGTGACCAATGTGGAAAAAGCCTTCAGCTCAATTTATTATCTCAAAGTAGACCAGAGAATTCATACCGGAGTGAAGCCATTCAGCTGTGAACAATGTGGGAAGTATTTTGCTCGGTCTGGACAATTAAAAGATCATAAGCGTTCACATACTGGAGAGAAACCTTATTGTTGTGACCAGTGTGGGAAAAGATTTGTTCAAACGGGGATTTTAAAAGAACACCAGAGAATTCACACTAGAGAGAAGCCCTATTGCTGTGACCAGTGTGGGAAAAGCTTTACTCGATTGTCTTATCTCAAAATACATGAACGAATTCACACAGGAGAGAAACCATACAGCTGTGTCCAATGTGGTGAAAAGTTCAGTTTAATGGCTGCTCTGAAAGTACACCAGAGATTTCACACCGAAGAAAAGCCTTACTGCTGTGAACACTGTGGCAAACGTTTCACTGTAAAATCTAGCCTCGTACAACACAAGAAGATTCACACTTGAGAGAGACCTTACTGCTGTCACCAATGTGGGAAAAGGTTCACTCTGAAGACGGCTCTGAAAAGACACCTGAAAATCCACACTGGTGAGAAGCCATATACTGCTGTGTCCAGTGTGAGAAAAGGTTCAGTGATATGCATCATCTCAAAGCACACCAGAAAAATCACACTGGAAAGAAACCTTATTGCTGTGACCAGTGTGGAAAGAGCTTTCCTAGACTGGAACATATCAAAATACACCAACAAATTCACACCGGAGAGAAACCTTATATCTGTAACCAATGTGGGGAAAGCTCTGTCAGGTACACGTCTACCGTTAGAGGACACTGGCATGAGTGCCTCTTTAGCTCCGGTGGGGCTTTGTGAATGTACTCTCTGTTGTTTTTTTTTTAAATTATTATCTTTGTAATGTATTGTCTTCTTACCCTGTGGGCCTTGAGCCTGTAATAAAGTTTATATATTGCTGTGCAGTGTGAGTGTCTGATTGCATGTGATCAGATAAAGACACAACAGAGGCCTTTTTTGCTCTGTCCTGTTATTTTACTATTTATAATGAATGTCACTAATACACTACAGGAGAAGGCAGATTTCTGTATGTATGTAATGTATTTATTTTTAATTGGACATGATAGAAGCAATGCATCCAAACTAATCATTGTAGTATTTAGGACCACAATAACAAGGAGTAGTCAGGACTTTATGTTATCATTCTAGCCGAGATGTGATTGTACATTTGTGCTGTTTACATTTTTGTCTCATAAATTATTATACTTGAACCTTGAACCAAACTAACCTGACATGATTTAACATAGGTGAATCCACTGAGCCTACTAAGTTTTATACTGTGTGATGTGGTGGACATTTCTGTAGATTACGAGTTGATTGGGCAATATCCATGTCTAGGCCACATATATTGTTATGTTAATATGGTTAACTACTTAGAAACTGGCACCCATTGGTCATTATCAATTGAATAGGCTGATATAATGCTCTATTTCCCATAGAGCAGCTACATAGTCTCAAATAGATAAAACAAATGATAATTGTCTGTTCTGTGAAAGATAAGAGTAGGCCTATGTTGTAACTGTCTGTCCAATGGCAGCGAGTTAGGTCATGTTTTGTGTTCCTTTAACTTAACTCTTTGAATTAGCTTGGCTCTCTTTTTAACTCATGAATGCAAAAGCAGTCTTCTAAAGTAACCATAACAATGAATTTGCCTTTTAAATCATGTTAAACCACAAAGCAATAAAACACTTAGCTTCAACTCAAAATAGTAACCTTGACTTAATGTCTAGTGAACAAATGGACTCTTTAGCTACAAGAAAAGGCACACAATAACTCCACACAACTGAGTTTTATATAGAAATAAATATTTATAGAAAATGTAAACAGTAAGTATAAATAAATAGATGGATAGATGGATAGATAGATAGATAGATAGATAGATAGATAGATCGATAGATAGATAGATAGATAGATAGATAGTCACTTAATGACAATTATAATAATTTGTGAGCCTACACACTCACACACAGACCCTAAAAGCCAGCAAAATGAAATACTACCTAAGTTAACCTTAACTTGTGTCAGACTTGAATTCAAATGCAAGCGCAGCTTTATATAAATGTAGTAGTAGTAGTGTTATGAGAGGGAAGGTGATGTTTGTTCAGACTAGCAGGGACTTAGGTGGGACAGTTAACAAAGCATTATCCAGTTTCTGTCTATTGTTGATCCCTCCCCCCACCACCACCCTGATTGGTCCATCAGAGTCATTTTGAGTATTTAACATAGCCCTGTTTTAGCTCCATGACACAGTCATGACACAGTTACATGTGTGCAAGTTCCTGATGCTGAACTCTCTTCTGGACTAAAGGTGAAGTATAAATAAATAGATGGATAGATAGATGGATAGATGGATAGATGGATAGATAGATAGATAGATAGATAGATAGATAGATAGATAGTAGGTTGATGCACCAATTGATGCAGGTTAGAGTTGTCCTATCTAAAAAAGAAGGTAACATTTGAATTCCCCATCAAAAAATACATACAATAGACATCCAATTTGTTTTTGAGATGGATAGGGTACAATTGGCAATTATAAAATACCAATTGATGCAGGTTAGAGTTGTCCTATCCCAAAAAGAAGGTAATATTTGAATTCTCCATCAAAAAATACATACAATAGACATCCAATTTGTTTTTCAGATGGATAGGGTACAATTGGCAATTATAAAATACCAATTGATGCAGGTTAGAGTTGTCCTATGCAAAAAAGAAGGTCATATTTGAATTCTCCATCAAAAAATACATACAATAGACACTTTTTTTTTTTTTTTTTCGCTGCCTTTTTTTCGCGGCCTCGTCCATGGACTCGTCCACGGCCGGCCGTTTGCGTCCACGTCCGCGGCCTCGTCCACGGCCGCGTCCCCGGCCGTCTGCGTCCACGGCCTCGTCCACGGCCGCGTCCACGGCCGCGTCCACGGCCGGGACGGCCGGCCGTTTGCGGCCGTCCGCGTCCATGGACGCGTCCACGGCCGCGTCCATGGACGTGGACGCGGCCTTCAGGACGCGACCTTCCCACCTCACACCACCCGCTTGTGCCACCTTTTCCACTACGGTGAATTGGGTAGAGTGGTGTTAAAGTAGTGTCAAAGTGGTACTAAAAAGTATCCACTTAGTCAGTGCGAGCTCGGCCAAACGGGAACAAAGCAGTGGTGTGTAACTGCTACTGATTGGTTGGAAAATCCTCACAGCTGAGTCTGTCAACACAACAACTTGAGACAGATCTTTCTCAAGTTGCTGCTATCGATGCCTGTTTGTTTTTATATTTGTATTTTTGTATCCGTGGAAAAAGGTCAAATGGGCAGAACTTTATTTGCCAGCTCTGCAGTTGAGATTCCATGAAGCACCAAGAACATACCGTAGAACCACCTAACACAAGCGGTGGTCAAATCTATCATCGTGAATGGCCTTAAACTATTGCCACCTGTTATTTGTACAGTGTACAGACGTACAGAACCAAATGTACCAGTGTAGAGATATACAGAACTGTGCTGTGCTGTGCTGTGCGGAGTCGTGTAGTGTCGGTGCTGTGCGGAATCGGCGCTGCGGATCCCAAAAGGAGTCATAAAAGGAGTGATGAGTTTTTTACCGCATGCGACAACACGCACGAATCGAACTGGGTTCGATTGAGAAAAAAACGCACGGCGGCAGCCACTCGTCGCACGGCTAATTCGGAGCCGGTGTGCATGAGGTCGTAGAGAATCATTGTTTTCTTTTCAAAAAATTAAATTGTCCGTTTTATCCGTGCGGTTAAACGCGCCTGTGTGCAAAGGGCTTTACTGTATTGATTTTAAATAATTGAATCCTATCATATTGTATCACCATGAATAAACCAATATCGTCCATGTATCGTATCATCAACCAGTGTGATGCATATGACATCGCTGTTAAAATGTATCATTACACCCCTTACCCACAGTGTGTGATGTGCATGTGCTTAGCGGTGCATCTGCTCTCTAAAAGACTACTTACTCACCTCTCTGTTGGTTTGATGCTGCAGTCTTTAGTTTCTTTAATTCAGCCTCCAGAACACGTACCTGCTGAGCTGCAATGACACATATTTGTACATTTTGATGAACCATGAACAGAACAAATGTGACTAGGTCTGGTACTTTGTTCCTTATGTCTGCATTGGTCATTTTTCTTTTTTGTACAGATTATCCGTCCGCGTCCATGGACGCGGACGCGAAAAAAAGTCCGTGGACGCGAGGCCGCGTCCACGGACGCAAACGGCCGGCCGTCCCGGCCGTGGACGCGGCCGTGGACGCGGCCGTGGACGCAGACGGCCGGGGACGCGGCCGTGGACGAGGCCGCGGACGTGGACGCAAACGGCCGGCCGTGGACGAGTCCATGGACGAGGCCGCGAAAAAAAGGCAGCGAAAAAAGAAAAAAAAGGTGTCTATTGTATGTATTTTTTGATGGAGAATTCAAATATGACCTTCTTTTTTGCATAGGACAACTCTAACCTGCATCAATTGGTATTTTATAATTGCCAATTGTACCCTATCCATCTGAAAAACAAATTGGATGTCTATTGTATGTATTTTTTGATGGAGAATTCAAATATTACCTTCTTTTTGGAATAGGACAACTCTAACCTGCATCAATTGGTATTTTATAATTGCCAATTGTACCCTATCCATCTCAAAAACAAATTGGATGTCTATTGTATGTATTTTTTGATGGAGAATTCAAATATTACCTTCTTTTTGGAATAGGACAACTCTAACCTGCATCAATTGGTATTTTATAATTGCCAATTGTACCCTATCCATCTCAAAAACAAATTGGATGTCTATTGTATGTATTTTTTGATGGGGAATTCAAACGTTACCTTCTTTTCTAGATAGGACGACTCTAACCTGCATCAATTGGTGCATCAACCTACTATCTATCTATCTATCTATCTATCTATCTATCTATCTATCTATCTATCTATCTATCTATCTATCTATCTATCTATCCATCTATCTATCCATCTATTTATTTATACTTCACCTTTAGTCCAGAAGAGAGTTCAGCATCAGGAACTTGCACACATGTAACTGTGTCATGACTGTGTCATGGAGCTAAAACAGGGCTATGTTAAATACTCAAAATGACTCTGATGGACCAATCAGGGTGGTGGTGGGGGGAGGGATCAACAATAGACAGAAACTGGATAATGCTTTGTTAACTGTCCCACCTAAGTCCCTGCTAGTCTGAACAAACATCACCTTCCCTCTCATAACACTACTACTACTACATTTATATAAAGCTGCTCTTGCATTTGAATTCAAGTCTGACACAAGTTAAGGTTAACTTAGGTAGTATTTCATTTTGCTGGCTTTTAGGGTCTGTGTGTGAGTGTGTAGGCTCACAAATTATTATAATTGTCATTAAGTGACTATCTATCTATCTATCTATCTATCTATCGATCTATCTATCTATCTATCTATCTATCTATCTATCTATCTATCTATCTATCTATCCATCTATCCATCTATTTATTTATACTTACTGTTTACATTTTCTATAAATATTTATTTCTATATAAAACTCAGTTGTGTAGATTACGAGTTGATTGGGCAATATCCATGTCTAGGCCACATATATTGTTATGTTAATATGGTTAACTACTTAGAAACTGGCACCCATTGGTCATTATCAATTGAATAGGCTGATATAATGCTCTATTTCCCATAGAGCAGCTACATAGTCTCAAATAGATAAAACAAATGATAATTGTCTGTTCTGTGAAAGATAAGAGTAGGCCTATGTTGTAACTGTCTGTCCAATGGCAGCGAGTTAGGTCATGTTTTGTGTTCCTTTAACTTAACTCTTTGAATTAGCTTGGCTCTCTTTTTAACTCATGAATGCAAAAGCAGTCTTCTAAAGTAACCATAACAATGAATTTGCCTTTTAAATCATGTTAAACCACAAAGCAATAAAACACTTAGCTTCAACTCAAAATAGTAACCTTGACTTAATGTCTAGTGAACAAATGGACTCTTTAGCTACAAGAAAAGGCACACAATAACTCCACACAACTGAGTTTTATATAGAAATAAATATTTATAGAAAATGTAAACAGTAAGTATAAATAAATAGATGGATAGATGGATAGATAGATAGATAGATAGATAGATAGATAGATAGATAGATAGATAGATAGATAGATAGATAGATAGATAGATAGATAGATCGATAGATAGATAGATAGATAGATAGATAGTCACTTAATGACAATTATAATAATTTGTGAGCCTACACACTCACACACAGACCCTAAAAGCCAGCAAAATGAAATACTACCTAAGTTAACCTTAACTTGTGTCAGACTTGAATTCAAATGCAAGAGCAGCTTTATATAAATGTAGTAGTAGTAGTGTTATGAGAGGGAAGGTGATGTTTGTTCAGACTAGCAGGGACTTAGGTGGGACAGTTAACAAAGCATTATCCAGTTTCTGTCTATTGTTGATCCCTCCCCCCACCACCACCCTGATTGGTCCATCAGAGTCATTTTGAGTATTTAACATAGCCCTGTTTTAGCTCCATGACACAGTCATGACACAGTTACATGTGTGCAAGTTCCTGATGCTGAACTCTCTTCTGGACTAAAGGTGAAGTATAAATAAATAGATGGATAGATAGATGGATAGATGGATAGATGGATAGATAGATAGTTAGATAGATAGATAGATAGATAGATAGATAGATAGTAGGTTGATGCACCAATTGATGCAGGTTAGAGTTGTCCTATCTAAAAAAGAAGGTAACATTTGAATTCCCCATCAAAAAATACATACAATAGACATCCAATTTGTTTTTGAGATGGATAGGGTACAATTGGCAATTATAAAATACCAATTGATGCAGGTTAGAGTTGTCCTATCCCAAAAAGAAGGTAATATTTGAATTCTCCATCAAAAAATACATACAATAGACATCCAATTTGTTTTTCAGATGGATAGGGTACAATTGGCAATTATAAAATACCAATTGATGCAGGTTAGAGTTGTCCTATGCAAAAAAGAAGGTCATATTTGAATTCTCCATCAAAAAATACATACAATAGACACTTTTTTTTTTTTTTTTTCGCTGCCTTTTTTTCGCGGCCTCGTCCATGGACTCGTCCACGGCCGGCCGTTTGCGTCCACGTCCGCGGCCTCGTCCACGGCCGCGTCCCCGGCCGTCTGCGTCCACGGCCTCGTCCACGGCCGCGTCCACGGCCGCGTCCACGGCCGGGACGGCCGGCCGTTTGCGGCCGTCCGCGTCCATGGACGCGTCCACGGCCGCGTCCATGGACGTGGACGCGGCCTTCAGGACGCGACCTTCCCACCTCACACCACCCGCTTGTGCCACCTTTTCCACTACGGTGAATTGGGTAGAGTGGTGTTAAAGTAGTGTCAAAGTGGTACTAAAAAGTATCCACTTAGTCAGTGCGAGCTCGGCCAAACGGGAACAAAGCAGTGGTGTGTAACTGCTACTGATTGGTTGGAAAATCCTCACAGCTGAGTCTGTCAACACAACAACTTGAGACAGATCTTTCTCAAGTTGCTGCTATCGATGCCTGTTTGTTTTTATATTTGTATTTTTGTATCCGTGGAAAAAGGTCAAATGGGCAGAACTTTATTTGCCAGCTCTGCAGTTGAGATTCCATGAAGCACCAAGAACATACCGTAGAACCACCTAACACAAGCGGTGGTCAAATCTATCATCGTGAATGGCCTTAAACTATTGCCACCTGTTATTTGTACAGTGTACAGACGTACAGAACCAAATGTACCAGTGTAGAGATATACAGAACTGTGCTGTGCTGTGCTGTGCGGAGTCGTGTAGTGTCGGTGCTGTGCGGAATCGGCGCTGCGGATCCCAAAAGGAGTCATAAAAGGAGTGATGAGTTTTTTACCGCATGCGACAACACGCACGAATCGAACTGGGTTCGATTGAGAAAAAAACGCACGGCGGCAGCCACTCGTCGCACGGCTAATTCGGAGCCGGTGTGCATGAGGTCGTAGAGAATCATTGTTTTCTTTTCAAAAAATTAAATTGTCCGTTTTATCCGTGCGGTTAAACGCGCCTGTGTGCAAAGGGCTTTACTGTATTGATTTTAAATAATTGAATCCTATCATATTGTATCACCATGAATAAACCAATATCGTCCATGTATCGTATCATCAACCAGTGTGATGCATATGACATCGCTGTTAAAATGTATCATTACACCCCTTACCCACAGTGTGTGATGTGCATGTGCTTAGCGGTGCATCTGCTCTCTAAAAGACTACTTACTCACCTCTCTGTTGGTTTGATGCTGCAGTCTTTAGTTTCTTTAATTCAGCCTCCAGAACACGTACCTGCTGAGCTGCAATGACACATATTTGTACATTTTGATGAACCATGAACAGAACAAATGTGACTAGGTCTGGTACTTTGTTCCTTATGTCTGCATTGGTCATTTTTCTTTTTTGTACAGATTATCCGTCCGCGTCCATGGACGCGGACGCGAAAAAAAGTCCGTGGACGCGAGGCCGCGTCCACGGACGCAAACGGCCGGCCGTCCCGGCCGTGGACGCGGCCGTGGACGCGGCCGTGGACGCAGACGGCCGGGGACGCGGCCGTGGACGAGGCCGCGGACGTGGACGCAAACGGCCGGCCGTGGACGAGTCAATGGACGAGGCCGCGAAAAAAAGGCAGCGAAAAAAGAAAAAAAAGGTGTCTATTGTATGTATTTTTTGATGGAGAATTCAAATATGACCTTCTTTTTTGCATAGGACAACTCTAACCTGCATCAATTGGTATTTTATAATTGCCAATTGTACCCTATCCATCTGAAAAACAAATTGGATGTCTATTGTATGTATTTTTTGATGGAGAATTCAAATATTACCTTCTTTTTGGAATAGGACAACTCTAACCTGCATCAATTGGTATTTTATAATTGCCAATTGTACCCTATCCATCTCAAAAACAAATTGGATGTCTATTGTATGTATTTTTTGATGGAGAATTCAAATATTACCTTCTTTTTGGAATAGGACAACTCTAACCTGCATCAATTGGTATTTTATAATTGCCAATTGTACCCTATCCATCTCAAAAACAAATTGGATGTCTATTGTATGTATTTTTTGATGGGGAATTCAAACGTTACCTTCTTTTCTAGATAGGACGACTCTAACCTGCATCAATTGGTGCATCAACCTACTATCTATCTATCTATCTATCTATCTATCTATCTATCTATCTATCTATCTATCTATCTATCTATCTATCTATCTATCCATCTATCTATCCATCTATTTATTTATACTTCACCTTTAGTCCAGAAGAGAGTTCAGCATCAGGAACTTGCACACATGTAACTGTGTCATGACTGTGTCATGGAGCTAAAACAGGGCTATGTTAAATACTCAAAATGACTCTGATGGACCAATCAGGGTGGTGGTGGGGGGAGGGATCAACAATAGACAGAAACTGGATAATGCTTTGTTAACTGTCCCACCTAAGTCCCTGCTAGTCTGAACAAACATCACCTTCCCTCTCATAACACTACTACTACTACATTTATATAAAGCTGCTCTTGCATTTGAATTCAAGTCTGACACAAGTTAAGGTTAACTTAGGTAGTATTTCATTTTGCTGGCTTTTAGGGTCTGTGTGTGAGTGTGTAGGCTCACAAATTATTATAATTGTCATTAAGTGACTATCTATCTATCTATCTATCTATCTATCGATCTATCTATCTATCTATCTATCTATCTATCTATCTATCTATCTATCTATCTATCTATCTATCTATCTATCCATCTATCCATCTATTTATTTATACTTACTGTTTACATTTTCTATAAATATTTATTTCTATATAAAACTCAGTTGTGTAGATTACGAGTTGATTGGGCAATATCCATGTCTAGGCCACATATATTGTTATGTTAATATGGTTAACTACTTAGAAACTGGCACCCATTGGTCATTATCAATTGAATAGGCTGATATAATGCTCTATTTCCCATAGAGCAGCTACATAGTCTCAAATAGATAAAACAAATGATAATTGTCTGTTCTGTGAAAGATAAGAGTAGGCCTATGTTGTAACTGTCTGTCCAATGGCAGCGAGTTAGGTCATGTTTTGTGTTCCTTTAACTTAACTCTTTGAATTAGCTTGGCTCTCTTTTTAACTCATGAATGCAAAAGCAGTCTTCTAAAGTAACCATAACAATGAATTTGCCTTTTAAATCATGTTAAACCACAAAGCAATAAAACACTTAGCTTCAACTCAAAATAGTAACCTTGACTTAATGTCTAGTGAACAAATGGACTCTTTAGCTACAAGAAAAGGCACACAATAACTCCACACAACTGAGTTTTATATAGAAATAAATATTTATAGAAAATGTAAACAGTAAGTATAAATAAATAGATGGATAGATGGATAGATAGATAGATAG
Organism: Nannobrachium achirus; assembly: GCF_963921795.1. NCBI lineage: Eukaryota > Metazoa > Chordata > Actinopteri > Myctophiformes > Myctophidae > Nannobrachium > Nannobrachium achirus. Next base: position 49,055,862 of record NC_137822.1, on the reverse strand, counting down.
ATAGATAGATAGATAGATAGATAGATAGATAGATAGATAGATAGATAGATAGATAGATCGATAGATAGATAGATAGATAGATAGATAGTCACTTAATGACAATTATAATAATTTGTGAGCCTACACACTCACACACAGACCCTAAAAGCCAGCAAAATGAAATACTACCTAAGTTAACCTTAACTTGTGTCAGACTTGAATTCAAATGCAAGAGCAGCTTTATATAAATGTAGTAGTAGTAGTGTTATGAGAGGGAAGGTGATGTTTGTTCAGACTAGCAGGGACTTAGGTGGGACAGTTAACAAAGCATTATCCAGTTTCTGTCTATTGTTGATCCCTCCCCCCACCACCACCCTGATTGGTCCATCAGAGTCATTTTGAGTATTTAACATAGCCCTGTTTTAGCTCCATGACACAGTCATGACACAGTTACATGTGTGCAAGTTCCTGATGCTGAACTCTCTTCTGGACTAAAGGTGAAGTATAAATAAATAGATGGATAGATAGATGGATAGATGGATAGATGGATAGATAGATAGATAGATAGATAGATAGATAGATAGATAGATAGATAGATAGATAGATAGATAGTAGGTTGATGCACCAATTGATGCAGGTTAGAGTTGTCCTATCTAAAAAAGAAGGTAACATTTGAATTCCCCATCAAAAAATACATACAATAGACATCCAATTTGTTTTTGAGATGGATAGGGTACAATTGGCAATTATAAAATACCAATTGATGCAGGTTAGAGTTGTCCTATCCCAAAAAGAAGGTAATATTTGAATTCTCCATCAAAAAATACATACAATAGACATCCAATTTGTTTTTCAGATGGATAGGGTACAATTGGCAATTATAAAATACCAATTGATGCAGGTTAGAGTTGTCCTATGCAAAAAAGAAGGTCATATTTGAATTCTCCATCAAAAAATACATACAATAGACACTTTTTTTTTTTTTTTTTCGCTGCCTTTTTTTCGCGGCCTCGTCCATGGACTCGTCCACGGCCGGCCGTTTGCGTCCACGTCCGCGGCCTCGTCCACGGCCGCGTCCCCGGCCGTCTGCGTCCACGGCCTCGTCCACGGCCGCGTCCACGGCCGGGACGGCCGGCCGTTTGCGTTTGCGTCCACGGACGTTTTTTTCGCGTCCGCGTCCATGGACGCGTCCACGGCCGCGTCCATGGACGTGGACGCGGCGGCCAACGGCTCTTGCTGGCTAAATCACTCCCCCCAAGTCAAACCACACCCACAGTGGTATAGCTGTCAACTTCAAATTTACTTTTATTTACTACAATTATTTAAAACTACTATTTAGTAGTAGACCTGTGGTAATATATTGTGCTATAGTGCTTGCAGCCATGTCAGAAATAGTGGCCAGTGGTCTTTTCTACCTCCTCCCCTCCTTATATGCTCATCCTGTCATTTTCTTCTTTTTGTAGTTTTTATTTTTCACTAAAATAGTGTATTACAAAAGTACCTACATTTTATAATTAAGTAAAAGTATCAATACTGCAATGTAGAATCACTCTGTTACAAGTAAAAGTCCAGAATTAAAAATGTACTTGAGTAAAAGTACAAAAGTATTGGTATCCAAATGTACTTAAAGTACCAAAAGTAAAAGTACAAAATGTTTGAAAATAGCAGATCTACAAGCTCACAACGCGTCGCACCGCAATGCGTTGTGAGCTTGTAGATCGGCTATTTTCAAATAGCCTTGGTATAACATAGGGCTAAAGTGGTTTATGCATGTTTTAAACTTTAGTTATTGCTTTGTAGATTTTGATTTTAATAGTCCAAAACATACATTAACCACAAAGGCACAAAGTTCTATGGGGCACCAGTTTTCGTCAGTCCACGTTGCTCTACGGGGATGCACGTGCGTAACACCGTAACTCGTGACCTATCGAAATTGGTCGCCGGCTAACTGTGCTAACTGTGCTATACATGTAACATCATAAGTGTTTGTGTAACTTCAGTCAGAAGGATAATCTGACGGTTCTGACAGGCTTAACCGCCCGCGTTGTGAGCTTGTAGAAGAGCAACAATTCCAGTTGTGTATACGATGCCTGCGTTTGCCTGCAGCTAGCGCTAGCTAACGTTAGCGTTAGCCGTTAGCCACTGCTAACTGCGTGAAGCTAACGCTATAGCGTATCTCGCAGCTCGGGCACTAGTCTGTAGTATAACATAAAGCCCCGCCGTTCTCGAACGCTTCTTGCCTTTTGTGAACATTATATCCAAAAAGTAAAGGTCCTATGCCGGTCTCTCATCTGTTTACTTCATAAGCGTGGAAGAAAATCGAAGCAGCTTGTTGAAATAAAGTTTATATCGCTCATTTTGTCAGCCGGTCCTTTGTTTTTAGACATGCTACCTCCCCTGGTCACGTGGTATAGACACAACGAATAAAAGAGGGGAAAATAATGCACCGGCTGACAAAATGAGCGATATAAACTCTTTATTTCAACACGCTGATTGGATTTTCTTCCACGCTTGAAAAGTAAACAGTTGAGAGAAGTGTATAGGACCTTTACTTTTTGGACAGAATGTTCACAAAAGGTAAGAAGCGTTCGTGAGCGGCGGGGCTTTATTTTTTACCACAGACGAGAGGCTGAGATGTGAGATACGCTGTATAGCGTTAGCGTTAGCGCCGGCTGTTCCATTACGAGAAGACATCATCGCTGCTGCGTCTTTCTTTGTGTGCCCGAAAGCGACTCAGAGAGTCAGATCACGACGTATAAATCAAAAAATAAATCCTTCCAGAATACTGTCTTCTGCAAACCAATAACATTAGCGAGATGAAGTTAGTCACTGAGAGAGTGTTTACACACTAGAACCAGATGCACCACTGTATGGGCGGTGCTCAGAGCGTGAACACGAGTGAAACCTGAGGAACAATGGATTCGGTAGGCCAATCGAAACGCTATGCAAATCTAAAGAGCTGACTTTTACGCCTCCAGAAACGGTCTGTAATCTCTCCCAAAGTAGGTAACTTTACTACACTAATGTTAACATTTGGCCACCTTAACAAAGATATCTTATGGAATGAAAACCCTCTAATATATTCAAACTGTGTTTATATCAAAAAGACAAAAAAAAATAAAGACAAAACTAAATCACTCTTGTTTTCGCGTTTTCTGACTTTTAAAATTGCCGACATTTGCCCGGTTCCTCCAGCCTCGGACACAAATGAACTATTGCTCAACCAAAAATACATTTGTTTAGATGAACCAAGAATAATATCTAATATATTAATTTATTACCAGGCTTGGTTGAATGCTTGATTCTGATTGGTCAAGCACTGAAATCAGCGGTGAATTATAGGTTAATAATAACCACTCTGCTCTATAATGCACCGCTGCCTAATCTAAGGCTCAGAGCACCTGCTGCACTGTGTGAATTTAGTACCGTATCCAACATGTCAGACATGTAAACAAACACACAGCGACATTTAAACGTTGCTCTCAAGAATGTATTTAAAAATATTTTAAGGGAGAAATAGACAACGCAGTATCAGAAAATGGATTCTATTTGATCAGCACTTCCTTGTTTTCCAGGGCAACCCGTGTTGCGCTGGGGGACGACGACCAGGACAACGCTTGTGTAACACTTTCAGCCTTGTGTAAACATGGAAATACTTTGTTTTGTTTTTAGTTTTTAGTCAAATTATTAATTTTATTGCGTAGCCGGGTAATAAGCGGGATAAGGACTGGCTCCTTGGCCGTTCTCCAGAAATAACAATCCCTTCAGCCTGATAACTCGCCGCGCCTCGGGAGTTATCAAGCTGTCGGGATTGTTATTCCTGGAGAATGACCGCGGAGCCTGTAATTATCCCTTACACAATGTAGTCCACACTGCTTGGTGGTATTTGCCAATGTATGTTTGCATACACAGTGAAATGAGTTTTAACCATCCCAACTATCAGGAGCAGTGATATTTAACCATTACTATTAAAACATTTCAGATGACTCACCAGTCTGTTGGTTCTGTGCACTCTTTAGTTTCTCTAACTCAGCCTTCAGATGACGCACCTCCTGAGCTGCAATGAGATATTTATACATTTTGAACAGAACAAGTAAATTATAGACACATGTTTAATAAACAACTATTCATCAGATGGGAAAGTCCTGATCTGGCGAAGCCCGAACTGGCGAACAGGGGAAATGTCCCCTACCGTAGCGATCTGGCGAATCGTTTTATTGTCTTAAACATGGCTCTGTTTTAAGGCATTTTTCGTAGTTATTGAGTGCTTGCGCATTGGTCTCGCCTGTTGCCCGTGGCGTTATTGTAAATGACGCCGCAGCTCCAGGCGGAGCCGCTCGATTGTCCACGACACTGCAAGCGGCGCGAAGGCCAGCGGACCTTGCGCCCCCGAGCGCCGCAGGCGCGAGTGGCCACGAAGAGCGGGCCAGGGCCGCGCGAGTTACGAAGCCGTGGTGAATGCAATCGTTATATTTATGCCCAGGCCGTAAGGCCTGGGCAAGCGCACGATAAACGCCTTGTCCAGAAGGATTAAACGAAAAAGACGAAAAATATGCAGAAGGTTTTTTTTTCCCTTTTTCTTTCGCCAGATCGCTACGGTAGGGGACATTTCCCCTGTTCGCCAGTTCGGGCTTCGCCAAAAAGGTACGTGCCCCATCAGATTACTGTTGAAATCATTTAATTTTACTCACCAGTCTGTTCGTTTGATGATGCAGTCTTCAGTTTCTCTAATTCAGCCTCCAGGACACGCATCTGCTGAGCTGCAATGACAGATATTTGTACATTTTGATGATCAACCAGTGTTGTATTGGTCTGGTCACATGGGCAGTCACCAACCCATATCTTTTCTGAGCAGTGTCATGCCTCTGACGCTCACAGACATGCATTGATGCCAAACGACCCCCAAGTTCAAACCCCCACAACGTTTACAAACACGTTAGTGTCACAACAGGGTGTTTTAACAAAGAAACAAGCCTGTATGCAGATTAATAGACCTGTATAGTAGGTGTTAAGCAACGTGCGTGAGACGTCATTAAATCGAGCATCCACCCAAACATTGAATCACCAATTCAACACTGCCATCAACAATAGAAACATCTAACTATAACGATCCTAACTATCAGGAGCAGGCATATTAAACCATTACTATTAAAACTATTCATCAGATTACTATTAAAACATTTCAGATGACTCACCTGTCTGTTGGTTCTGTGTACTCTTTAGTTTCTCTAACTCAGCCTTCAGGTCACGCATCTCCTGAGCTGCAATGAGATATTTGTACATTTTGATGAAGGGTCAACAGAACAAGCAAACTATAGACACATAAATTAAAACAACTATTCATCAGATTACTATTAAAACATGTAATTTTACTCACCAGTCGGTTGGTTTGATGATGCTGTGTTTTGTCTCTCAAATTCAGCCTTCAGAAGATCACGCATCTCCTGAGCTGCAATGACAAATATTTGTACATTTTGATGAAACATCAACAGAACAAGCAAACTATAGACACATAGATTAAAACAACTATTCATCAGATTACTATTAAAACATGTAATCTTACTCACCAGTCTGTTGGTTTGATGCAGCGTTTAGTTTCTCAAATTCAGCCTTCATATCAAGCATCTGCTGAGCTGCAATGACAGATATTTGTACATTTTGGTGAACCATCGACAGAAGTAAACTATAGACTTTTATGTAGGTTTTTAATAATCAATGTCTCACCAAGAAGTGTGTTTTCAACGCTGGGGCCTGTTCCTGTCAGAACATACAGAAAGAAAATATGTTTAGATTAAACACACAAACAATCAAAGAATCATATCTTTATCTTGTATTTATTGTAGTATTGTTGTATTGAAGTAAATATAAATAACTCTACACATTATAAAGTCAAGTATTATAATACTACAATAATTACAAGGCACGGGCAGACATTTTGATAACACATCATATTCATCCCATGTTAGTTCTCATGGTTGTAAAACATAATCAGTTAATAATGCTTTATATTTATTGTTATAATAATATACATATTACAGCTGAATGCCACAATGCTGCTGATGATGAAGATCACATGACCAAAACGATTGCTGCACTTTACACTTGGAGCACTTTATTGAACATGGAAAGTAAACATATGTACAGCGTATTTATTAATCTCTAAAGAGTTTTTATGGAGTGCAAGACCATTTTCTACCCTTTTTCCTTTATGTTTTAGAAACTCCCTCCTGCAACCATCCCTAGGCTCAGGCCAGAGAAGGGCCTGACAGTTTATCCTGGACTAAAAGGTATTATAGACATGGGATGCATAGACAGCGTTACCACATGAACTAATAAACATTATCCATCCTCTCTTCTTACCTGTTGGTGTGTCTCTAAACATCGGCGCTATATCATGCCTGTTGAGCTTCGATAGAATAGTGTCCATGATGACGCATTCTTTACCGGGGAAACGTTCAACGATCAGGTCGACAATGTCCTCGAAGTCAGCTTTCTGCAGATCACTCTTTGTCAGCGGCTCGAAACCTGCAACATTTTCACGATGTCGCAGATGCCACTTGAAGCTCTTCAGGTCCTTCTCATCCAGAGCATGCAGAGCCTTCACGATACGTTCCTCAAGTGAGGCCATGGTGGATTCCTACAAACACATGATGATAACATGTCAGCTTTTAATTTCACTTTCCTAAAGGGATATTTCAACTTTGGATCATTTTATCGTCTAATCAGGCTTTTGGGAACACCAGTTTTTAAGTTGATCGATTCAATATTTAGATATTTGATATTAGTGTCCTATACAAACCCAATGAAACTTCAAACTCCATTTGAATCATGACAAATTCATGGAAAACATCCGTCCTTGGTTGTGGTGGTTCATACATTCGGGTTCGGGTTCGGGTTCGGGTTCGGTTTATTAGTCAAATGCGTATCCATACAAGTACAGACAAACAATGAAATGCTTGTGCCAAGAGCACTCTCAGCCTTATTGCACACAAAACAATACGACAACAACAGGTCACCCAGGACAACCCAAAAAACAACAAAACAACCATACAGTGTGACAGTGTACAGTTTAAAAACTGCGTATATTGCACATGACTACCTACGTCTCGCTTCCATCTCTTCGTTAAGCAACCTGATTGCTTGAGCATAAAAACTATTACTGAAACGGGTGGTGTGAGATTTGATGCTCTGGTAACGTTTTTTTGATGGGAGGAGATAGAACAGGGAATGGGCGGGATGACAGCTGTCCTTTAAGATGTTCTCTGTCTTTTTCTTACAGCGTGTGTTATAGATTGTGTGTAGCTGTGGTAATTCTGTGCCAATGATTTTGGCAGCTCTCTTCACAATTCTCTGTAACTGTTTACTGTCTTGAGCAGTCACGTTACCAAACCACACTGTTATGCATCCTGTCAATACACTTTCTATGGTACAGCGATAGAAATTAACAAGAGCCTTGGTGCTTAGGCCAAATCTCCTGAGGCGCCGCAGAAAGTACAATCGCTGCCCACATACTGCCCTCCTAATACGTGAGAAGGCTGTGGTTTTTATTTCCCCCCCCAAAATATAAAAAAATCTATGGATCTATCATGATTAAAATATAGTTTGAAGTTACAATGGGTTTATAAAGGAAGGGGGCGTGTCTGATACCATGAATAGCAAATGTCATGTGAAATATCACTGTAATGCTTTGGACGTGAAGAGACTGAACAAGGCTGTAGTTGAAGTCATACATCAAGAAGTCAATATAAAGATAAGCATTCCAATGTGTTTCTGTTTGTGTAAAAAATAGACACCACATTTGCATTTGTAGCTCATCGGGTTTAAAAGTTATAGCCAGAACCCTGTTCAATTGGCGGCCATTTTGGATTTGGCTACTGTGGTGACACCACAAGGTTGTTGGCTCAGCCATCCTTGCTAAATCACTAGAGCGTGTCTTCAGTTACATTTTTTAATACAATAAATGAAAAGGGTAAAAAAAAAAAAAAAAACATTGTCTTCACACGTATTACCGTTGTTGCCTATTGAGCTTGACACATTTCCTGGGGCAAGCTGCCCAGATCACACATCACTCATACTACTGTGATTCTCCACTGTCTGCTACTAAGGGGCAGTTGCGATTCGCTACTTTGTTACTGTCTTGTATTCCAAATGGTCAATGATAAGTAGCTTACATACTTTCAGGTAATGTTTATGCTATGTGTATGCCTATGTTTTCCTAAATGTGTGAAGACAGTAGACTGCAGGAAGGGAGTGAGATGAAAAGAAACCTGGGTGAAATCTGCCGATCTCAATAGGCACCAACAGTAGGACGATAATATCAGTCACCAGAACCAAGGACAGGTGTTTTTGATGAATCTATCATGGATAAAATGGAGTTTGAAGTTACAATGGGTGTGTATAGGAAGGGGCGTGTCTGATACAATGAATATCAAATCTAAATACCTGTCTAAGTGCTGAATCAAGCAAATTAAAAACTATCTGGGGAGAAACACAACAGCCTGAGTAGACGATACAAAGACCCCAAACATGAAGTGAAAAATCCCTTTAATACATTTTAGGCCCTATAACCTACCCTAAATGTCGGTCGGGTTCAGGTATGGTTGGGTTCGGGCAGAATTTGAGAACTCTAATGTAACGCCTAGGATTCGTACCCGGCATGGAAGTTTAACATCTTAAAGGACAACAAGGGTTCATATTTTAGATTGTAATTGGAGAAAATATGAGTGTTAGAACATTTACCTCCCGCTTCCCTTTCCCAAGATGCACTGCAATCTTTCATGGTCAGGTGTGACTTATGGAGGCTAGTAGTGTTACTGTAGTAACTAGTAAGACACCCTAAGATCAATCATTCATGGTCAGATGTGACTTATGGGGGCTAGCAGTGTTACTGTAAATAGTAACTAGTAAGACGCCCTAAGGTAGGGTGAGCATATTTTCAGCCGCTCAAACCGGGACGCGAACCCCTGTGACCTAAAACTGGGACCCTCAAAGCAAATGCGCACGTTACCGCACACGTGCGTGCCCATTCTCTAACGTTCGTGCACGCGCACATACACACCGCAGGGTTGCATACAGGCAGTGAGTCATTGACAAACAGCCTCAGCGTTGAAATCAGACACGCAATGTATTTGTTCATGTTTTCTGATTGGTTAGGTGAACATGTATGAAAAGAACATGTTAAATGTCTATGCAACCACTGACAACACCTACTATTCTTTTAATCATGTTGAAAACAATTTTGTAGTGAATGTTGAAAACCGGGACATATTAGTGTTTTAGAGATATTTGTCGGGACACCGGGACACACAGCTTGAAAACGGGACTGTACCGGCCAAACCAGGACGTCTAGTCACCCTGCACTAAGGGCATTCATGGTCAGATGTGACTTATGGAGGCTAGTAGTGTTACTGTAGTAACTAGTAAGACACCCTAAGATCAATCATTCATGGTCAGATGTGACTTATGGGGCTAGCAGTGTTACTGTAAATAGTAACTAGTACGATGCCTTATAAGGGCAAGAAGCCCACATGGGCGCGTGCACATGGGCGTGTCCATTTTCCCAAATATGGAGATGACTGACGTCTGAAATCATAGATGTCTGTCTGACGTCATAGACCACATGAGAAAGAATTGGCATTCCCAGATATGGGCTTAATATTGATGACGACAGAGCTCTCCATATATGGGCATAAAAGGGACATTAAAGTATGTCTAAAAACATATTGAGCCACTTCCGCTTGCACCTGCCCACTGAAGTCAAAATCCCTAAAATGTCTTAAATTATATAGAAAGCAGTAAATGAAAACATTTTAACACTCTTCTTTTCTCTATACGATATAAAGCATGAAAAAAGTTGTCCTTTAACAACTAGTGCATAAGTAATACATAGACATAGATAATGTCTATACATTACATGGTTCACTGGTTTCCCTTAGCAACGCAACACAATGCCCTGTAATAGAGTAGTGAAGTCGGATGTCATTTACACATCCTACCTGGTTCGTGGTTTTCTTCCCACATTCTGAATTCCCATGGACTTTTTCATATGGTGTCATATAAGAACTGTGTTCCAATTATAAACAATGATCTCAGCGGTTCGACTCATATGGATATGAAGAATCAACTGATGGTGAGGAAACGCTAATGTTACTGTAGCGCAATTAGTTACATTTTCACCAGAAACAGACTGTAACAAATATGAGTGACTGACTATCAAACCATACAGAGCCACCTCGCCGACAATATCGCAAAGACCGTTTGTTTATTTTTGGACCACAATGCTTATATGAGACCATTTTAAGATGACTCGATGTTATTCTCCATAGAGAAATTACTTCCTTGGAACCAGGGGATGAGCGAGTGACATCATGACTTTGTTACTCTATACCAGGTGAGCAGTACGCGGACAGCCAGACGGCTGGTGTTTGTTTGTCTGTCTGTCTGTCTGTCTGTCTGTCTGTCTGTGCCCCCCCCCCCCCCCCCCCCCCCCCCCCCGCAACCTCTCTGAACTCATTCAAGGCCACGCCCTCCCTCATGTTGGCACAATTGGGTGATAAAGTTACTGTAGTCGACAAATGCCTGACAACAATGGATGCATGTTGTATATCGTTAGTGTACCTACGCAGCACACTGCCTTCATCATGGTGACTGAACATGTTTAAGCCCTTTGCACACAGGCGCGTTTATCCGCACGGATAAAACGGACAATTTTTTTTTTTAAGACAACAAAGATTCTCTACGACCTCATGCACACCGGATCCGAATTAGCCGTGCGACGAGTGGCTGCGGCCGTGCGTTTTTTTCTCGATCGAACCCAGTTCGATTCGTGCGTCTTGTCGCATGCGGTAAAAAACTCATCACTCCTTTTATGACTCCTTTTGGGATCCGCAGCGCCGATTCCGCACGGCATTGCACACCAAATCCCATGCGTTTTATTCATGACAAAAACGGGCTTTAGTCGGTGCAAGGCATTCTTACCTATAAATGAGCCAATATACAACAATGAGCTTTTAATTTGTCCACAAAAGGTGGTCTTTCCCCTCTTTACTGTGTTTGGCTTGAGGCTCCAGTCCTTACCTGTCCTGATGAGTCCTCTGTCCTGATGAGTCCTCTGTCCTGATGAGTCCTCTGTCCTGGTCTGTAGGAGTGGTAATGAGGAACGAGTGGTGGAGTGTCAGATATGAAGCAACACACACACACACACACACACACACACACACACACACACACACACACACACACACACACACAGCGTGACGTATGAAGTGATACCAGATAATGATCAGGTTTCTATAAAGGGAGGAGAGACGGATCAGACATGTTGTTCTACTGGATTCCTGAACACATCAACCTGCTGCTTCATCACTAGAGAAGAATGTACAGGATTAAGAGCCTGAAGCACCTTTCAGACAGGTGCTGTGCGCAGTGGCCTAGTAATCCATTTTCAATGAGAGGCGGGAGAAAGAGAAGCCGTGCGGAGAATTTTGGGGCCGCCGAGCCGAGCAGGAGCGGTCCCGTGAAAAACTCCCGTGTTCGTTTGTGCATGCGCTCGTGGGTGGCAAGAGCTGGATTGTGTTCATCTTTGTGAAACACCGCCCAGCGTTTACTGGCTGAGTGAGTGTGTTTGTGTCTCCACCGTGGCGCCATCCCTGCTGATCCAAGAGAGAACGCCTGCGGCAACCACCGTCCATCTTAGTCAAGCGGCTACAAGTCAATTTATTGATAGAATCGTTCACTTTGTGATACAAGCACCAAATTTGGCATGAACAATGCCTAGGACCTACTTGTTCAGAAAAGCAAGTTCGCCACTCAATCAAAAACAAATAGGGTTGGGGTCCCATTGACTTTCTATACAGTAAAATAATAATAAAAGAAAATCTGCTTCAAATAGCATGTGAGGGGTCAAACTAGGGGTTTTTCATGGTGCTGAATCCATTGTAAGCATCTGTTTTGCACAAAACACATTCCTTGGGCTAGAAAGGCCACCACAAAACTATGGTTTAGTGATGACTCATCACTTTTCACCGTGGTTTTCACAACTTTTGTGGGGGCCTATCTAGCCCAAGGAATGTTTTTTGTGCAAAACAAATGCTTGCATTGGATTCAGGCTCATGAAAAACCCCTAGTTTGACCCCTCACTTCCTACTTAAAGCAGATTTATTTTGTTGTATTATTTTACTGTATAGAATATTAGAAAGTCAATGGGACCCCAACCCTATTTGTTTTTAATTGAGTGGCTAACTTGCTTTTTGGAAAAAGTAGGTCCAGAGGAAACTTTGTGCAAAATTTGGTGCTTGTATATCACAAAGTGAACAATTATCTCACGTAGAGGCCGGGGCCGCCGGGCTATCTGTAGGGCGCTTAACTCACCTCCCCTCGCCTTGCCTTGCCTTGCCTCTCCTCACCTGACTATAGAGCGTTTTCCTGAGCGCTCCCCTGTAGAGGGCGACGCCGCCATTGCTGCGCTGTAAACAGCAGCCAGTGGTGGAGCAGAAGTAAAATTATTGAAAATGGGAAATACTCAAGTAAAATACAAATACAAAAATTGTTCTTAAGTACAGTACTTAAGTAAATATAGGCTACTAGTTACTTACTACACTACTGTTTACACCACAGTTAATGGCAGCAGCGCCCTCTACAGGGTAGCGCTAAGGAAATGGGTCTCTAGGATCCAACACTTATAGGGGATGAAGCCAAAATATTTGGCCACCCAAAATATTCGTACGGAAAAAAGGGTTTTAACAGAGAAACAATATCAGCGAAAGAGGATGTTGTGATGATGTAATCAAAGCGTGGTGACAAGCATGGCGTGCACACCAGCTAGCTATAGCTGGCTGGCTGGCTGACTGGCTGGCTGGTTGGCTGGCTGTCTGGCTGGTTGGCTGGCTGTCTGGCTGGCTGGCTGGCTGGCTGGCTGGCTGGCTGGCTGGCTGGTGGGCGGGTGGTTTAGCAGCAGAGAACAGGGTTACTAGAGGACAAGAGCAGATCCAGTTCTACCTATTAACCATAAACTATGTGTTTGTCACGCTAGCTTCATACTTGCTCTTCAATTCAGGTCAACAGATTGTCACGCGAGGCCATAGCCTCATACTTGTGGTTTCATGTGAACAGGTTGTCACGCTAGCTTTAATAAAAACAGGTTTTCTAATTATTCTGTGTTGATGAGAAAGTCTTAAGCGTAGGTGTGTTGATGCATGGCTTGGCAACAAACAATGGAAACAGATCTGTATCTGATGACAGATTTATGACAACATTTAAAGGAATGCAGACAGAGACTGAACTGGTTTGATGACCGGGTTCCTAATGTGTGATCACTTTTAGACTGTAGTGTAGACCCTCAGCCTGGAGTAGTAATAATAATAATAATAACTAGAACTGCACTCTGTCGAGGTGCCAACTTGCGTCTTGTGGACTCATGGCCATATATGGCCTACTTGTGCGCAAGCAATGGGTGCTGAGTAGGTGGGTACGTGACGATTGACCGGCGTTGCCAGCCTCTATCACACACTTCGTTTTGGGAAGAGAGTCTGGGATTTCAGGAAGAGTTTTCGTTTCTGGGGTTTGCCCCAAACCACCTGCCCCAAGCCTACAGAAACCATGTGCCCCAAGCCTACAACCCTGATTGGCCAACCCTTGAAGCTGGTTGAGGAAATAGGATCTCAATGGATCGGTGCCAGACCGTACTACAACACCACTACCGCCAGGGGTTGTTGTTGTGTTCGGTCTGGTTTATTAACCAGGCAAACGTGACGACACTAGTTGGTTGGTGGTGACGTCACAGAGAACGCTGCTCCAACATCACTCACAGTGGTGGCATGAGGGCTTTGTGTGTGTGTGTGTGTGTGTGTGTGTGTGTGTGTGTGTGTGTGTGTGTGTGTGTGTGTGTGTGTGTGTGTGTGTGTGTGTGTGTGTGTGGGTGAGTGTGGGTGTATGAGGGCTGTGTGTGTGGGTGGGTGAGGTGTGGGTGTATGAGGGCTGTGTGTGTGTGTGTGTGTGTGTGTGTGTGTGTGTGTGTGTGTGTATGTGGGTGGGTGGGTGGGTGGGTGAGTTGGCACTCTGTTGAGATGCCAACTCGCGCCTTGTTATTTATATCACACTTGTTGGTAGTGACCAGGGGTGTCACACCAAATGCTGGGCCCTGGGTACAAGGATTCACTGCGGGCCCCCCATGAATGTTCTTCATAGGGGGAGGAGGGTTAACCCATTTAGACTGGGAACACATTATTACGCATTATTTTGTGCTTTAACTATTGAAAAATAGCAGATCTACAAGCTCAAAGCTCGGTAGTCTTTGAATATTTCAAATCCTTCTGTGTCGGTGGTTCTCAAACTTTTTCATGTGAAGGACCCCCAACATATATATTTGGCCACGGACCCCCATCTCAAAGTATTTAGTTCCAGAAGCAACATTTGAATTACAAATGTTAAAATATACATATATTCAAAGATTTGCACACATTTTCATGACTTTTCAAAAATAGCAGATCTACAAGCTCGCTGTGAGCTTGTATATCTGCTATTTTTCAATAGCTAAAGTACAAAATAATGAAGGCCCCTCCACCTTGGGCCCTGACAACTCAGTCCCACTTTTCTCCCCCTTGTGACGCCCCTGGTGGTGACATCACTAAGAACGATGCTCCCTCAGACCACCAGACAGCACCGAAGACAGCACTTGTGTGCTCTGATGGCAGGTTTCTGAACTGTCCACATCTCTCCTCTGAGACAAAGAGTGAGTAGACAGGAGACAAAGAGTGAGTAGACAGGTTTCTGAACTGTCCACGGCCCTCCTCTGAGACACAGAGTGAGTAGACAGGTTTCTGAACTGTCCACAGCCCTCCTCTGAGACACAGAGTGAGTAGACAGGTTTCTGAACTGTCTGTCTGTTTTTAACCTTGGGAAGTTGTTATGTTTTATCATATGCATTAAATAAATCCAGTTGGCTGTTTAAGGTGTTTTTATATTTTAGTTCTAGAAGACAATGATAATGTATAAAGACACATTTGGCTTATTAGCCAGGTAATAATAACCTTTTAATTGGACTGAAGGTTTATTTATTGATGTATTTATTCTCCTCTCTCCTCCTGTGTGTGTGTGTGTGCGTGCGTGCGTGCGTGCGTGCGTGCGTGCGTGCGTGTACATGTCAGATGAAGTGGAAGCTTGGAGGGAGAGATTCTCCACCACCCAGCTGGCGTTCAGCCCTGATCCATGATCTGATGGAGAAGCTGCAGAGAACATCAGGAACAACAAGGACAACCTGCTGAGGGAGATGAAGAAGGCCATGGAGAAGAAACTCTAACTCTGGACTCTTTAGTCCACAGCTGTACTCCATTACCTGGAAAAAGTCCACTCCAGTGAGCCATCAGTGGCTTCAGTTCAGAAAAGGCTAGGGTATGGCAAAGATGGGAGTCATGCGCACGCCCAAAAAATCGGGGTTTGTCCGTTTCCCCCCCGGGTTTCTATGGTTTCTTGGGCTTGATATGGCAGCCTGGGTTGTTCAAGTGCAGCTAAACTTTTACAGCTAAACAATTAACAATAACGCATTGACGTGCAGCTGAACCTGCGGAGCTGGTGGATACGGGGGGTCGGGGACTGATGGAGGGACCGGTGCTGACAGGGACTGGCCGTCTGATGGACTGACTAAACCAGTGGTTCTCAACCTTTTCAGGCCGCAACCCAAAATAATCATATTTTAACTGGAGAAGAGTACGTTTTGTATAAAATGTTTCTATTGTGAAAATAGCCGATCTACATGTGAGCATGTAGATCTGCTATTTTCACAATTTCTGCCTCTAATAGTTGACAATTTGGCCAATTTGTTAATTTGTCATTTTAGAGGTATTAAAAAGTCCTTAAATTGTCACTTTAAAAATGTGCAGATACCCTCTATACACTTAAACTTTTATGTTGCACATTAAGTTAATCATCTGGGGATTAGCAGGGCTTTGCTTTACCAAAAGACGTACACATTTGAAACTTGGAGATACAAGGTTTCTGCCAGACAGTGACAATATTTTAGTGATTATGTTGCGAGGAAAACGTTGAGATAACAGCCATTTTGGTTAGAACTGACTGAAAATAACTTTGTACTTCAAGTTTAAAATGATTCTAAGTATTTTTTCAAGTGTCCAAATAAATTCCAAATATTATAAAATTATCTCCCGGCACCCCTGGACTGCCTTCACGGCACACCAGGGTGCCCCGTCACCCACTTTTAAAATCCCTGCCTTAGACAGTGGTGTGTTCTAGACTTTTTTTGAGGGCATACTATAAGCTATGATCCGTGGCTATTTGTGTGACCAGGGAAGACGCCAGTGCATAATGCCTATCAGATACGCAACCGCGGTTTTCCTGGTGAACCTAAGCACACCAGTGGGGGCCGATGGGCAAGGAGGGTTGACCTTAAAACCTGGTGAAAACAGTTGGGTGCATTAGCGCAAGATTAGATGAGGATAAAGGAAATCATTAGATGGAAAATATTAAATTAACCTCTGAAAAGGCTTCTAGGCCTACTAGCCCACTAGTAAAACTAGTGAAACCGCGATCTTGCCACACGTGAATAATTGTGGTTGTAAACAATAACACAGACAATATAAATCCTTAGTCTAATGGGAAGAAAGTTATCATCATGGCCCCAAATAACCTTTAAATATCTTGCAATTGGCGATGAGTCTCTTACGGAATTGGCAAGAGTTCCTCTCAATACATAAAGCTATACAACCTCTCCATCATCTGCAATAGTCAGTGGTGTGTGTTCCCCACACTCCTGCGCCCCCACCGTTGCGCTCAGGGTCACCGGGAAAACCGTGGTCGCATCAGATACGCGACTTTGAAGTGCTCACGAGGGCATACTCTTAAAAAAATAAAAAAAAAATAAAAAATATTACAAGCGAAGTTATAATTTTACATTTAAGTTGTATTAAGATTGATGATCAAATGTCCTCAACAGATCATAATTTTCTTCTTTTTTAACTCTATTTTAGGATCACAGATGTTTACTAAAGAAAATGTCAATCTTTTTGAAAAGGCATATTTCTGCTGGCATGTGACTTTTTTTTTAGGATATAATATTTTGTTTCATGTACACCAAATGTACGTTCTCAATTTAACGCTGGAAAATAATAATAATAATAAGTAACTCGAGTTACTCAAGTAACTTTTTCTATGTAACTTGAAACTTTATAAGTTACATCTCCAGGGGTATAACTTTAACTCGATCAAGTTACTGCCATGGTGAGTTACTTGTAACTGTACAAGTTATGCTTTCTAAATAACTTCCCCACCACTGCCCTGGTGACAGGTGGAACACAGCACTGACCTTCGAGGAGTTGTGTGGAACTGGAAATAGACAAAAGTTCCCCCCAAAGCTCCACAAAAGTCCATATTTTCAGTTACCTGAATTAAAACATAATTGTTTGAATGTACGTGTTTTCATGTCATTTCATTACACAACATCCAAGGCCCTTGTTATGTGTGTTTCTATTTGTTGACTTTAATAGACTCAGCAGGGATGGACTGGGACTAAAATTCAGCCCTGGCATCTTGGCCAGACCAGCCCCCACAACCAGCGCGCGAGCGCAGATCTACGGACAATATTTTCATAGGTTTTTATAGTTAACTGTGACCTACGGTCCAATAAACAACAATGTAGCAAAGCACCATCCTAATTAAGGAACAAATGAACATCAGAGCCTCGCTGGAGAACACAGCTGACGGCTGTCGCTAAATCAGGCAGCAGGCGTACAGGCTATTATAGCTACAAAGTTCACACATCGTCTATAATATTATCAGGATGTACAAAAGTGTCTGTGGACGGTTTCAACGATGTCCTCTGCTCTGCTCGGACAGTGCATGCATGCACACGCCAGAGCAGCCACCACACACACACACACACACACACACACACACACACACACACGCACACACACACACTCACACAAACACACAAACACAGACAGTCCCACACGCTCAACTGTGTCAAGTTTAATATAGAGTGCAGCTTGTAGATCGGCTATTTCAAACATGTTTATACATTTGAAAACATGTGAAATGTGACATTATGCACAATGAGTACTTTTACTTTTGCTACACAAATACATGTGTCAGAGATTTCACTTCCTTTTTCTCAGTTCTGTCTGCTAGACAGCTCCAGTCACATGATTGGTGGTTTGTCACAATGTGTCTTTAGGGTAACTTTCTTCACTGTCACTGTCTTGTTGTTGCAATTAATTTTCCCATCAAACATTATGTGTTGTATACTGTATGTCTTTTGTCTCATGACATCAAACATTATGGGCCCTATTATGATCCAGGTCTTATGCCTTATGCCTTAACTTCTTTGCCCTTTTTTTTTACTATTTTGAAAAACATTTTTAAATACTTCAAATGCTGATCTACATCTGCACGTTGTGAGCACGTTTAGGCATAAGGCATAAGACCTGGATCATAATAGAGCCATATGTGTTGTATACTACATGTCTTTTGTCTCATGACATGTGTTCCAAAACTCATTGAACCTACAAGTTCGTGGCCCTTTGGGCCGCTCACGTCTAGAGATTCGGTCATAAATGTCGTTCCAGTGTGAGGACTCACAGATCTAATCTGAACAAAGCAGAGTTGCTCGCAGGACGATCAGGGCCAGCCCGACTCTTTTCAAAGATGTTTGATATTTTTCTGGATCACTATTAGTAGCGGGGGACTGAGAGAAGTCCCCAGAGTCTGACCATATCTGAGCGACAGACCTCTCTTTCTCTCCCTCTGTCTCTCTCTCTCTCACACACACACACACACACACACACACACACACACACACACACACACTGACGGACACACAGTCCGTCAGTCACGTCACGTCACACTTTTTCCACTACTCGTATCTCTGCCACTGTTGCCCCTATCCATGCCAAAACTTTGCACACACACTCCTTGGCTGCCAAACCTTACCTCCGCCCCTCATTTCTCACATGGCCCTCTTCTAGCGCCACCATGAGGCAGATTCCTGCAAAACACATTTTTGATCAGTGCTCCTACAGATTTTGCCCTAAAATCATGCAAAGCGGTACACAGTATCTCTAAAGTCATGTCATCAACATGGATCTGTCCCAGCCGAGATTTTTTGACTCCCCGAACCTGACCTAAATTAGTCTCTAAAAGTGGAGTATTTATTTTTTTGCCACCAGCCCCCCGGCCCACCGGGCAAATGCCCCGTATGCCAGATATGCCGTAGATCTGTAGATACGCAACACCTCCATGTCTATAGCTGCTGACCTGTTGTGACATCACATTGTTGTGACATCACATTGTGACATCACATTCCGTCATTGACCCTTGTATGCCCATATATGGAGATCCCTGATCACCATATATGTCTATAGCTGACCGACATCACATTGTTGTGACATCACATTGTGACATCACATTCTGTCCCTGTCCCTTGTATGCCCATATATGGAGATCCCTGGTGTCATCAATATTAAGCCCATAGCTTGGAATGCCCATACATGGACATATTGTGTGAGTCGCATGTAGTCTATAACATAAGACATCTATGATGTCAGTCATATCTGTTGCAGCCAATTTGATTGTTTTTATTGAAATGAATTTATTCTATTTGAAGGTGCTATGATATTGTGATATTGTGTAGTTGCCATGACTACTGCTAGACCTGAACATAGGGGTGTCGCCCAAAAAGTGGGGCACAGTCTACATTAGGGTGTCACTGGGGCACAGCTGCCCGGGATTGGCAATCACAGTGGGAAGCCACAACGTTTTTCAACCATGCGTGTGTGCTTTTGTTTATTGTTTATTTTCAGTTGTTTTGTGTTAATTTAGTTTATTTTTCAGTCACCAGTTAGTTGTTAATTTACAGTTAAACACCCGGCTTAAGTTATATGCTGTTATCATCTTCTGGCTTCAAATAAACCTTTTAAATGCACTCAAGACCTGCTTTACTGTCAACTGCACCACAACGCGTATGGAAAGAGCTTCGAGATTACCATATCCCTCACTGGCAAGTTTTTGTTGACCGATTGCATTTACAATATCCATATTTGGGAAAATATGTTGTCCTTTGAACTTAACAACCAACCGCAACTCGAATCACACATGTTTTTCGCCCTTAGGACTTAGGCGTCTTACTGGTACATAATTATAAAGACAGTTACTAAATGGTAGAATGATTCTCTTCTTAAAGATGGGGTGCCATGATTTTTCTCCCTCTAAAAAATTATTTTGAACTATTATGATTATACTAGGAGGAAGGTTTTTATTTCCAAAACAGTGTACAGAAAATGTAAAAAATTGTTTTTTATGTGGCCACACCCACCAGTTCATTAAGTATGCCTGGTTGTCATGGTGGGTGGTGACCCAGCTGAAGTTAGCCACACCAACAGTGTTGGGTGAATGGTAATTTAGGGGAGGGGTTGATTCTATGATGTAATTGTTTGTGTTTTTGGACCGGCACTTTTGACCCACAAGGTGGCAGCCTCCAGGAAAAAACCCAAATAGAAAGGGAATACATAATGGACGAATCACAACTCCGCCCCTTCAAACGCTGTCTCCGCCTAGACCTCCGACTAGAATCACAGCCGCCTCTAATGGAACCATTCACTTGAATGGACATACTGTGGATTTTTACACATTAAATATTAATTCCGTTTTGGACCCAGAGCTTCGAAATCTCTTCCAATCCGTCAACAAGGCCTGGATCTGCATTGGAACGATTTGCGGACCATTAAACTTTTAAAACAATACGACATAGGAATATATAAGGATGCAGCAGAGGAATAAGGAATATGTCCATGGCTGCTGGACCACAGAAAACCGTTTCAAACCGATTTAAATATGAATGGACTGTATTGTCCTAAACGACAATTACCCATGACTACAAACACCTTATTTGTTATAAATAGCAACTGATTAAGTAGTGTACGTCTGTGAATGCTGAATGAACAGGGGTAGCGACGCGAAGTGTTGCATTTCAGCTCTGCTTTCGACTGCAGGCTGTGGGCAGGGGCGTCACAAGGGGGGGAAAAGTGGGATTGAGTTAGTAGGGCCCAAGGTGGAAGGGCCATAATGTATCTATTGAAAAATAGCAGATATACAAGCTTACAGCTCCGCACCGAGTGCCGCGCTGCGAGCTTGTAGATCTGCTATTTTTTAAATTCCCCAATGAAGAACATTCATGTGGGCCCGCAGCGAATCCTTGTACCCAGGGCCCAGAATTTGGTGCGACACCCTTGCCTCTCCCTCTGCAGCTCGGCAGCTAAACTCAGGAATCGCGAACATTTCACGCCAGATATATCAAATGTTATAGATTTATAAGCAATCAGCATGATAAGAAACATGTAGCCTACATTAGAAGTTTATTCTGGTTGGTTGTTTTTTGTAATGGAGAGTAATAGCCTCTAAACAAATCAGTGTAAAACGGCTCTGTAGATCCAGCAGACAAGCGATTTCCTCATTCCGCTGCTGCGTCCTTATATATTCCTTTGTCGTATTGTTTTACAAGTTTAAAGGTCTACATACTTTTTCCAATGCATATCCAGGCCTTGTTGACGGATTGGAAGAGATTTCGAAGCTCTGGCTCCAAAACGGAATTAATATTTAAAGTGTAGAAATTATCCCAATAGAGGTGGCTGTGATTCTAGACGGAGGTTCGAGACGGAGAGGTGGAATCATGGATTGCTCATAACAACCACATCAGGGGGTCTAATGAAATACTGTCAACCTCATAGACACATAAAAGTACAAAACTATGGCAACGCCTCTTTAACAAATCACCAATATGTAATGAGAAAAAAAGCTGCATGCAGCAATTAAGCTTGTTTAGAATGTCGGGCTTCGGGCTCCAATTGTTAATTATGTTATGTATAGGGTGGACTCAGGTAATGTGGGCCGCTTTTTGGTAAATCGCCTGGGAAACTAAGAAAAAGCAGTGCAGAACGCTGAATGTATTTTTTATAGTTAATATAGACTGTCCTTAATATATTTGTGTTAAATGTATGTAGGAAAATTAGATGGTTATTTTTTTTTAAATGTTTAAGCTTAAAATGTCACACATTTTCAAGATTAACACTTTTCAGGTAATTTAGGCCACCTGATCAGCTAAAATGGGCCACTTAAGGGTTGACCCCATTAATTCCTAGCTCTTTAAAATTTAACAGCCAATGACTGCACATGTTTCTTGACACAACTGTACTTGACACAAAACAATCAAAATTTGAGTGGTCTTTGGTTGTTTTGGTGGGAAGAGCAATGTCTCAAAACTAGCCTGCAGAGGAGAATTGCATTGTCCAAACATATCTAATTTGTCAGTTATAAGTTTGACAAGTGAATAAAAAACAAATGCACATCGATAAAAAATATATATAATATATATGTAGACGGCCTTAACCAGAAACAATGCTTATATTTTGCATATCTAGTGTATTTTTATATTAAATCATATTTTTGTCAGTGGCCCATCTTACCCTAACCCTAATAAGGTAATGTGAGCCACTCATCTGCTATAATGAGCCAAAGCAAATCAAAGCAAAACAGTCAAACAAGATTTGGAGGTCAATTTAATTTCATTCATTGAATTTAATTTCAATAATGGTACCGTTGGAACCGGCTCGCCGCCCCGCACACGATGGTGCCATCGCGGACCCCCGCGGACCCCCAGGGCCGGCGCCAGGCCCCAAAAACCGGGCCTGGGGAGCTCCGGGGACCCCCAGGGACCCCCAGGGCCGGCGCCAGGCCCCCAAAAGCGGGCCTTTGCACCACTCTGGCCGGCCAGGGACCACCAGGGACCACCAGCGGGGGTCCCCGGAGGTCCCTGCCCGGCCTCCGAGCACTGCCGCCCGGGGACCACCTCCGGGGACCCCCAGGGACCCCCAGGGCCGGCTCCAGGCCCCCAAAACAGGGCCTGGGGACGGCCAGGGACCACCAGGCACGGCCTCCGAGCACTGCCGCCCGAGGACCACCTCCAGGGACCCCCAGGGCCGGCTCCAGGCCCCCAAAACAGGGCCTGGGGACGGCCAGGGACCACCAGGGACCACCACCGGAGGTCCCTGGCGGGCCTCCGAGCACTGCCGCCCGGGGACCACCTCCAGGGACCCCCAGGGACCCCCAGGGCCGGCTCCAGGCCCCCAAAACAGGGCCTGGGGACGGCCAGGGACCACCAGGCACCACCAGGGACCACCACCGGAGGTCCCTGGCGGGCCTCCGAGCACTGCCGCCCGGGGACCACCTCCAGGGACCCCCAGGGACCCCCAGGGCCGGCTCCAGGCCCCCAAAACAGGGCCTGGGGACGGCCAGGGACCACCAGGCACCACCAGGGACCACCACCGGAGGTCCCTGGCGGGCCTCCGAGCACTGCCGCCCGGGGACCACCTCCAGGGACCCCCAGGGCCGGCTCCAGGCCCCCAAAACAGGGCCTTACAAAAACGTCATTATTTATGAAAAATTATTTCATTAAGCAAAATATCAACATCATGCCTGGTAAAGGACATCTTAACACACATTTTGCACCAGTTTTTATAAATGTGCATTTGTTTTCATTGATGTAGTATCCTTAGCAATCTCAAGTTAAAACTTTGTGTCTCTGCACCCACCTTGCAAATTCTTCCAGCAGGTCTTGTTGTGTGGCTTAGCTCCTCCCATCAAAACGACTATGGACCAATCAAATCACTTGTTGGTGTCAAGCACAGCTGTGGCAAGAACATGTGCAGCCATTGGCTGCAAAGATTTAAAGGCACAGTTGCTAGGAGCCTGAAACTATGGCTGGCTCACATTACCTGATGGCCCACATTACCTGAGTCCACCTATTATATAGGCTTGGGCTGATGTTCTGTCGGGCTGGATTGGCAGAGGGCCACTATATTTCCACACTCACTCCAGAGGACCACTATATTTCCACACTCACTCCAGAGGGCCACTATATTTCCACACTCACTCCAGGCCACTATATTTCCACACTCACTCCAGAGGACCACTATATTTCCACACTCACTCCAGAGGACCACTATATTTCCACACTCACTCCATAGGGCCACTATATTTCCACACTCACTCCAGAGGACCACTATATTTCCACACTCACTCCAGAGGACCACTATATTTACACACTCACTCCAGAGGACCACTATATTTCCACACTCACTCCAGAGGGCCACTATATTTCCACCTTCACTCCAGAGGGCCACTATATTTCCACCTTCACTCCAGAGGGCCACTATATTTCCACACTCACTCCAGAGGGCCACTATATTTCCACACTCACTCCAGAGGACCACTATATTTCCACACTCACTCCAGAGGACCACTATATTTATAAACTCACTCCAGAGGATAGAAGAATAAGAATATGCTATCAGATCAGTGCTTCTCAAACAAGCTCCAAAAGAGAGACGTTTTGCCAAACTAGTGAAAATAGCAGATCTACAAGCGCACAACGCTTCGTGCAGTGTTGCAAGCTTGTAGATCAGCTATTTCAATCGTTATTTTCAATTTATTTATAGAATTGTTTAAAATGAATACAATTATTTTAATAAATTTCTTTTGAAAATGTTCTTTACTAGAGTCGTGACTCATAAGAAGAATTGATCCGTGACCCACAAATGGGACCCAACCAGTGCCTTGGCTTAGAACCCCTTTCTTAGAACATGGCTGACCCAGGACTCAGTACATGTTCTGTGCAGTAAAACAAGCAGAACATTCTTCTCATTATTATTACCATGTGAAAAAAAACAACGTGAATATTTATGTGTGTACGTTGGTCTAGCATAGCGATGAGGAAATACAGACAGAAAACAGAGCGACCACAGGCACAGAAACCACGGTGGCAAAATGCACTTTGGGGAAAGTATGTGACTTCTCTTTCTCTCTCTTACTCAAACACAACTTGAAATAACAGTAGTTGGCAGGTTTCATGCACGATAGCCTACACATTTTTGTTTCCTAAAATATCTGCGTCCTAAATAAATAAATAAAAGGCCACGGCTGCTGTGTTCATCACAGGCTACATCAAAAGGCAGGCTACTCTACTCACCACCAGACCTAACAATGATTCTGGTTGAAACCATGTTAGTTTAAAAGTATAACACCACCCCTAATTGTCCTTTACATTAAACCACATCATAAAGTCATTTATTATATAATTAGTTACAGCTCACCTGGTATCAAAATGGAGTCTGGGATGTTCCAACTTGACTTCTTTCAAAATGGAGGCTGTAGTTTTTTCAGTGCGTAGAGACAGAAGAGGAGGAGGAGGAGGAGGAGGGGTAAAAGCCTACAGAGCAGAAGTAAGAAGTGCTGCAGCATCACAATTCTTAAAGGATGTTAAATTCCACCGCACCACCATTCACCAGACTAGAAAACATCACTGTTTACTGATAGAATGACATATTAATGTCATTTTATAACGTCTACACAGGGACTGCCCATAAGTCAGACCTCTCAATAGTCCGACTTAGGTTTAGGGTTAAGGTTAGGTTTAGGCATGCCATGTTACCTACATATCAGATTATTTTTAATATCATTATTGTTATATTGTTATTATATTTCTTCTCTCTTATACATGGTGTTCATGTTGAGTATAATAATAATACTACTGCAGTATTTACAGACAGACAGACAGACAGACAGACAGACAGACAGACAGACAGACAGACAGACAGACAGAGAGAGGAACCTTCTTCCACCACAAGTGGTTTCCATGACGACTGGCACATATAGCCGCCACATTGTGACCACCGCAGCCTGCAAAGTGACGACTCCATTAATTTTAAAACTACTATGTTGCAAAACAAAACAGTTACAATTGAACAAACAACGTCATGTTGTTTTAAAATGCTCCCAGAGTAGTCCTGACTAAAGCTCAGTTTAAAATGCTCTCAGAGTAGTCCTGACTAAAGCTCAGTTTAAAATGCTCTCAGAGTAGTCCAGACTAAAGCTCAGTTTAAAATGCTCTCAGAGTAGTCCTGACTAAAGCTCAGTTTAAAATGCTCTCAGAGTAGTCCTGACTAAAGATCACTTTTTAATGGCCTATCTCCCTAATTAGGCAAAAAGAAATAAGTTTCTCCAAAACTTACATTTATAGTCCAAAAATGACTTAGGTCAATAGTGAATAGGTATTCTAGCTCAGCATTGTATTGTTGAAAAATCTGACTTTGTTCCCAAAGTAAACTGAAGCATGGTCTACATCTGGCCTAGATATGGCCTACATCTTGACATCTGGCCTAGATATGGCCTACATCTTGACATCTGGCCTAGATAAGGCCTACATCTTGACATCTGGCCTAGATAAGGCCTACATCTTGACATCTGGCCTAGATAAGGCCTACATCTTGACATCTGGCCTAGTTATGGCCTACATCTTGACATCTGGCCTAGATATGGCCTACATCTTGACATCTGGCCTAGATAAGGCCTACATCTTGACATCTGGCCTAGATAAGGCCTACATCTTGACATCTGGCCTAGATAAGGCCTACATCTTGACATCTGGCCTAGTTATGGCCTACACCTTGACATCTGGCCTAGATATGGCCTACATCTTGACATCTGGCCTAGATAAGGCCTACATCTTGACATCTGGCCTAGATAAGGCCTACATCTTGACATCTGGCCTAGTTATGGCCTACACCTTGACATCTGGCCTAGATATGGCCTACATCTTGACATCTGGCCTAGATAAGGCCTACATCTTGACATCTGGCCTAGATAAGGCCTACATCTTGACATCTGGCCTAGATAAGGCCTACATCTTGACATCTGGCCTAGTTATGGCCTACACCTTGACATCTGGCCTAGTTATGGCCTACATCTTGACATCTGGCCTAGATATGGCCTACATCTTGGCTCACAGTTTGTCGTACACCCAGGGCCCCTTTGGCCAAGCTTCGCAGGATGCGCTGTGATTGGCTAATGGGACGCCAATCACAGCGCATTTGTGCTATATGAACTCATATAGCACCACTCACTTCACACCAGGTGTGATTTCTTTTTAAACTTTGAACAGCAGCAGATCAATGAGAGGGAAACAGAGCCAGGCTGGTGTTCACAGACATCACATCACTGATCTTCACAACATCTCCTTTTTAAAACAACATGATGTTGTTTGTTCACTTGTAACTGTTTGGTTTTGCATAACATAGTAGTTTTAGAATTAATGGAGTCGTCACTTTGCAGGCTGCGTTGGTCACAATGTGGCTGCTATGTGCCAGTCGTCATGGAAACCACGTGTGGTGGAAGAAGGTTCCTCTGTCTGTCTGTCTGTCTGTCTGTCTGTCTGTCTGTCTGTCTGTCTGTCTGTCTGTCTGTCTGTCTGTCTGTCTGTCTGTCTGTCTGTCTGTCTGACTGTATGTCTGTCCTACACAGAACTGCTCCATTTAGTGCTTAGTTTCAAACAAGTCTAAGCTGTCTAAGAAATCCATGAAAATATTTAATCTGCAACACATTCTTATACAATACATAGTGGAGGTCCCTGCTTCATTTCTCTCTCTCTCTCTCTCTCTCTCTCTCTCTCTCTCTCTCTGCTTCATCTCTCTCTCTCTCTCTCTCAGCTAAGTGGTCCCTGCTTCATTTCTCTCTCTCTCTCTCTCTTCTCTCTCTCTCTCTCTCTCTCTCTCTCTCTCTCTCTCTCTCTCTCTCTCTCTCAGCTAAGTGGTCCCTGCTTCATTTCTTTCTCTCTCTCTCTCTCTCTCTCTCTCTCTCTCTCTCTCTCTCTCTCTCTCTCTCTCTCTCTCTCTCTCTCTCTCTCTCCCTCTCTCTCACTCTCTCTCAGCTAAGGGTTCCCTGCTTCATCTCTCTCTCTCTCAGCTAAGTGGTCCCTGCTTCATTTCTTTCTTTCTCTCTCTCTCTCTCTCTCTCTCTCTCTCTCTCTCTCTCTCTCTCTCTCTCTCTCTCTCTCCGCTAAGGGGTCCCTGCTTAATCTCTCTCTCTCAGATAAAGGGTCCCTGATTCATATGTCTCTCAGCTAAGGGGTCCTTGGTGGTCCTTGGCCTGAAAACGTTGAAGACCCCTGGTCTAATGTATGGCACCTCCTTAACCTGATCAAACCCTACAACCCCACCTGGTGGCCAGCAGCCCTCATAGCATAGAGTGGAGCCCAACACTCTTTATGTACTGTACAAATACTTATAGGCGAGTGACAATTAGTCAACAAGAATTGACACAGTCAATATATAAGCTGGTCAGATGTGGGTTAAAAAGACGGGGAGGTTGTCTATGTACAATGAGTGGGGGCAGAACACAAATATAATCAATGGAAATGGGTTCATGATCGGAGTAGTAGCTAGTGTGCACTGCTATGTTTGTGCAGGTATGTTATGGAGTCAACCGTGTGTAAATTTGATCAATGCATCTGCCGTCCATGTGTGTGGCTGTTGGGGGCTGGATAGTTGGGTGGAAGATTTGGTTTTCTAATAGGAGTTTCAATGGATGGTGTGCGTTTTGTCTTTGGCAGAAATTAAGGTCTCCCATTAGAACATGGGATTTAGAAGTGTCTAGGATGAAGTTGGTGAAGATATGGAGGAAATCGTCGTGACAATGTGTTGATCTATAAACATTGGTGACTATCAACTTGTCAGAGGAAATGGAGGTAATCTGATAAGTGTCGTGCGTAGCCTGATTTAGCTAGGCAAAGTTTGGAGGGAAGTAGGTAGCGATCCCTTTTCCACGGCCTGCATTATTGAAGTGTTTGTGTTTGTTGTGTATCGTGTAATTGTCTGTGGAATGTGGAGTAGTTGGGAGCCAGGTTTCTTGTAACAAAATGATGTGTGCTGACATGACTTCATGATGGGCTTGTATGTGTTGCATGTGAGCTGGTAGTGAGCGGACATTCAGGGAAATTATTTGGAGTGTGGAAGGTGATGTATGAGTTCAGGCCGCTTTCTTCGAAAAAAAAAAGTTTTGGGAAATAAAAGTTTTTTGAAAAAAAAAGGTTTTTTGAAAAAAAAAAAGGTTTGGAAAAAAAGTTTTTTTGAAAAAAAAAAAAGATTGGAAAAAACCTTACTGTACTTTACTGTACTGTATACTGTACCTCACTGTACTGTACTGTACATATTCTGTGTTCTATATCTATGAAGTCTATGTGTTCTAGATCTATGAATTCTGTCACCTCCCCCCCGCCCCCCCCCCCCCCAGGCTAGTCTCAACAGCACCCTCTTACCCAGTATGTCTACACTCATCTCATCAACATGGATCTGTCCCATATAGCGCCACCTTCAGGCCGATTTTTTCAAACACATTTTTGGACACTGCTCCTACAGATTTTGCCCTAAAATCACACAAATCGGTACACACTATGTCTACACTCAGCGCCACCATCAGGCCTGATTTTTTTCAACCACATTTTTGGACACTGCTCCTACACATTTTGCCCTAAAATCACACAAATCGGTACACACTATGTCTACACTCAGCGCCACCATCAGGCCGATTTTTTTCAACCACATTTTTGGACACTGCTCCTACACATTTTGCCCTAAAATCACGCTGCGACCTGACGGTCGCTTATCTCCCGATTAGGGAGTCTTACTGGTATATAAAGTTATACTCCCCATATAAAAAATAAGGCCTGTCCGTCTGGGGGTTGAGGCATATAAACTCATGTAGATTCTCAATGGAAGCTCTGAGAGGTTTGAAACTTGACATACTTGATGCTAGGACATCGCTCTACATTCTAGAGAAGACCTAATGTCAATGTGTGAATGGAAATGGAAGATATAGTCATTTGAACACATACCTACAATAGGCGAAAATGTAAATCTATGTAGAGTGCTCTTTTTACTTTGTAGTGACTCTGACATGGATTGCCATATCAACACATATGAGGGCTTGTTGGAAAGGTGTGGTTCTGCTGAACTGAGCAATATCAATTGTGTAAAGGTAGCTTGTATACTCGTGGAGTTATATCACTAAACGTATATGGTGTCCCAAACGGGGAAAATGTAAACCATCCTAATGAAATCACACCGATTAGTTTTATTTTCAATTCACTTATCAAGGGTGGAAAATGTTTACAAATTCACTTCAGTAGATGTCCCTAAAATGTATGAAATGTCCAAAAGTTTAGAAAATTTGCCATTTTATGCAACCTGAACAATACTGCAGAGAGAAATGCAGGGCTACAGTAGCACTCGAATTATTTAGCAAACCTGGCTGAGGGAATCGAAGCTCTACCCATTTGATGCTCAATGTTTTCCTATAATAACAGCCTCTTTCAATCCTATAGACATTATATCATTTAGCGTATTGGTTAAAATTAAGTTATATACTACAGTATTTGGCTGTACCTGTTCTCTCTGCATCTTATAGCCTACATGGGCTTCTTCATGAACTGTAAATCATTGCAAATATTTTGGAAATAGAAAAGATGAGAAGGACCTTGCCGAATCAAGAGTGGAGAGTGACCAAGCTTAAAGTTCCATAAAGTGTAATAGAGCCTCTCCAATAGCTCTATTGTATGTTGTGCAGCACTTTGGCTGACCCTGGTGGTTTTTAAATGTGCTCTAGAAATAAAATTGACTTGACTTGACAATACAATAGCAGCACCCTGACTCTGTTTTACCAGAATGGAACAGAGCATTAAGTGGTATCAATAATATGGTTACTACTGTACATAGAGCCTATCAATAGTGTACGTACAACATTATGTTGTACGTACACTATAGTCAACATACATGTAGATACTGTACAAATGTATGTCTTTCATTTTAGTTTAGCTGAATGTAGAGTGATGTATAAACATTGGATCCAAACCTTTGTATCATTTGTGGTAAACATTTAGAAATAGAAACATTATCATTTTTTCAAAAAAGCGACGCGGCCAGGCATCCATGCCTATGTGGCAATGCCTAAGTGGTATGCGCCCAAACCAGTAGGCCAGCGGGCACCCGATATACTTAATTTCTACATTAAGTATCTTATTATCATGTATCATGTAGAGCAAATAAGAAAAACAACAGTAAGCAACAAGTTGCAAGTGTTGATAGAGAGAGCATACATGCACCAGAAGACAGAGTAGGGTTGATATTGTTTAAGATACAAAACGATTTTTTCATTTGTAGAATTTTTTCATTTGTGGAAAGACCCGTACAAGACCATAACATCTGACAGCCATTATGACTGGTATAGCTAAGAGTACCAGAGACAAGGTCCTTCATGCAGCATCAGAAAGGTTGATGAAGTTGTACATCTGCGGTTGCTCTCGTACAATATATTTGTGAATGATGCCAACTATCATGAAAGCTGCATTAAACACCACATCTCTACAACTAAGTATAGCAGCTGCTAGACTAAAAAAGTTATGGTGACATA
Organism: Nannobrachium achirus; assembly: GCF_963921795.1. Taxonomy (NCBI): domain Eukaryota; kingdom Metazoa; phylum Chordata; class Actinopteri; order Myctophiformes; family Myctophidae; genus Nannobrachium; species Nannobrachium achirus. The sequence continues at coordinate 49,024,584 of NC_137822.1, read as the reverse complement.
CTGAGGTATGAGGAAGAAATTAGATGGTCCAACTGAAAAGCTCATACAGTATTACAATCTGTTGAATGACACAGAAAAAAGTCCAAAGTGTGCCCACACTGTGGAGCTGCATGTAAATCAAGAAAGGGCATGGACCAGTGTCATCAGTATGTCATCATAAACCTTACGTTTACTGTCATCACTTCAATTTCTTTAGAGAAAAGAGTTTTGCCAATGACTTCAATTAACTTATAAGCCATAGATACTGGTCTGCTGTTGTTTATTTTGTTTAATCTGGCAGCTGCTATATTTAATTGTAGAGATGTGGTTTTTAAGGCAGCGTTTATGATATTTGGCATCATACACATAGCTATGGGTACGAGAGCAACCACTGATATACAACTTCATCAACCTTTCTGATGCTGCATGAAGGACTGGTCTTGTACTGGCCTTCCCACAAATGTTTTTTTTCTTCTTTTTTTTCATGTATATTTTTACCCGTATTAAACAGGTTAAACAATATCAACCATTCTCAGTCTTCTTGATGAGACACGTTCAAGTTCATTCATTGTTTGTCCCAGAAGGTAGATTTGGTTGCAGCAATATATAAAAGCATACATCAGTCACAGAAGACTGTACAGTTATTGTTTGTTCTACTACATGATACATGATAATGTATACTACCTTATTTTGAAGGAAAGTAAGTATGTCAATTTGTAATTTTATGGGTTTTATGAACATCAACATCTCTCTGCTCAGCAAAATTTATATAGTACATTGAATGCCTTTTGCTGTGGCCTTTTTGACATTTTGGGTCTTGTTTCTTTCCTTTTTCCAAATGTTTACCACATTGATGAGATTTGGAATGTTTGTGGAGCACTCTCCATTCTGTTTAAAACATAAAAAATTATAATAATAAACATTTTGTACAGTATCGATGTTGTACGTACACTATCATTAGGTTCTTTACAGTAACCATGTTAACAGTGATACTATTTAAGTCTTGGTCCATTCTGTTGAAACGGTCAGCTCTATTACACTAAATGAAACTTTAAGCTAGGTTACTCTTCAGCAAGCTAATTAGCTACTTGATTTGGCAAGTCCTTCTGATCTCTTCACATTCCAAAATATTTGCAATGATGCACTTGTCAGTTTATGAAAAAGCCCACATAGGCTATAAGATACAGATAGAACAGGTGGAGCCAAATACTGTAATATAACTCGAATGTAACCAAATGTGTTAAATTATATAAACTGCTCTGAATTGAATGACTTGCTTTAATGAGGATAATCTTTTTCTTTCATATTCTTTTTTTATCGCCCGATTTTGTAACCCATTTTTCACCTAGTGCCAATTGCCTAAGCTGTAATCCTGGGCTCTGCTCTCCCTCTGCCAACCTGGGGAGAGCCCTGAACTGAGCTCATGCTTCCTTCAGTGCACAAGGAGTGAGCAGGCCGCTTCTTGTCACCTGACAGGGAGGAGTTTCCCCAGTTGGACGTAGCGCGTGGAAGGAACACGTCATTCCAATCAGTTCCTTTCCCCTCCATCAGGCGCCCCGGCTGGTCAGGGGGAGGCAGTATCAAGACCAGGATTGTTTTTGTGAGGGTATCTACCCTAGGAGATACGGGGAGAACATGCAAACTCCACACAGAAAGGCCCTTTTGCCAACCCCACCTAGGGTATAGATGCTGATGATGCGGAGGAGGGAACATGCCCCCAGTGCCCACAGCGTCCTCCGGCGGGAATCGACCCCAGGACCTTTTAGCTGTGAGGCGACAGCTCTACGCACTGCACCACCGTACCCCCTAATGAGGATAATCTTGAGCATCAAATGTGTAGAGCTTGGTTTCCCTCAGCTAGGTTTGTTAAATAATTTGAGTTCTACTGTAGGCCTGCATTTCTATCTGCACTATTGTTCAGGATGCATAAAATGACAGATTTTCTCAACTTTGGGACATTTCATACATTTTAGGGACATCTACTCAAGTGAATTTGTAAACATTGTCCACCCTTGATTAGTGAATTGAAAATAAAATTAATAAATGTGATATTGTAGATTAGGACGGGGTCTGGATATATTCAGACCGGACGGTTTACATTACCCCCCATTTGGGACACCATATACGTTTAGTGATATTACTCCACGAGTATACAAGCTACCTTTACACAATTGGTATTGCTCAGTTCAGTTGAACCACACCTTTCCAACAAGCCCTCATATGTGTTGTTGATATGGCAATCCATGGCCGAGTCACTACAAAGTGAAAAGAGCACTCTACATAGATTTACATTTTCGCCTATTGTAGGTCTGTGTTCAAATGACTATAACTCCCATTTCAATTTAGATATTGACATAGGTCTTCTGTAGAATGTAGAGGGATGTCCTAGCATCAAGTATGCCAAGTTTCAAACCTCTCAGAGCTTCCATTGTGAATCTACATGAGTTTATATGCCTCAACCCCCAGACGGACAGGCTTTATTTTTAATTTTGGGAGTATAACTTTATATATCAATTTCACCACTTTTGCAGTAAAATATTTTTATACAAGAATCCATTTCGTGTATGAGAGACCTTAGAGATGAGGAAAAACGATGTTGTGTTTGGTCCTACCTCCGGTAGGGGTATCTCTGATTTTGGGTCCCAAAGTCACTAGCCTATTATTTCTAAACAATAAAATGATATAGGCAATTTCAAAAAGGTTTTCCCATCTTTTAAAATATAAATATTTTGTTAATGTAGGAAAATAAATGCATGGGATTATTATATTAATTAGGGGATGACTATTAATAATTGCTAATTATTAATCAAGCCAGTAGGCGGGGCTAATCAGACCGGATGTGCACGGGGGTTTAAATAGACGCATGCGCACTGCGGCCACCTGTTTGAACAGTTTGCTGGGAAAGAAACTCTGCTGAAGGTAAAAACTCAACTCTACTTTGATTCATATCAACATTAAACAGGTTTTATATCAACATTAAACAGGTTTTATCCACACGGATATTTAACTATCAGTGTTTAATCATTGGAGGCGTTCTGGGGCTGTGAACTGTTAGGACAACAACTGGACAAACAGTGAAATGTTGTTTTGTTTGCCGCGAGACGACGATCACTGAGACGACGATCACTGAGACGACCGCGGTTTTCCCGGTGAACCTGAGCGCAACGGTGGGGGCTTGGGCGTGTGGGGAACACACCACTGACTATTGCAGATTTTAGAGGCACTCTTGCCGATTTTGTAAGAGACTCGTCTCCAATTGCAAGATATTAAAAGTTATTTTGGGGTCATGATGATAACCCCTTCTTCCCACTACTAGACTAAGGATTTATATTGTCTGGGTTATTGATTACAACCACAATTATTCACGTGTGGCAATATCGCGGTTCCACTAGTTTTTAGTAAGCTATAGTGTAGGAGCCAAACATGGTTTATTTGGTATTTGCACTGGTTTAATAGGTTGATTAATTGGTGATTGAGAGAGGCACCACATTGGCACCTCATTATGGGTGTGTCGCTGTGGGTGGCCTCCAGCGGCTATAAATTGATGTCTCTCACCTGCTCACATCCATGGCTGGTTTGTTCATTTGGAAGGCAGGGTGAGCTGGGAGGGACATATTTTGTTGACCGCATTTTCGCACTATAGCACTTTCACATTGTCTTATTTACTCACTGTTAAACTTACTAATTGACATATTTATTGCAAATCAATTTATTGGAAATTGTATCTTGTAATGATTGGTCACTGAAATTAAGTAAATCATTTTAAACTTATGAGCAATTGTTTCCATGTGATTGATTTTAGTTATGCGCGTCATTACAGTTTTTATCTCCCAGGCTTAGCCTGCCGGCTGGTTAACTTATTGGGGGTTAATATCAGCCACTTCATAGTCAACAAAATGTTTCTAAAGCGCCGAACCTGAACTTGATGTTGAACTTCTGGCTTCTGTCGCTTCAAACAAAGGAAACTGGAACGCGCATGGATGCGCACCACCGGCAGCGTAAGGTTGCTTTCACGCATGCATTTCATTCATGCCCACTGTCTATGTTACACATATAGGCATAGCCGAAACACAGCACTGTTACACTTACACACACACACGCGCTTGCAAACAAGCGCACTGTAGGTTCCTATTGTTCCCCTAGGTAAAGCTGCTCTAGCCTACAGCTTCGGCCGTACGTGCTATTGGTTTATTATTTTCTGTGCATGGACGGGTTCGGCCCGCATTCTAAGGCCCGGTTGGGTTGGCCCGGGAGTGCCGTCTCTGAAAAGAGATATACAGGTACATAAATACCCATCGTCCCTCTGCTGAAGCCATAGGGTTGCTTGGTAGCTTAGATTTCTTTAGGCAGTTTAATGGGGAACAGTAGGCTTAGGCTACTTGCACAAGTGTTCTGTCTTTTGAATAACACTGATTTCATTCTTATTCTTACATTTACATTTTTCACACACTACTAGCGCTGTGAATGCTGTGTCTATACCATTTTGAATTGGGTGTGAATGGGTTTTGTATTGCCTTTGTTTGTTCATTTAATGCACAATGGATTCAAGTTTGCCAAGGCCCGGTTCTAATGTTGGTGCAAATGAACAGGCAAGACAATCAAAGCCCACTGCCAAAGCATTAGCAAATAAAATTGAACATCTTCAAAAGGAACGAAAAGCTAAGGTTAACAAAATTGATGGTATTGCAAAAGTAATTGATGATCTTATGCAAAGTTCTGACAATGCTCAAACTGTTCAATCTCATCTTAACAATGTATCTGTATTGTATGAAGAAGCACGCCAGCTTCATCACTCAGTCATTCCATTGCTCCCTCCAATTGAACAAGAAAGGCAAAATATGTGTTTTTCAAACTTGCACAAACGCATAGTTGAATTAATTGAAAATGCAAATAAATGGCTTTCAGACATTAATGGCCAAATGCAAAGCCAAGCTAATTCTACTTTACCTAAGCCACACCCACCTCATTTTGAAACACCTGATGCAGTGAATAATGATGATGTTTGTGTTTCAGAACATCCTGGGGATGAGGAGGTAACCCCTGTTGTAGATGATGTTAACCCAGATGACAGTATTTCTAATGTTCTAGAAGCACCTAAGAAAAGGAGCTCTGTAGGTAGTAAGTGTAGGTCTACTGCCTCATCTACTTTGTCTGCCTGCTTAATAGCAGAGGCTGACATGGCGGCACTCCTTGCTCGTCAGAAAGTACTTGACGAGAAGCACGCTTTGGACGAGGAAGAGGCACAGTTCCGAAAAAGGAAAGAGAAGTTGAACTTGGAAATGGAGATAGCGGCAGCAGCAGCTAAAATAAGTGTCTTAAGGATCTCCGGCACCTCTCGAGTGTCTGGTGCTGCAGCTAGTGGGGCAGATGGCATGAATTCCTACTTTGAGAAAACAAGACAAAAAAAGTGTGTTCACACTTTGAGTGTCGATGCTGAGACGTTTGTGCCTGTGTCAGTGGGGCAGTGTGTAGGTCAGCCATCTCAGTATACTTTGCCAGGTGAACAGAAGTCACGTTCACAGTTCTTGGATGCTCGGCCTGAGCAGTCACATCCACAATTCTTGGGCTCTCGACCTGTGGTGAAGAGTGTGGGGCTGCCTTCGCAGCCTAGGCCTGAGACAGTTAGGGTTAGACAAAGTGGAACGCACAACCTTCAAGCACGTCCTCAGTTGCAGTCGAACCAACCTGCACCAAGGCAAGGCAGCTCTGATCACGGTCAGCTGATAGCTATCTTGGAGAAACAAAACCAGATTACATCTTTGCTTGCTGAACAGCAGTCGTTGTTCTTCCTTCCACGGCGTGAAATCCAGATCTTTGATGGTGATCCTTTAGAGTACCAAACCTTCATGAGAGCTTTTGAGCATTGCATTGAGGAGAAAACTTGCAGTGCTAAGGATTGCTTGTACTTTCTCGAGCAGTATACTAAAGGGCAGCCTAGAGACATGGTTCGAAGCTGTCAGTTCATGTCACCTGAAAGTGGTTATGCCAGAGCCAAATCCTTGCTGCAGGAGTACTTTGGGGACCCACTGAAGATCACCGCTGCTTACATGGACAAGGTTTTCTTGTGGCCACCGTTGAGGCCTGAAGATGTCGTGGGTCTTCAGTCATACAGCTTCTTGCTGCGGGCTTGTTGCAATGCCTTGGGAGAGTTTGATGCCACGCATGAGCTGGATGTCCCTGGTAACATGCAAGCAGTTGTTAGGAAGTTGCCTTATAAGCTCAGGGAGAAGTGGAGAGAGGTCGCCTACAGTTTGCAGGAAAGGTTCCATCGTAGAGCCACCTTTCGTGATATTGTGGCATTCATTGAAGGGCAGGTTAAAATGGCAAGCGACCCACTGTTTGGGGATCTCCAGGAGTCTTCCCCTGCAGTACCGAGGAAGGAGGTGAGGCCTGCTAAACCTCACTTTTCAGAAGCCAAAAGTAGCTTCGCTACTACTGTCGCTACAGCAGACACGGATGTTGATGCTGGAGTGAAGAGAGAAAATGGTTCGGTTAATTCTTGCCTGCTTTGTGGAGCTGGGCATTCCTTGGACATGTGCCGTCTATTGGAGAGGAAGACGCACGCTGATAAGATGTCCTTCTTGAGAGAGAAAGGGGTGTGCTTTGGCTGTATGTGCACTGGGCACAGAAGCAGGGACTGCTACGAACGCCTTGTGTGCAAAGTGTGCAGTATGAGACATCCCACCATATTGCATGTCTACTCTGGAGACGAAGGTTCAATGCAAGCTGAAGGAGAAGCAGGTGCAGCAGATGGAAATGCTTTGATCTCGGTGCAGTCCAGTGGTCTTACTGGGGCCGGAGAGAGTGACTGTTCTCTTGCCATACTCCCCGTTCGGGTGAAGTTGAAGGAAAGTCAGACAACAGTGGTCACTTATGCTTTTCTTGATCCTGGGAGCTCGGCTTCATTCTGCACAGAAGGGCTCATGGACCGTCTGAATGTCTCAGGAAGAAGGTCTAACATTCTCCTAAGGACAATGGGTCAGGAGAAGGTGGTCAGCAGTCACGTTGTGATGGATTTGGAGGTAGCTGGTCTGGACACAGATGGTTTCTGTGAGCTACCTGTCATGTTCACCCAGAAGTGCATGCCTGTCCACCAAGGTAACATCCCTAGACAAGAAGATCTGCGGAGATGGCCGCACCTTGAACGCCTCAAGATCACAGGGATCGACTCGGGTGTGGATCTTCTTATCGGAACCAATGTTCCCCAGGCTTTGGAGCCGTGGGAGGTGGTGAGAAGTGTGGGTGGTGGTCCTTATGCGGTCAGAACAATGTTGGGTTGGACCGTAAATGGCCCCCTGAGAGGAGACTGCACAACTGGCACTGCTAGCATGAGTCATGATGTCACTGTCAATCGGATATCTGTCACAAAACCTGACCAGCTGTGGGAGCAGCAGAAGGCTGACGTCCCTGGATGCATTCAGCCTGAAAAGCGTGTGCGGACTCAGACAAGGAGAGGGAACGTATCCACTGTGAGCTCCATAAACTCTGCCATGGGATTCCTTGCACCTGTGGTGCCTAATGCAGAGCCGGTTTTACGTTACCTGTACAGAGGTCAGATGGGCTGGGATGATGCCTTACCAGCCAGCGCTGCCCAGGAGTGGACAGGAGTCTGGCTGCGGGAACTTCATCAGGCCCACTGTGCTTTTGGGATGGGTAAGGAACCGAAACAAATCACAGCTGCAGTGGTGGAGATGTCCCGTAGAGGGGTGTCAGGTCCTACATTTGTGCCTGAATCGAAACGGTTCAAGAAGACTTTGGCTTGGAATAGGAGGCTTCCTGTTCAGTCTGGTCTGGATGATGAGAGACCGCATGAGGACATGGAGACCTCTGTAGCTTCAGAAATTGGAGAAGAGATGCAGATTGCCATGACTTCAGGAGACAAAGGGGCCTTGAAGTCTCACTTGGAGCAACCATGCTCTGTGAATCCTTTGTCGTTTGGAGCTCTTGAGCTCTTTAAACTTTATTCTCTCTCTGTTGCTCTCTTTATTTCTCTTCTTTGCAGAAGGAGGGGAGAATATGGATGAAGATGATTCTATTGATGAAGACAGTTATGCATATGAATGAATTGAATTGCATTGAATTGATTTTCTATTTTTGAATTATTGAATTTTGCTAAGGCTAAAGTCTGACTCCTACATATTATTATTATTATGTGTAATTAGTGCCCAGGCATAATTAGGGGCCGGAATGTAGGAGCCAAACATGGTTTATTTGGTATTTGCACTGGTTTAATAGGTTGATTAATTGGTGATTGAGAGAGGCACCACATTGGCACCTCATTATGGGTGTGTCGCTGTGGGTGGCCTCCAGCGGCTATAAATTGATGTCTCTCACCTGCTCACATCCATGGCTGGTTTGTTCATTTGGAAGGCAGGGTGAGCTGGGAGGGACATATTTTGTTGACCGCATTTTCGCACTATAGCACTTTCACATTGTCTTATTTACTCACTGTTAAACTTACTAATTGACATATTTATTGCAAATCAATTTATTGGAAATTGTATCTTGTAATGATTGGTCACTGAAATTAAGTAAATCATTTTAAACTTATGAGCAATTGTTTCCATGTGATTGATTTTAGTTATGCGCGTCATTACAGTTTTTATCTCCCAGGCTTAGCCTGCCGGCTGGTTAACTTATTGGGGGTTAATATCAGCCACTTCATATAGTGTAGGCGTACTAGAACTGAAGGCAGAAAAATACTGGTGACTCTAAATGATATCAACCAAAAAATATATATGCATTTATTGTCAGACGGGTGGAAACCTCTACTCTTCTGGATTCAAATTCAAAAGTAGCAGATCTACAAGCTCACAACGCGTCGCTTTGCACCACGGTTTGAGCTTGTAGTTTAAATGCCCCCCCCCCCCTTTTAAATCAGGCGTCTCAGCAACAAACAATAGAATTAGAAATGCACTTTTAAGACAGATGGCCTATATTGTACCTATGCACATGGACGGATTAACCCCCGCAAGGGCCCCTGGCCGTTAATTTTTTAGGGCCCCCCCCACCCCCCACCATAAGCCATGATGATCATCTGTGGGCCAAGAAAGCACCTGTAGACCACAGAGGAGGGGCCCACACATTTGATTTTTGATTAAAATATACATTTATTTTTTGTAAATTGTCATTGACCACGCGGGCCAGTTCCCCCAAGGGCCCCTGAGAGCCAAGGGCCCCTGGCAACGGCCCCACCGGCCCAATGGTTAATACAGCCCTGCCTATGCATAATCTATAGACCTACACATATTCACAATTAGGCAAAAAATATATTACAATGACGAGTGAAAGAGCTGTACGTCGTCATAATCACAATTACAGCTCAAGACATTAAGAGAAGGGAGCAGATGAATAAAGACCGAGATTTCAAGAGTTTACAGTTGAAACGTAATAACCGTTAGTGGCCACCAGGTGGCAGTGAATACACGCATATGGACCACAGTCACACAGAAAGACAGACTAAGACATTTAGTCCACTAAAAGCAGACTAAAACTGCTAAAACTAAACGCAGATGAAGACAGTGATAATTACTGGACAGTTCATGAAGATATGGGCTCCATATGCCCTAGCTCAGGGGTCTTCAACAGGGGGTCCGCGGGGATACTGCAGGGGGTCCCCGAAATTGGCGGGGAGAAAAAAAAAATATATATAACTTTTATAGGCCTATATTTTATCTTTTATTTTTTTATTTGTCTTTAAATATTAAAAAAAACATGATTCTGTCTCTTTTGAATATAGCTTGTATACATGATTATTGTGCAATTGACAGATTGTTAGTGATAGATTGATAGTATTGACATTGGTTCTCAGTTAATAAGGTATGTTACAGCCACTTGTATATGCTTAAAATAAAAAGCATAAATATATTAATCTATTATTTTAGTAGCATAGTATTGAATGCACAATAACATGGTATGTTTATACACATGAAACACAATTTTATGTATACACTATTGTTGTAGCCCCACCCTTTTATCTTAACCACTTGAACCCTAGTGTCCTTATTCTGAGAACTTTAGCCAAAAATAGCAGATCTACAAGCTCACAACGCCTCACGCTGCGAGGCGTTGTGAGCTTGTAGATCGGCTATTTTTTGGCAAAGAGCTTTGGTGTAGAGGGGAAAAAGAGCAGACTAAGTGAAAGGTCAAGTTTATTAAGTATTGACGGTTCAAGTGGTTAAATATCTGAAAACACAAATTGACATGAATCCAAAATACACTGATGATTGTGCTTTCAAACAATGAAACTATATGGAATCTATGAAAAGGTTGTGGGGGTCCCTGCTTCATCTCCCTCTGAACTAAGGGGTCCTTGGCCTGAAAACGTTGAAGACCCCTGTTTTACAACAATCTTAATGTAGTAATTCTACAATATATAAAAAATGTGAAGTCACTGGAGTGAAAGATTAATCTAATGCTGCTGTGTGTGTGTGTGTGTGTGTGTGTGTGTGTGTGTGTGTGTGTGTGTGTGTGTGTGTGTGTGTGTGTGTGTGTGTGTGTGTGTGTGTGTGTGTGTGTGTGTGTGTGTGTGTGTGTGTGTGTGTGTGTGTGTGTGTGTGTGTGTGTGTGTTGCAGGTGACCTTCTGCAGAGTGGACCAAACTTCATACAGCCAGTTTAAAACGCTGAGTCATGTCTTCTTCTAGCTGTGACTCAGGGTTTGACTCGCTGTATGGATTCTTCAGCCATAAGGTCCTCCATGGACGGAGTCATCAGAAGATAGCTGGTAATGGAGTGTCTGTGACTCAGGAAGGGGAACAAGAACCTGCTGGAGTCGACGCAGCGAAGCCCTGAGAGCTGAAACGCATAACGGTGCCAACGCACGCTCTCACCCTGAGTAACGAGGCGTATGGTGCCAGGGACGTATAGGGGGCCCTACAACCTACGTGGCTCTACTTACCAGCTATCTTCAACCGAGAGGCGCAAGGCTCGGAAAGGTACGTACCTGGTACCTGGATTACACCTGGCGACTATACTGTAAACTAGATTTTGTATATGTATATATATTTACCTCTGTGAAGTTGGCACCCCATATGATGAAAACATATATAAAAATGGTGTCATTCTTTAGTGCTGAATTTGTGCTGAAGTGTGCCGTAAATTTTATCATTTGTGACGGTATCATTTTTTTGATATAAGTTATAGTTTTGCTGAGCCTTGCACCCCCAATTGTTTGGCTCCAAATCGGGAAAAATGGGCTCAATCTTTAGTGCTGGATGTGCTCTAATTTGTGCAGTTGAAATCATCGATTGTGTTTATATATATATATTTATAATATGTATGTATGTATGTATGTATGTATGTATGCTTATTAATTAGCAGATTTATCAGCATTACAGTGGTGTGGCCTGCAGAGGGCGATGGAGAGCAGCAGTGCTTAATAGTAGAACATAGGAGCAGTGGTGTTGTGTAGAATAACTAAAAAGTGATACCATCACAAATGATAAAATTTACGGCACAATTCAGCACAAATTCAGCACTAAAGAATGACACAATTTTTATATATGTTTTCATCATATGGGGTGCCAACTTCACAGAGGTTATATATTTTTATGTGACACCAACCATTGACCATTGCCCATACATCCAAACCAAAGATTGTATTAAAACATCAAACTCACCAACATTGCAGCTGTACGGGAAGCTTATATTATCCTTTCTATCTGCAAAGTTTTCTTTTGATGAAAATCATCAATGTTATGCTGCTTTCTGTCAAGAAATTCCGTGCCGGAGATGTTGTTGAAGTGTTGGAGTTTGGAGGCGCTTGTTGGAAATCACGCAGTGGTGTAGTGTGTGTAGTCTGTTTACCAACTGTTTCTAAATGTCACATAATGCGGGAGTTAGCGGAACATTGCCTTATTGAAAAAGAGCGCCTCCAAAGTCTAACACTCTAAAGGCCCTTTTCCACCGGCAGCGATAACGATGACGATAACGATTTAAAAAAGTGGGTTTTCAATTGAAGTGGATCGGCAGCATCCACCCAACACCGATAAAGACAACGATAGCCGACAACTACATCGTTAGGATCAACAACGATGTGGTTAAGATCACAGTGATATGGAACTGGGTCTCTGACAAACAGCTCGAGGTGCGCTCTGCGCGAGCGGCTGTTAATTGGTGCCTCTTCACATTGATGTCCGATAACTTTATCGGACATCAATCAATGTGAAGGCATAATTATCGCTGTGATATTTTATGGCTATCGTCATCGTTATCGCTGCCGGTGGAAAAGGGCCTTTAAGGCCCAAAGGGCCTTTAAGGCCCATTCCCACTGGGCCAGATAACAGATAAAAAAATCTCTTTCTCCAGATATTTTTCCATTCAAAGTGGATGGTAGATACAGATAAAAAAAAATATCTACCACAGATATTTGCCACAGATACTTTTATCTGTGGCAGTTATTTTTTTTTTTATCTGTATCTACCATCTACTTTGAATGGAAAAATATCTGGAGAAAGAGATGTTTTTCATCTGTTATCTGGTCCAGTGGGAATGGGCCTTAACACTGATATGCTGAGTTTTGACAGAAAGGAGTGCATACATAACATGTTTTATGGTGGAGTTTTATCAACCAAACTTTGCAGGTATAGTGGGTTGGCTTAACGACATTATCGAAACGAAGCGGATAAAAGCGCTAACCTTTTTTTGAGGCTTCTTTAGGACCTAACGATGGATTTTATCCTTGGGTACCAAACTTTATTTTACCCATAGAATTATCCATATCAAGTTGGGCTCCCATCAACTTTCTATACAGGAGGAAATGATTCTGAATCCATTGCAAGCATTTGTTTTGCACAAAAAACTTTCATTGGGCTAGAAATGGCCAAACAAAACGATGGTTTAGTGATGAGTCATCATTTTTCAGTTTTTGGGGGCCATTTCTAGCCCAAGGAAAGTTTTTTTTTGTGTAAAACATGCTTGCAATGGATTCAGAATCATGACAAACCCCTAGTTGGACCCCTCACATCCTACTTAAAGCAGATTTCTTTTTCTGGGTATTTTCCTCCTGTATAGAAAGTCGATGGGAGCCCAACTTGATATGGATATTATATGGGTAAACATCAAAATAAAGTTTGGCACCCATGGCTAAAATCCATTGTTAGGTCCTAAAGAAGCCTAAAAAAAGTTTGGCGCTTTTATCCGCTTTGTTTCGGTAATGTCAAAAACCAGCGTTAAGCAACCAAGCTAATAGAACGATGATAATGCAGGCTTTCTGTGCAGCTGCAATGTTGGTGAGTTTAACGTAGTTTAATTGCGGTTCCCAAAGACCCAAAAGAGAAATTGGACGTTTGCCTGGGACCCAAACCAGTGAAAATGGCAGATCTACAAGCTCTCAACACGTTGCTTTGTGCCGCGTTGTGAGCTTGTAGATCGGCTACCGCGTGTGCGAATGCCAATGCGGACAATCGCTATTATAGTTTATCCTGATAAAAAAAAAACACTCAAGCTATTCGCATCATGGAAATGTACTTTATCGCAAAATGTTCCTCTGTCATGAATTGTAGTCAGGGAATATTAATAAAAACCTGGGAATAAATTCCTTACCAAACAATGTCTTCAATAATGTGTTGGTAAAGGTGTCTAGTAACATATCTAACAAAGATTGAAATTCAACATCCCTAGCAAAATGTTTGACAGCTAGGGTAATTCTGGGTCTCATTCACTTACTATACACTGTACTATAAGGGAAACAATTATCCCAAAAATATGCTTTAAGTGGGATGAGGGGTCTAACTAGGTATTTTTAATTATTCGGAATCCATTGCAAGCATTTGTTTTGCACGAAAAACATTCCTTAGGCTAAAAACAATAAATAAAAATTATGCTTTAGTGATGACTCATCACTTTTCACAGTGGTATGGGGGTCCATTTTTAGCCCAAGGAATGTGTTTCGTGCAAAACAAATGCTTGCAATGGTTTCAGAATAATTAAAAACACCTAGTTAGACCCCTCACATGCTACTTAAAGCTATATTTTTTGGGAGTCATTTCTTTCCCTCAGTACAGTGTATAGTAAGTGAATGAGACCCAGAATTACCCTAGCTGTCAAACATTTTGCGAGGGATGTTGAATTTTAATCTTTGTTAGATATGTTACTAGACACCTTTACCAACACATTGGTGAATAAATTGTTTGGTAAGGAATTTATTACGACATGCTGTGAGCTTGTAGATCTGCAATTTTTTTTTGCAAATGTTCCGCCCCAGGATTATGGCCTTTGGGGAGGTTTTGATTATCGTGATAATATCTTAAATCAAATTGTTTTTTTCCCCCCATATGAGTATCATCTCTGACGATTCTAGTTGTTGTCATTCTGGGGGGAGTTTGTTCATGTTTTTGTGAGGGTATCAACCCTAGGAGACACGGGGAGAACATGCAAACTCCACACAGAAAGGCCCTATATCATTATATCAATGATACCCATTGGCATTGTTTTATATCATTCAATTCAATTCAATTCAATTTTATTAAAGTGTCAAATCATAACAAGTTATCTCAAGACACTTTACAAAGGCTAAAGAGCCATGAGAGAGAGAGAGGAGAGAGGGAGAAACAAGGGAGAGACAAGGGAAAGACAACAAGGGGCACACGCACACACATACACAGGTCCCGCATGCGTATGTACAAGAACGAACGAACGAACGAACGCACACACACACACACACACAGGCGCTGCATGCGCACGCGTGTGTAGGGGGAGGGGAAGGGGAGGGGAGGGGGAGGTAAGGGTAGGGGGGGTGGGGGGAGGAGAGAGAGAACCCGAGCAGAACCTGTACCTGTGAGGTACCCCCCCGAGAGAACTCGAGTGGATACCTCACAGGCCCGGGGCCCCCACCCTGAGCAAGCAATTTGCTACAATGGTAACGAAAAACCCCCTCTTAAGGAGGAGGAAACGTCAGGCAGATCCTGACTCTGGGGTGAACAGCCGTGCTGCCTCGACCGAGTCGGGGGGACAGTAAGGAACAAAGAGAGAACAAGAGATAGACACGGAGAGATCCAGGCAGGTCCATCATTATATCTCTTTAATGATACCCATTGGTATTGTTTTATATCATTATATCTCTTTAATGATACCCATTGGTATTGTTTTCTGTATCCCTTTAATGATACCCATTGGCATTGTTTTATATCATTGTACCTCCCCTTGCCAATTGGTATTTTATATCAATTAGCAACTTACGAGGCCTAAAAAAATAAAAACGTTCCAATGTTCAATGACAAACAAATACAACTCGTTAAACCCAGGAAAGCATAGTGTATTTCTTATTTTAACTATTATTTTATACTTTGGCTATTAAAAAAGACTAAATGTTGCTTTTTTTTTCTCCTGTCATTTCAGAACTCAACTTCTGGCAGCCTTTTGGAGGTAGGAGATAAAGAACACCATGGAGGTATGCCAGCTGGGTGAGCCATCTGATTCCCACTGCTGCTGCTTATTTAAGGAGGCTACATGCTACGTGCTACCATACCGTGGGTCCTCATTCGCGCCGTGTCTCGTTTCACGCCGAGTCGTGTGTTTGCTGCGTTGTGCGTTTGCGTCATGTGACCGCGCGGGCGGGGTGGCGGCCATCATTAACGTCAGTCCACATCACATGCGAACTCAGTCTAGGCCCAGTCTGTGATGTGGAGGGATGTGATGCGGGTCGTCATTCACGACGTGTCTCGTGTTGTTTCACCAGACAGATCCGCGTCGTATCGTGAGTTGTGTCTTTTATGATCTTGCGTCATTTGCAGGTGAGTCATGGTACATGGTAGCATGTAGCCTCCTTAACATTGTGTTTACAGCCATCTATGATGTTAGGGCAGTGGTTTTCAACCAGTGCTCCAGGGACCACCAGTGGTCCTTGAAGGGGTTACAGGTGGTCCCCAGGTAAATGGAGAGTTTGTAACCAAATGGACCCTTATAGATGTTTAGGTCTTTCCATTTGGTTTCATGTTACGCTCTCAAGTGTTATCTATACTATAATTTTGCGAATGTCTGAGTGAGTGTCTGTCTGTCTGTCTGTCTCAGCGTTTCTCCTCGGTGGCTGGAGCAATTGATCTGAAATCGCATCACCATCAGCATATGAACACACCTGACATAACTGTGAAGCCCGTTTGTCACTTTCACAAATCGTATGCTGTATATTAGCATTTTTATGGTGTATCTATATCTATTTAGCCTACAGTACCTTTTGTGACCACACATGTTAAGGGAGGGGCGCTGTTGTTCAGGCCATGCACAATCACACACAAACCCACACACACACACACACACACACACACACACACACACACACACACACACACACACACACGGGGGGGGGGGGGGGGGGTTCTGGCCCTGTTACAGATGATGTCCAAAAATCATGCAGATCGGTACACAGTATCTCTGTAGCCGTTAAATGGAACGGGTATTTCTTACATTGATGCTCCTACATATTAGCATGCAAGCACCAGTTAAAGTTACTTTCCATCCCTCATATACTGTGTGCACAGTGCACATCCCATAACCCACACACTGCACATCATTTCGGAGCTCATATCTTTGAACGGGTAAGGGCTAGTATTATTAAACATCGATTTGATTAGGCTCTACAATGAGAGAATGTAGAAGAATTGCTATTTTGATCAACGGTTGCTCTCCTATGGCACCAACATCAACACAGCAATTGTGGGCAATAAAAAAAACAACATTATCTGGGTCTGAGAGGCTAAATGTCGGGGGGGGGGGGGGGGGGGGTTCTGGCCCTGTTACAGATGATGTCCAAAAATCATGCAGATCGGTACACAGTATCTCTGTAGCCGTTAAATGGAACGGGTATTTCTTACATTGATGCTCCTACATATTAGCATGCAAGCACCAGTTAAAGTTACTTTCCATCCCTCATATACTGTGTGCACAGTGCACATCCCATAACCCACACACTGCACATCATTTCGGAGCTCATATCTTTGAACGGGTAAGGGCTAGTATTATTAAACATCGATTTGATTAGGCTCTACAATGAGAGAATGTAGAAGAATTGCTATTTTGATCAACGGTTGCTCTCCTATGGCACCAACATCAACACAGCAATTGTGGGCAATAAAAAAAACAACATTATCTGGGTCTGAGAGGCTAAATGTCATGTCATTAAATGCTGGCCCGTGGCTCAAATGCTGAATAAATAATGGACTTTGATGTGAAAAGGGTTGAAAACCACTGTAGGGCAGTGCTAAACTAACAGGGAATGCAAATGATGATTCTGTCATTTGCTTCCTTGGTTAGTGTGTAGTGAGTAGAGTCTGCTGTTGGCCATGTTTATCTGAGACTGTCTGGAAGAAACCTTGTCTCCATTTTTCAACCCTCTTTTGTTAAATTATTGTCCTGACTTCCTTACTATAGTGTCTCACACTAAAGTAGAACACACAGCCGATCTACAAGCTCACAGCGCATAGATCGGCATAGATTTCTGAACAATTTGGTAAAATGTAAGTGTGTGTTTTTGTAAATATCGAACGGATTAAGTGTTAACACGAACTTGTGTTCTAATGGATTGAATATAATTCTTAAGTTCACAAGTTCTTTTTTATTTTTCCATTTCCTGAAGTAAGTTTTGGACATACAAGGTTTCTAACCCACCTTCAGCCTTTAATTTCTCCACTTTTCTCTTTATCTTTTGCTCAATAAATGCAATAAATGCATTATCTTGAGATTCTACAAAAAACTAAAAAATATATATTGTATTTCTTCTTTCTTACCTTGCAACTTGTTTTGCACCAGTTCTTCACCAGTAGGTTTTGTGTACATATGGATCCAAATGGACCCTCCACGGGTCCATTTGGTTCCATTTGTCATACTGACAGGGACAGTATACTTATACTAGGTTGTGTAATATAATGACAGGGACAGTATACGTATACTAGGTTGTTTATATTATACAACCTAGTATACGTATACTGATCCCTGTCACTATATTAGTGATACTATATTATACACATATACTGTGACAGTGTACAGTATCTGTAAACTAGGTTTTATAATATAGTGACAGGGACAGTATACACTATACTAATATAGTGATAGGGTACAGTATACATATACTAGGTTTTATAATGGCGCTATTAATGGTTTCATGGTGTCAGTTGCGTTGCGTCATTTTAGCGGGTGGCGGGCCAGCGTTGCGCGTCGGTCCGCATCGTTCGTTGCCCGTCACTCGTGAAGACTGGAGACTACAGGTAGGTCCCATGTGATTGCGCGGGTGGCGGCCTCGTCAGTCCACATCACATGCGAACTCAGTCTAGGCCCAGTCTGTGATGTGGAGGGATGTGATGCGTGTCGTCACTCAACGTCGTGTCTTGTGTCTTTTCACAGGACTAGAATAATGGATCATAAAAGACAAATTACGGTACGCCGCGGGCGTATCGTGATTTGTGTCTTTTATAATCATTATTTGGTCATTTCTTCCCGATTGCGGCTCTTATTCGTGTCGTCACTCCCGTCGTGTCTTGTGTCGTTTCACAGGACTAGAATAATGGATTATAAAAGACAAATCACGATACGCCGTGGGCGTATCGTGATTTGTGTCTTTTTATAATCATAATTTGATCATTTATTCCTATTTTTTTTACTTCATGAAATGGAACATGTTCCATTTGTGCTGCATGTATGTAAATTAATTAATTTGAATAATACCATTTGACCCCCGGAGGAATATTCACTTATGGATCTCAAATGAGCAATAAACAAACCATGGCAAAAAACATTCTGATGTAAACATCAGAGTCTCATAACGTTTTAGATGGAGACAAAGTGAAAAGTGCAGCAGCAAACGTTTGGGTCATAGGACCACGGTCAGTGCTCTGACACCAAATATAATGTGCGGGGAAAGCTTCATCACGCCAGTCCACATCACATGCGAAGGTACTCTAGGCCCAGTATGTGATGTGGATTGATGTGTCTGCGGTGTTTCACATTTGCGAGTAAAGCTTCGGTCCACATCACATACAAACGTAGGGTTAGGGCTAGGGAGGTTAGGGGTATGTGATGTGGATTGATGTGATACTCATGTCTTGTATATTTCTGCGTCACTTGCGATGCGTAATGTGATTTGCGTTGACTCTTATTTCACGTCACTTGCGTTGCGTCGTCCGCGGGGAAAGCTCACCACGTCAGTCCACATCACATATTGCCCAATTGCGGCCAGTGTGTGATGTGTATTGATGTGATTTATGCGTTAATTGTGGTTAAAGCTTGATAATCCACGGCGGTCAGTAGGCGAGGCACTGACGATGGCCCTACAACCTTAACACTTGCTGCTGCACTTTTCACTTTTAGCACTTTAGAACACTTTATGAGCACCAACACAATGTAATAAATATATATGTCCTAGTTATTCTAAGGCAGGGGTGGGCAACTTTGATGATGGAAAGGGCCACTATATTTCCACCTTCACTCCAGAGGGCCACATTGCATATTGCTACGTCCTACATTGTCATTCTAGTATCTCATACAAAAGAAGCAAAAATAGCAGATCTACAAGCTCAAAACGCGTCGCACTGCTTCTTTTGAATTGGAAACATGAATAATGTGTGTTTTTTTTTTTTTGGAATCCTGAAATGTATAAATTGTATTTCATTTCAAATACATTTAGTTATAGGCCTACTCATGTTAACTTTATGAACCTAAATACAAATATGTTGGATTTGAAGAAAAGACTAACATTTTAGTACTACTATACTAGTCATTAAGCTACTAAGATAGACTGAAGTAATTAAAATGGTCATGTTTGCATGTTTGGAATTATAACAGCTGAAATCACATATATATCAGTATTCTGATATTAACCTGCAGGCCGCATTAAGTGAAGGTGGGGGCCGCATGTGGCCCCCGGGCCGCCAGTTGCCATGTATGTTCTAAGGAGTAGGCTGTAAGATCTCAACCACCTCTCGCCCATTTTTGGTCATATAGTACGCATTGCCTCATTGCCTCCCGTACATATAAGCCTAAAAAGGCCCCGTTCCCGTACTATTCAACCGAGAATCTCCCCCATTCAAATCTATGGGAGCCGAGCAGCCAATCAGCTGGCTGGCCGTCATCCGCGTTGGTTTGGACTATAATAATAATAATAATAATAAAATGGCCTGGGACTGTATTTTTATAGCACTTTTATAGCGTTTTTCCAAGTGCTCAAAGCACTATATTATTGTCCTATAATAGATGTTGACAGAATGTCTTTACACAACCTGATTCACGCTGATATCGCTTTTGTTGTTGTTTTTTTTTATTATATATATATTTAACAAGGAAGTCCCGCCTACTGCAGTGCATCCGGTTTACTCCCGTTGCACTTCCTTGCACTTTCACCCATAGAGTATGCTTACACCACCGTCCCACTTGCAAAAGGCGTGCTGTTTCCGTGATCCGGTCTAGACCGGATGGTCAAAGTGTTTACACACTGCTAGTGCTGCAGGCTCACGGCACGGATTATGTATTTTCTTCAATAATTGAAATGTCCATTCAGGTAAGATAATAAATACGTTACATCATATGCACCACTAATGTTAGGATGTGTAGGTACTGTAGCAAAGGGTGTGTGACTGTCTGCTTTCGCCTTTGTTGGGAGGGACACATATTCATAACTCTAAAGTAAGCTAACAAGCTAATCTAAGCTAAGCTAATTTAGCCAAGATAACAAAAACCTACAAGCAGCTAAACCTGGGGTCTTCAACGTTTTCAGGCCAGGGACCCCCTAGCTTATAGAGAGATGAAGCAGGGACCCCTTAGCTGAGAGAGATGAAGCAGGGACCCCTTAGCTGAGAGAGGGATGAAGCAAGCAGGGACCCCCTTAGCTTAGCATGCCTTGAATGCTTTGTTGTCAGTATTAAAGTGATAGGTAAAGCCACTGTTACTTACTTCAACAGGGGGTCCGGGGGTCCCCAGAGTTACTACAGGGGGGTCTTCCAAATCTTTGAGTGATAGAAACTTTGGTTTATTAACCACTTGAACCCTAGCGTCCATATTCTGAGAACTCTAGCCAAAAATAGCAGATCTCCTATTTTTGGCAAATAGCTTTGGTGAATGGGGAAAAGAGCAGACTAAGTACAGAGTGAAAGGTCAAGTTTATCAGGCCAGGGACCCCCTAGCTTATAGAGAGATGAAGCAGGGACCCCTTAGCTGAGAGAGATGAAGCAGGGACCCCTTAGCTGAGAGAGGGATGAAGCAAGCAGGGACCCCCTTAGCTTAGCATGCCTTGAATGCTTTGTTGTCAGTATTAAAGTGATAGGTAAAGCCACTGTTCCTTACTTCAACAGGGGGTCCGGGGGTCCCCAGAGTTACTACAGGGGGGTCTTCCAAATCTTTGAGTGATAGAAACTTTGGCTTATTAACCACTTGAACCCTAGCGTCCATATTCTGCAATCATTCTTATTTGATTGCATATTCCTAGGCAGATAAGTGACTGAACTGTCCACATTATGTTTTGGGAAATAGTCTAGTCCTCTCAGGATAATAACCATGTAACTACCGTCACAGCAAAAAGGATAGTTATATAGTTATATATACTTATAGATTTTACAATTTATGCATTTAGCAGATGCTCTTAATCCAGAGCGATTTACAATAGGCAAGGACAGCACAAGGTAATCCATCAAATTCATAGAACAACTTGTGTTTATAACACATTATAGGCATGGGGTGCCTAGCAAGTGTTACACTATTCATGGGTTGCATTTGTAGTCCTACATCAGCCATGTTGAGGACCAACACAGGCGTTCTGATTGGCGTAGAACATTAGTTCTATGCCAATTAGACAAATTGAAAAACCTTGTTGGTCCTCAACATGGCCTTTTAGGACTACAAATGCAACCTGAATTCATGAATGAATTGCATGAATATAATGGAAACCGCTGATTAATGTAAGTAACACAGTCTTTATGTTGTGTTCTCCCCCAAGACTCACCGTGGGACCTACGTGAAGAGGGGGTGAAAGGTGCATTCTCCTCAGCAAGCAGTGGAACCTCCGAAAAGTGATGACGCAGTCAAGGGAACGTCACCTGCTAGTTTTGACTGGGGCAGAGAACGTCAGCTTTTGGACAACGCACCACAGATGCTGATGATGATTATGACAATGACAGTGACTCCGACATTTTCTGAGGACGATTTGGAATAGGCAGCTGCAGACCATCTCATTTGTCTCTCTCGCTCTCTCTCAACCACTCCTACCTACAGGGCTTTTTCACAGCCACAGTGTCCCTCTCTGGTTAATATGTAGACACCAGTGTCTCCACACTGGACCACTTTTCTTTGATGGACTACTATTCCAATTTTGGATTTGTGTGGATTTTACCCCTATGCGGACTACTGAACTAAGGGTTGCCCACCTGCCCCTGGCAGATAAATAAAACTCTCTGGCAGGTGAAGTTTGCTTTCAGGTTGCCCGACTGGGGACAGCAGGGCTGTGTTGTGTTGTTGTTTTGGATGGAGCATGGGAGAGGAGAAGGAGAGAGGAGGTCAGTGACTCTGGCCCTCAGCAAGGAACAGAATCCAAACATTTGTGAAGAACGCATGAGGATACAGAGAGCACGTCCCCTCTCCGCTGTTTGAGAGGGTTCGCCAACGGAACCATCTTTATAAACACAACATGAGATATCGGCCCAAACGCCTGAACGTGGCCAGAGCACTCTTTCTTCTTGTGTGGAGAATGTTAAATAAGAGCACTGTTTGCCTAAATGTCCTGTTGTCACTGTTGCTACACTTGAAAATATAAAACAGTAAATGTGAACCCATAGTCATATTCATAGCTATGTAGGTTTTTGGCTTAAAGAAATGAGGTATGACATTTGTTATTGCACATCCCCAGAAACATTGAGAGAGAGAAAAATAGAACAGTAATTACAATTTTACCTATCATTCCATAATGTACTATTTCGTTTAGTAGAACATGACATGGACTTGCCAAACAGGTACGTGCCCCTGAAACAATATTTATATGGCAAGAGCAAGATATCACAGTAAACTTCCATCTAAACCAGGGGTGGGCAACTTTATGATGGAGAGGGCCACTATATTTCCACCTTCACTCCAGAGGGCCACAATGCATATTGCTGTGTCCTATACTTTGTCATTCTAAGTATCTCATACAAAAAAAGTCAAAATAGCAGATCTACCAGCTCAAAACGCTTCGCACTGCGATGCGTTTTGAGCTTGTAGATTGGCTATTTTTGCTTCTTTTGAATTGGAATCCGGAATTATTTTTTGTTCTTTTTTAATTGGAATCCTGAAATCTAACATTTTGATTTAATTTCAAACTCATTTAGTTATATACTCATGTTAACTTTATGAACCTAAATATGAAAACAATGGACATTAAAAAATACATTTTATTACTACTATACTAGTCATTATGGCATGACCTGAGGCCACAGTGGCCTTAATGCCCCAGCTGACTGTACCACTTTATCCTCTGTCTCTTTCTGGTCAATATGTTGACAGTAGACACCAGTGTCTCTTTCTTGTCATGTAGACACTGGTGTATCTTTCCAGCCATGTAGACACCAGTTTCTGTTTAATATGTAGACACCAGTGTCCCTCTCTGGTTAATATGTAGACACCAGTGTCTCTTTCTTGTCATATAGACAGCTGTGTTTCTTTCTAGTCATGTAGACACCAGTTTCTTTTATTGAGATTCTGAAATTTTAACTCCTCAAGTCCCCATTTGGAATTTGAGAACATTAGTATTCATTTCAATGTGTTTGTAGTGTCCCTGGTACAGAAGTCTCTTTGTGAGAACATTGCGGGGGCAGGTGAAATGGTTCTGAAGTGTTTGTATGAATGGGTGAAGTGGTCCTTTAATGTTTTTCAGTTAACTGGTCAACCATGGTTTTTATTATTCTGTCTGGAATGTAACAGGGACGCTACAATATCCTCTGCTCACACTTTTTTATAATCCTGTATGAGAGCCTCATTTAGTATTAATATGTTGTGTGAATCTTTAGAAACTTAAAGGTGGACACTACAGTACTCATACTAATAGTAGAGGAGCCTATGTATTTCCGTAATTTTGGAATGTTAATTTTTGGAGACATGTACATCTTGATTCTTGGGGTTCTCAGAATGCCAAAAAAACATGTCTCCAATTTTTCTTTTGGGGTTTAGCATGTGTAATTAGCATAATTAGACAATTAATTGCCCAAAACAGGAAATGGCAATAACTTTGCTTCTAGGTAACTTATAAAGGTGATCTAAGAATCTAAGTCCATGTTTGTGAGGTCAAGAAATTCATCTGTTACCATTGTGAAGTCATACAACCTTTCCTGATTAGCATAAATTGCATAAATTATGCAAAAATGAGGTGGAAATAAGCAAATTGCTGCATTTTTTAAGTTTTAGTCAACTTTGAAAGCTTCTCACAGACTCTAAGATGTATGTTTGCAAGTCATCAATTATCATCATCCTATAAATAAATCATGCAACACTTTGTCTGTGTAATAATTATGTAATAATCACACCGAAACCAGAAATATTTCTTTGCTTTAAGCTAATTAATAAACATGATCTTACAGACAGTGTAAGTCTGTTTGCATGTCTAGAAAATATTCTGAAAACACGAATTGACATGAATCCAAAATACACTGATGATCGTGCAGTCAAACAATGAAACTATATAGAATCTATGAAAAGGTAATGGGGGGGTCCCTGCTTCATCTCTCTCTCAACTTGGTCCTTAGGCTGAAAACGTTGAAGACCCCTGGCTGTCATAGATGAACCCGCTTGACCAGAAGACACCTGAAAACAGGAAAGAATAACTTTAAAACCAAGACAGTCAGTCTGTAGTGAGTCAGCACTTTAATAGCAGTTTAATGCTGATGTCAGCGTGTCTTATTGATCAACACAGAGGACAGAGAAACCTTCTTTTATCCAGTCAGCTGTGTGCAGACAGACAGGCTGCAGACAGACAGACAGACAGACAGACAGGCAGGCAGGCAGGCAGGCAGGCAGACAGACAGACAGACAGACAGACAGACAGACAGACAGACAGACAGACAGACAGACAGACAGACAGACAGACAGACAGACAGACAGGCAGGCAGGCAGACAGACAGACAGACAGACAGACAGACAGACAGAGAACAAGCTCGACAAGACCAAAAATACGGCCAAAAAGTTCATTATTTTCTGTTAATTCTGTAAACACAATTTACTTTCATAATATTCTAGATAGGCCTAAATTGCGCATGCAGTGAAATATTCTTGCTTGTTTTAATTTAGATTTTTATGGCAAAGAGCTCAAGAAAATCATAAGTCCATATCTCAAAATATTACAATACACAAGACCACTCAAAAGTAATTAGAGAAATTTCAACCTTCCAAAGTCAGAGTGGCTTGAAGTCCAGTGTGAAATCTCTGCAGTCCGGGATGATTTGGGAGACTATGGCATATCTGCTGCTTCCTAATGCTCTTTTACAAAATATCATTTGTTTGAGACAGAGCGGTAGTTTAAGGACGTTTGAGACCTTTTTTTATCAAATAAAATAATGAAAATAATTCTTGAAAATAGGCGATCTACATGCTCACGTGAGCGTGTGTGTGTGTGTGTGTGTGTGTGTGTGTGTGTGTGTGTGTGTGTGTGTGTGTGTGTGTGTGTGTGTGTGTGTGTGTGTAAACAGTGAGAAAGTATAGTAGTAGAGGAGCCTATGTATTTCCGTAATTTTGGAATGTTAATTTTTGGAGACATGTACATCTTGATTCTTGGGGTTCTCAGAATGCCAAAAAAACATGTCTCCAATTTTTCTTTTGGGGTTTAGCATGTGTAATTAGCATAATTAGACAATTAATTGCCCAAAACAGGAAATGGCAATAACTTTGCTTCTAGGTAACTTATAAAGGTGATCTAAGAATCTAAGTCCATGTTTGTGAGGTCAAGAAATTCATCTGTTACCATTGTGAAGTCATACAACCTTTCCTGATTAGCATAAATTGCATAAATTATGCAAAAATGAGGTGGAAATAAGCAAATTGCTGCATTTTTTAAGTTTTAGTCAACTTTGAAAGCTTCTCACAGACTCTAAGATGTATGTTTGCAAGTCATCAATTATCATCATCCTATAAATAAATCATGCAACACTTTGTCTGTGTAATAATTATGTAATAATCACACCGAAACCAGAAATATTTCTTTGCTTTAAGCTAATTAATAAACATGATCTTACAGACAGTGTAAGTCTGTTTGCATGTCTAGAAAATATTCTCTATCCATAACATATATATATATATATGAGAGAAATGGTCACAGATTTATCAGATTGTTTATTCTAATATTTACAGAAAGTTGTGAAAACACATTTAAATAGAAGGGTCTCCATCGTCATCATCACCAATTCCCAACAGATGTGCCTTGCTTACATTACAACACACCTATTCATCTGCCCCACACATGCACATCTCAGAGCAGTTAAAACGTTAAGATCGACAAGAACAATGTGACACGCACTGGGATTTCTTGCAGCCACATTTGATCAGTTGGGTATTATGGGTAATGGTGGCTGGAGCTGGGGGTTCCCGTGTTGTGACTGGCACCAGTTGTTCTCCCTCAGCCTCCATCCATATTCAGTTACTGGTGGTATCTGTGGGTTATGTACGTGGTCCTGACTCCTCATACCATATTGCCTTGTAATGGGAACGGGCAATGGCTTGATGTAATGCTCCTTGTGTAGGTGGCAGCTTATCGGCTTCTAATTGGTTCTTTATGAATAACCTCCACCTGAGCTCACCAACATCCACAAGATTTGTACCGGGCTTGTGCAGCTGGCAAACAAATGCTTAAATCTTATTATTAATTTTTTTCTGCGTCAGAACTGAGCTTTTTTGTAGTGCCTAGAGTATCAAATGCAAATACCACCTCCACAGGACACCGGTTTAGAGCTTGCCAACAGGTTAACTTTCCCTTGCCAACAAAATGGCCTGTCTGGTCAGTTCCATGATGGCATGGAACCCTGGTAAGTTTTCATACCCTGGTATGTTTTACTGTACATCAATAGAGTTTGAGTGGACATCTTGCCTTGATTATGATAATGTTGGGTTTTCCCTGGAAGAGTTGGAGGGCTTTCTTAGCAAGATAGACAATCAGATCATCTTTGGTGTGGATACCTCACAAGAATAGTTTTTCTGACACCTTCCCTATCGGTGTGTTGTCTTCCACATCATAAGTGGTAGGGGGCTTGCCACCCTGGTGTCGCTTACATGTGGCATCCTTCAGTGAAGATGCAATGCCATAGCGGTCAAATACTACATGAGTCTCACTATGTTCCTGTCCAGTGTGGCTATGAAGTGGTCAGCCCACTGGGAACATGTCTTGATCCATGATGGCTTTCCCATTTGCATTTGCTACTCTAGGTATTACAAAAAAGCTCAGTTCTGACACAGAAAAAAAGGTTGAAACATTTGTTTGCCAGCTGCACAAGCCCGGTACAAATCTTGTGGATGTTGGTGAGCTCAGGTGGAGGTTATTCATAAAGAACCAATTAGAAGCCGATAAGCTGCCACCTACACAAGGAGCATTACATCAAGCCATTGCCCGTTCCCATTACAAGGCAATATGGTATGAGGAGTCAGGACCACGTACATAACCCACAGATACCACCAGTAACTGAATATGGATGGAGGCTGAGGGAGAACAACTGGTGCCAGTCACAACACGGGAACCCCCAGCTCCAGCCACCATTACCCATAATACCCAACTGATCAAATGTGGCTGCAAGAAATCCCAGTGCGTGTCACATTGTTCTTGTCGATCTTAACGTTTTAACTGCTCTGAGATGTGCATGTGTGGGGCAGATGAATAGGTGTGTTGTAATGTAAGCAAGGCATTGGTGTTGGGAATTGGTGTTGACGACAAAAAGATGGAGACCCTTCTATTTAAATGTGTTTACAATATTTTCTGAGAATAAACAATCTGATAATTCCGTGACCATTTCTCATATTGTTCTTTATTTTATATGAAGGATATATATGCAAATTAAGCTAATAAGGGAAGGTTAGATATCCTAGTTATGGAAAGAGAATATTTTCTAGTCTTGCAAACAGACTTACGCTGTCTGTAAGATCATGTTTATTAATTAACTTGAAGCAAAGAAATATAGCTTTCTGGTTTTGGTGTGATTATTACGTAATTATTACACAGATACAGGGTTGCATGATTTATTTATAGGATGATGATAATTGATGATTTGTAAACTTACATCTTAAAGTCTGTGAGAAGCTTTCAAAGTTGACTAAAACTGAAAAAAATAAGCAATTTGCTTATTTTCACCTCGTTGTTGCATAATTTATGCTAATTATGCTAATTAGGAAAGTTTGTATGACTTCAATGGTAACAGATTAATTTCTGGACCTCACAAACATCGACTTAGACTCTTAGATCACCTTTATAAGTTACCTAGAAGCAAA
This sequence comes from Nannobrachium achirus, assembly GCF_963921795.1. Lineage (NCBI taxonomy): Eukaryota > Metazoa > Chordata > Actinopteri > Myctophiformes > Myctophidae > Nannobrachium > Nannobrachium achirus. The sequence continues at coordinate 48,996,200 of NC_137822.1, read as the reverse complement.
GTTATTGCCATTTCCTGTTTTGGGCAATTAATTGACTAATTATGCTAATTACACCAGCTAAACCCAAAAAGAAAAATTGGAGACATGTTTTTTTGGCATTCTGAGAACCCCAAGAATCAAGATATACATGTCTCCAAAAATTAACATTCCAAAATTACGGCCAACAGAATCTGATACATAGGCTCCCCTACTATAAGGAGAAGCCTTAACTTTGCCGAAACTTGTTCATTTACTTTTGTTTTCCTTCTGTACCGTATGAAGTTGTGATTAACACGGATATGCTGTTCCGATTTATAAAGTTCTCTGCACCTTAATAAAAGCCAGATAAACCTTCATTTTGCTCCAATGCCTCCTTTTTTATACTTCTGGAATGTATTCATCTCTATTGCTGTATCTGAAAGTACTTGTTTATCTGTCATCTTGTAACTGGCAGTGCTGCCTCTGGGCGACATACTTTTCCTCCTAAGATTAATACGACTAATAAGACTGATTCTGAATAAAATGAGTTAAAGCTACTTGTAGAACAGGAAATGACAGCTTGTATATTTTGTAATCTATGCAAGTAATACTTGTAATACTCTGTTTTCTTATGAAGCAATTTCATTCACACTAGCTGGAGGGCAAATGTGCGGACAGCATTCAAGGTGTGTAGTTCTTGAGCACAATAAACATATTTTATGTTAATCATTGTAGACCAGTCTATTTCCACACACTGCCAAAATATGATTTTAAAAGGTGATTACTGGCTTTGGCTGGCAGTGTGAATATACTACAACACCACATTACAGGAATCTGTTATAGTATATTATCACTTAGCAGATTATAATGCTTTTTAACTAGAACATAGTGTTAACAATGTGGGTGTATGAAAGCTGGGGAAGACATAAGGGGCCTCGGAATCTCAAAATGGAGCTTTGTGTAAAACTTGACACAAAGGGTTGTTGTTATAGTGTAATATTATAATTGTGTAATAGCGTAATAGTGTAATCATGTAATAGCGTAATAGTGTAATATTTTAAAAAACGTAATAGTGTCATATAGTAATATTGTGATAGCATAATAGTGTAACAGTGTGATAGAGTAATACAATAATAAAGGGTGGGCATACTAGACTGAGTACCAAAACACAAAGCAGCATGAAGCATTGGAGTTTGGATGCACTCGATGGGAAAATCCTACAGACTCCTCACTCCTACTGAATCCTCATGACTCCTGCTGTTATAGTGTAATAACTAAATGAGGGTATGCATCATATCATATGCCACTCAGATAAAGTAGCAGTTGACCAGTAGCAATTAATTCCAGGTGCCTATAACTATGGTCTTTGCTGTGTTCGGTAGATATTGTCTTTGCTGTATTTGAAGGAAACCAGGTGTTGTTACTTCGTATTCGCTCTCCTATTTTGGCATCGCTTCACAGTAACTTGAACACTTTCAAACTCAAGGTTTTTTTATCCAAGGGTTTAAGAAAAACCTATCCATCATTCTCCTCCTCCACTGAAGCGCTGCGTGCTAAGAGAAGATGAGGAGACTTGCCGTGTCCGAGTTGTTCCTCCTGGCCGCTGTGGTTAGCCTGGCGACAACATCACTGGCACCGGAACACAACAGCTACTGGCTGGACCCTCTGGTCAAGGAGTTTGTGGATCTGGCGATTGATAAAGCCAATCGTCAACTCAATTACGACCATCTGAACTTCGAAAGAATCGAAGGTGAGGCAGACCTCAAGGACCACTGGGTGAAAATAGACGTACGTTTAAGACCAACAACCTGCAGTAAGGAGGAGAGACCACACAGACAACGCCCTGAGTGTCCTTTCAAATCAAGGCCTGAGGTTCGATGCCTTGTTTGTGCCCAGAAGCCAGCAATTTTCAGCCTGAACTGGCAAGATACTTTCATTGACTGTGTTCGCAGAATGGACGAGAGGGCGCATTATGCTCTATGGGATGAAAAATGTAAACCTCCACAACCTCCATTTCCAACGCTGGTCAACGCTAGCCAATAGAGGGTATGCGTGTGACACCATATTCATCATACATGGAAGTTATGCGGGAACACCTATTGAGTGGTAATAAAAAGAGCCAGCAGCAGTTATGAAGTTATGAAGAGTCAGTGCGCCAACATGCGCCCCAATCAAACTCCAAAGCTTCTTGCTACTTTATCTGAGTGGCATATGATATGATGCATACCCTCATTTAGTTCATTCAGATAACTTACGATATGATTAACAATGTTTATTATTGATGAGTATTACAAGTGTATAATGTAACATTTTGACTTGGCGTCGGCTCTGCTTCCCCCTGCTCAGCGCAGCCCGGAAGAACATCATAAACCATTAGGAGCAGGGGGATATAAATATATAAATATATAAACACCCCCCATGGGGGACAGAATTAGCAGAGCCTACTGGTGGAGCTGGGGAGGCGGTGGGGGCAAGCAAGCGCATGGCACAACAGCCTGGAAGGCAGCAGCAAGAGAATGACAGCCTGAGGGGGTTACATAGCTTGGCAAGAGATCAGCTGACTGCCAGCAGGCTGCCACGTCGCCTGTGACGTAGACTGCGTAATAGTGTAGTAACAGACTTAAAGCAACATAGTGCGCAGTGACCCCTCAAGTGTATCTGTATGAACTAATTCTGCTGCGCTACATACATTTATTACACTATAACAGCAGGAGTCATGAGGATTCAGTAGGAGTGAGGAGTCTGTAGGATTTTCCCATCGAGTGCATCCAAACTCCAATGCTTCATGCTGCTTTGTGTTTTGGTACTCAGTCTAGTATGCCCACCCTTTATTATTGTATTACTCTATCACACTGTTACACTATTATGCTATCACAATATTACTATATGACACTATTACGTTTTTTAAAATATTACACTATTACGCTATTACATGATTACACTATTACGCTATTACACAATTATAATATTACACTATAACACAACCCTTTGTGTCAAGTTTTACACAAAGCTCCATTTTGAGATTCCGAGGCCCCTTATGTCTTCCCCAGCTTTCATACACCCACATTGTTAACACTATGTTCTAGTTAAAAAGCATTATAATCTGCTAAGTGATAATATACTATAACAGATTCCTGTAATGTGGTGTTGTAGTATATTCACACTGCCAGCCAAAGCCAGTAATCACCTTTTAAAATCATATTTTGGCAGTGTGTGGAAATAGACTGGTCTACAATGATTAACATAAAATATGTTTATTGTGCTCAAGAACTACACACCTTGAATGCTGTCCGCACATTTGCCCTCCAGCTAGTGTGAATGAAATTGCTTCATAAGAAAACAGAGTATTACAAGTATTACTTGCATAGATTACAAAATATTCAAGCTGTCATTTCCTGTTCTACAAGTAGCTTTAACTCATTTTATTCAGAATCAGTCTTATTAGTCGTATTAATCTTAGGAGGAAAAGTATGTCGCCCAGAGGCAGCACTGCCAGTTACAAGATGACAGATAAACAAGTACTTTCAGATACAGCAATAGAGATGAATACATTCCAGAAGTATAAAAAAGGAGGCATTGGAGCAAAATGAAGGTTTATCTGGCTTTTATTAAGGTGCAGAGAACTTTATAAATCGGAACAGCATATCCGTGTTAATCACAACTTCATACGGTACAGAAGGAAAACAAAAGTAAATGAACAAGTTTCGGCAAAGTTAAGGCTTCTCCTTAGTATGAGTACTGTAGTGTCCACCTTTAAGTTTCTAAAGATTCACACAACATATTAATACTAAATGAGGCTCTCATACAGGATTATAAAAAAGTGTGAGCAGAGGATATTGTAGCGTCCCTGTTACATTCCAGACAGAATAATAAAAACCATGGTTGACCAGTTAACTGAAAAACATTAAAGGACCACTTCACCCATTCATACAAACACTTCAGAACCATTTCACCTGCCCCCGCAATGTTCTCACAAAGAGACTTCTGTACCAGGGACACTACAAACACATTGAAATGAATACTAATGTTCTCAAATTCCAAATGGGGACTTGAGGAGTTAAAATTTCAGAATCTCAATAAAAGAAACTGGTGTCTACATGACTAGAAAGAAACACAGCTGTCTATATGACAAGAAAGAGACACTGGTGTCTACATATTAACCAGAGAGGGACACTGGTGTCTACATATTAAACAGAAACTGGTGTCTACATGGCTGGAAAGATACACCAGTGTCTACATGACAAGAAAGAGACACTGGTGTCTACTGTCAACATATTGACCAGAAAGAGACAGAGGATAAAGTGGTACAGTCAGCTGGGGCATTAAGGCCACTGTGGCCTCAGGTCATGCCATAATGACTAGTATAGTAGTAATAAAATGTATTTTTTAATGTCCATTGTTTTCATATTTAGGTTCATAAAGTTAACATGAGTATATAACTAAATGAGTTTGAAATTAAATCAAAATGTTAGATTTCAGGATTCCAATTAAAAAAGAACAAAAAATAATTCCGGATTCCAATTCAAAAGAAGCAAAAATAGCCAATCTACAAGCTCAAAACGCATCGCAGTGCGAAGCGTTTTGAGCTGGTAGATCTGCTATTTTGACTTTTTTTGTATGAGATACTTAGAATGACAAAGTATAGGACACAGCAATATGCATTGTGGCCCTCTGGAGTGAAGGTGGAAATATAGTGGCCCTCTCCATCATAAAGTTGCCCACCCCTGGTTTAGATGGAAGTTTACTGTGATATCTTGCTCTTGCCATATAAATATTGTTTCAGGGGCACGTACCTGTTTGGCAAGTCCATGTCATGTTCTACTAAACGAAATAGTACATTATGGAATGATAGGTAAAATTGTAATTACTGTTCTATTTTTCTCTCTCTCAATGTTTCTGGGGATGTGCAATAACAAATGTCATACCTCATTTCTTTAAGCCAAAAACCTACATAGCTATGAATATGACTATGGGTTCACATTTACTGTTTTATATTTTCAAGTGTAGCAACAGTGACAACAGGACATTTAGGCAAACAGTGCTCTTATTTAACATTCTCCACACAAGAAGAAAGAGTGCTCTGGCCACGTTCAGGCGTTTGGGCCGATATCTCATGTTGTGTTTATAAAGATGGTTCCGTTGGCAAACCCTCTCAAACAGCGGAGAGGGGACGTGCTCTCTGTATCCTCATGCGTTCTTCACAAATGTTTGGATTCTGTTCCTTGCTGAGGGCCAGAGTCACTGACCTCCTCTCTCCTTCTCCTCTCCCATGCTCCATCCAAAACAACAACACAACACAGCCCTGCTGTCCCCAGTCGGGCAACCTGAAAGCAAACTTCACCTGCCAGAGAGTTTTATTTATCTGCCAGGGGCAGGTGGGCAACCCTTAGTTCAGTAGTCCGCATAGGGGTAAAATCCACACAAATCCAAAATTGGAATAGTAGTCCATCAAAGAAAAGTGGTCCAGTGTGGAGACACTGGTGTCTACATATTAACCAGAGAGGGACACTGTGGCTGTGAAAAAGCCCTGTAGGTAGGAGTGGTTGAGAGAGAGCGAGAGAGACAAATGAGATGGTCTGCAGCTGCCTATTCCAAATCGTCCTCAGAAAATGTCGGAGTCACTGTCATTGTCATAATCATCATCAGCATCTGTGGTGCGTTGTCCAAAAGCTGACGTTCTCTGCCCCAGTCAAAACTAGCAGGTGACGTTCCCTTGACTGCGTCATCACTTTTCGGAGGTTCCACTGCTTGCTGAGGAGAATGCACCTTTCACCCCCTCTTCACGTAGGTCCCACGGTGAGTCTTGGGGGAGAACACAACATAAAGACTGTGTTACTTACATTAATCAGCGGTTTCCATTATATTCATGCAATTCATTCATGAATTCAGGTTGCATTTGTAGTCCTAAAAGGCCATGTTGAGGACCAACAAGGTTTTTCAATTTGTCTAATTGGCATAGAACTAATGTTCTACGCCAATCAGAACGCCTGTGTTGGTCCTCAACATGGCTGATGTAGGACTACAAATGCAACCCATGAATAGTGTAACACTTGCTAGGCACCCCATGCCTATAATGTGTTATAAACACAAGTTGTTCTATGAATTTGATGGATTACCTTGTGCTGTCCTTGCCTATTGTAAATCGCTCTGGATTAAGAGCATCTGCTAAATGCATAAATTGTAAAATCTATAAGTATATATAACTATATAACTATCCTTTTTGCTGTGACGGTAGTTACATGGTTATTATCCTGAGAGGACTAGACTATTTCCCAAAACATAATGTGGACAGTTCAGTCACTTATCTGCCTAGGAATATGCAATCAAATAAGAATGATTGCAGAATATGGACGCTAGGGTTCAAGTGGTTAATAAGCCAAAGTTTCTATCACTCAAAGATTTGGAAGACCCCCCTGTAGTAACTCTGGGGACCCCCGGACCCCCTGTTGAAGTAAGGAACAGTGGCTTTACCTATCACTTTAATACTGACAACAAAGCATTCAAGGCATGCTAAGCTAAGGGGGTCCCTGCTTGCTTCATCCCTCTCTCAGCTAAGGGGTCCCTGCTTCATCTCTCTCAGCTAAGGGGTCCCTGCTTCATCTCTCTATAAGCTAGGGGGTCCCTGGCCTGATAAACTTGACCTTTCACTCTGTACTTAGTCTGCTCTTTTCCCCATTCACCAAAGCTATTTGCCAAAAATAGGAGATCTGCTATTTTTGGCTAGAGTTCTCAGAATATGGACGCTAGGGTTCAAGTGGTTAATAAACCAAAGTTTCTATCACTCAAAGATTTGGAAGACCCCCCTGTAGTAACTCTGGGAACCCCCGGACCCCCTGTTGAAGTAAGTAACAGTGGCTTTACCTATCACTTTAATACTGACAACAAAGCATTCAAGGCATGCTAAGCTAAGGGGGTCCCTGCTTGCTTCATCCCTCTCTCAGCTAAGGGGTCCCTGCTTCATCTCTCTCAGCTAAGGGGTCCCTGCTTCATCTCTCTATAAGCTAGGGGGTCCCTGGCCTGAAAACGTTGAAGACCCCAGGTTTAGCTGCTTGTAGGTTTTTGTTATCTTGGCTAAATTAGCTTAGCTTAGATTAGCTTGTTAGCTTACTTTAGAGTTATGAATATGTGTCCCTCCCAACAAAGGCGAAAGCAGACAGTCACACACCCTTTGCTACAGTACCTACACATCCTAACATTAGTGGTGCATATGATGTAACGTATTTATTATCTTACCTGAATGGACATTTCAATTATTGAAGAAAATACATAATCCGTGCCGTGAGCCTGCAGCACTAGCAGTGTGTAAACACTTTGACCATCCGGTCTAGACCGGATCACGGAAACAGCACGCCTTTTGCAAGTGGGACGGTGGTGTAAGCATACTCTATGGGTGAAAGTGCAAGGAAGTGCAACGGGAGTAAACCGGATGCACTGCAGTAGGCGGGACTTCCTTGTTAAATATATATATAATAAAAAAAACAACAACAAAAGCGATATCAGCGTGAATCAGGTTGTGTAAAGACATTCTGTCAACATCTATTATAGGACAATAATATAGTGCTTTGAGCACTTGGAAAAACGCTATAAAAGTGCTATAAAAATACAGTCCCAGGCCATTTTATTATTATTATTATTATTATAGTCCAAACCAACGCGGATGACGGCCAGCCAGCTGATTGGCTGCTCGGCTCCCATAGATTTGAATGGGGGAGATTCTCGGTTGAATAGTACGGGAACGGGGCCTTTTTAGGCTTATATGTACGGGAGGCAATGAGGCAATGCGTACTATATGACCAAAAATGGGCGAGAGGTGGTTGAAGATCTACATATTTGTGCCTGGTAGCTGGCATAATATATTTGCAACCTCACAACGCGCTTTTATAAGTCCATTTTCACGTTTCACAAATTGTTTCTAATTTATTGCTTAATTTCTGCTTTCTTCTTGTAATTTGAATTAATTTCAATTGTGAAGAAAAGATTCAAATAGATGTACAAGCTCACAACGAGCTTGTATATCTATCTTCATGTATTTTTTTAAGCAATACATTTGATTTCTTTTAAAGTTTTGTTTTTTTTACTTAATGAAATGGAACATGTTCCATTTGTGCTGCATGTATGTAATTTAATTAATTTGAATAATACCATTTTACCCCCGGAGGAATATTCACTTATGGACCATGGAAAAAACAAATTCTGATGTAAACATTAGTCTCATAACGTTTTAGATTGAGATCCAAAAGACATGTGACTATTCCCTGGGACCTTGTGAAAACCGCAGATCTACAAGCTTAGCTGGTAGATCTGCTGTTTTATGTATTGAAATAATGGAAAAAATTGATTGGGGAAAAGAAGCCTTAAGAATACTACGATTTGTATTTATTATTACATTTTGTTCTATTCTCATCAAGTGCTCCAAGTGCTCAAAGTGAAAAGTGCAGCAGCAAACGTTTAGGTCATAGGACCACGGTCAGTGCTATGACACCAAATATAATATGCAGGGAAAGCTTCAACACGCCAGTCCACATCACATGCGAACGTACTCTAGGCCCAGTATGTGATGTGGATTGATGTGTCCGCGTTGTTTCACATTATGCGAGTAAAGCTTCGGTCCACATCAGATACAAACGTAGGGTTAGGGCTAGGGAGGTTAGGGGTATGTGATGTGGATTGATGTGATACTCAGGTCTTGTATATTTCTGCGTCACTTGCGATGCGTAATGTGATTTGCGTTGACTCTTATTTCATGTCACTTGCGTTGCGTCATCTGCGGGGAAAGCTCGCCACGTCAGTCCACATCACACATTGCCCATATGCGGCTAGTGTGTGATGTGCATTGATGTGATTTATGCATTATTTGTGGCTAAAGCTTCACAATCCACGGCGGTCAGTAGGCGAGGCACTGACGATGGCCCTACGACCTTAACATTTGCTGCTGCACTTTATCCTTTTAGCACTTAGAACACTTTATGAGCACAAGCAAAATGCAAAATAAATATCTTTCTTAGTTTGTCTTAATTTTCCTTAAGCATTTAGTGAATGGAGACTTTTCTTGTTTTCAATTGTATAAAGGGGCAAAGCTACAGCTAGACTTTGTGGAGATTTTATTATTATTATTATTGATTGGTATTATGCAGCTTTTATAACACGTTTGTTTGTTTGTAAAGTTACATAGGAGACTGTGGACGGATCTAAAATATGGATTGTACTATTATTGTAATCAAATAATTAAACTGACTATTGTAACGTGAAGATCATGGAATAATTCTACAGAAGGACTGCTTTGCTGCAGAGCCTCTTACTGTTTTTATTTCATTTCTATTTTTCGTTTGTATTGCAGTTCATAAAATCCAATACAAATGTATCATTTTGTATTGTATGCTGTAATCCCTAAGCGGATTCCTCAAGACTCCAACCACACTTGAAATTTCCAAGAATTGTAGCTTTCTAGTTTTGCTATTGTACTGTTTAAACTGCCATTTCTAATGCTGCATTCACACTGAGAGAAGCCAAGCTAATGGTTCGCTTGGTAATTCAATGTATTCTCTATGCAAACCAGCTTTAAAAATTTCCAAGCTGGAAAAAAAGCTTGGACATTTTTTAAGCTGGTTTGCATAGAGAATACATTTAATTACAAAGCAAACCATTAGCTTGGCTTTTCGTAGTGTGAATGCAGCATTAGTGTAGTGTCTCAGTGAACCAGAATCACTGGTAAACTGTCTCTATGCATTCGGTGTATCGGTTTATTGGTCTGATAAATGCATACTGTACAATATAAATGTGAAGTGACTTTACCAAAATGTATGACTTTTTATATATAAAAAAAAAATCACACCCGTGTGAAGTGGAGCTGTGTGTGTGTGTGTGTGTGTGTGTGTGTGTGTGTGTGTGTGTGTGTGTGTGTGTGTGTGTGTGTGTGTGTGTGTGTGTGTGTGTGTGTGTGTGTGTGGGGATCATGTGTACCGATTTTTGTGACATTTGAAGAAAATATGTAGGAAAAGGAGCAAAAAGTGTGTTTTGGAGAAAAATCAAGATGGCGGAAAATCTATCATGGCGCAAATGGGCGTGGCCTATATGGGGAGATGCGTCATGACCCAAGAAATCCAGGGAAAAAATATTTTTAATTTTCCGACCTACGGTTCAAGAGTTACAGGCCAAAACGTAAAGTGGGGTGTTATGGCGCCACCATGCGGCCAAATGACACAATTATTTTTTATTTAATCCTTGAAATCATTATGAACCTCCTCTCCAAGTCTTGAAACTCTAGCCCCTATGGTTTGCGAGAGACAAATAATTGAATGTGAGTTTTTGCGATTCCCATTATAAGTCAATGGGGAAAATTAATTCACTAATAAATTAATATCAATTAAACTATAGAACCTTTCTCTTAGAAAAGTAATAGCCCACGATTCCCGAGTAAGCCGTTCGATTTGACATATGGCGCGAGTGTGTGGTGGCAAAACTGTGGGACTAGTGGCGTGCCGAAGTTTAGGAAGTTCAGGCTACATACAGACACACACACAGACAGACACACAGACAGACCCACACGGCCACGTATAGGGAGCCTGTGCTTCACACAGCTCCAAAAGCAAAAGGCACTGGTATGGAACTCTTGGTTTACCGGGACGGGATTCAATTCCCTGCAGTGCCCTGCTTTTTTTTGTATTCTTTTTTATTTTATTTTGCTCATTATGTTGCATCTTGGGTTGGGATCCTTATTTTTTATGAACAGTCTTCGAAAAACCCCAGAAGACGACATACTTTTTGTTGAAACTCAAGATTGTCCATTTTTTTTTCTTTTTTTTTTCAAAGTCTTTGAAAACCCCCAGAAGACATGCTATAGCCTTTTTTTATTATTATTAGTATTATTATTATTATTATTATTTTCATTGCATACAGGTATTATTGTAGTGGCTCTGAAAGAGGTCCAGAGACCTCAACTATCTTCATATATAATATTTATAGAATCATATTAAATGTCACAGTCCGAAAGTGGTGAAGTTGTCCTTAAGGGAGGCATTCAGACCAAAACTCATATAGGGTTAAATCTGCCTTTTATCATACCCCTTCATACCTGCTTTAATCCATTTCTTTTCATAGCTGCCCCTGTGGCCTGTTGCTAGATTTCGCGGGCTCTCTCATAACTAACATGGTGGATTGTCCTCAGGCTAGTGCGGTTATTTCTTTAGCTTCAAAGTTATTATTTTTCTATTGGATTGTGTTTACACAACGTCCTGAGACCAACCAAACCGCTGTTTTGACCTCACAGGCACTCTTACTTGTCACAAACAGACGAGAAGATCCTCTGCTCCTCCCCTCCCTTTTTAGACTCTCCTCTCTCTGCTCTGGTGCAGAGCTGAATGCCTCCTTTAAAGGTGAGGGTCTAACAGACCAAACTGCAGCTGATGCTGCTACCGTTGTTTCTGGTGTATTGTTGTTGAAGGCAACCGTTCACCTCATTTACATTGGGAAGGATTTTAGCTCAAGCCTCAAAAGGTAAACCTGCCCAGGACTCACTGGTAAAAATGGCAGATGTACAAGCTAACAATGTGTTGCTTCGCGCCACATTGTGATCTTGTATCTGCTGTCTTCACTAGTACTTATGTTTATTCATTTTTGTTTGCACTTATTATATGACTTGATTTTGTAGCGGGGCAGATAAATGCATTTTTGCACTAAAATACTTCAGAAGTGGAAAGAAACCTAAAACTTTTCACAAGTACTCCTTAGGGGTTGTTCCTATGATAAAACACATTAGACACTGAAAAATCAAAATGGCTGCCATGTTTCCAAGATGGCTGCCTCTGAACAGTACGCCAGCCAGTTAATGTCTGATTTTCATAATATTAGAGTTGTTTTGTAGGTTTTAAAACATCCTGAGTTCATTTATTACACTTTTAAAGCAGCCAGAATAACCTTTCTGACTTTTGGTTGGGGTCTTTCCTTACCTGGGACCCCCCAAACAGACCCCTGAGCCTATCTCAGTAATCGCATTGCTCCTGCTCCAGAGCAATGTTAAATTAGATCATAACTGAAGCATTAAAGTTGTTGTAACTGGGCTCTGAAAGCAAAAATGAGTAGTAGCAAATACCCAGGGGTCTTCCACAGGGGGTCCGGGACCCATAGGGGGTCCTCAGAGTTACTACAGGGGGCCTGCCGAATCTTGATGGGGAAGTTTTTTTCTTTTTTTAACTGTTTTTATTAGTATTCTCAGTATTATTTATTACATGTTTGTGTTAGATAGACAGGTTCACAGGTGTTACTGCAGGGATTGCAAGAATTAAGGTATTGCAACTTCTCACTTTGGGCGCGCAGTCTAACATGTCCATTTATTGCGCTGCACTCACACTGACAACACAACACACACACACACACCTCTTTGTTATCGTCACCCCAAAACCCGCACCCTATCCTCTTAAAGAGCTCACGGTCAATTGTACCCAAAGAAATTCACTACTATACATGTCCTCCCTAATAGTGTTGGCAGTTTCCACTATAGCATTTGCAGGGAGGAGAGTGCAAGGCAGGTTATTGTTTGAGCAGCTGCACTGTCCCTTGTAACCTGCTTTGCAGCCACATTTGATGAGCTCAAGTACTGCCTTTGCAGCAGGGAGGGCAAGCAACCTGACTGGACATACCCTCCACTCTCTGAATTCCATCTATTTTTTTCAATTGATGGAAGCTCAGGGCAATTTGTCAGGTATGACAAAGTAGGCATCATAATACGATACCTTCATCAAGGGACATGATTTTGAGGAAGTGCAAACACATGAAGAGGCTGATACCCGATTCCTTATCAAGTCCTTGCCTCCGGTACAAAAAAGGAAATTGATATATTCGAGTGAGTTCAAGTTATTGGATGTTACAAATGTCAAGGGTTCCTTTGCGTACATAGTTTTTCAGGTGCTGACTGGGGAAGAACATTTGTTGGAATCACCAAAAAGACATGGGTCAATGCCTACTTGATGATGATGATGACCAAGCCATTAACCGCTTCAAGGACCTTGGCAAGGTCATTGGACATTCCTCCTGAGCTTATAAACGGTGAGCTTCCATCAACATTGCAGTCGGAACATTTTGCATGCCATGTTTACAGTTCAAAAGGTCCAACAACCCTGGGATTACTCAGATGGGAACTATTTCTGTCAAAGAACTTGGAGGGTGAGATGCTACCTCCAACTCGTGCTGCACTGCTACCACATTATCTCCGCGCCAACTCTGTCACAATGCAGGATAAATCATACCTGACAAATTGCCCTGTGCTTCCACCAATCGAAGAAAATAGATGGAATTCAGAGAGTGGAGGGTATATTCCAGTCAGGTTTCTTGCTCTCCCTGCTCCAAAGGCAGTACTTGAGCTCATCAAATGTGTCTGCAAAGCAGGTTGTAAGGGACGGTGCAGCTGCTCAAATAACCTGCCTTTCACTCTATGCTATGGTGGAGACTGTGTCAACACTATTAGGTTGGACATTGAAGATGATGATGATGAAGACAAATATATCCTGCATGTCTGAAATTACTGTATTGTAGTGAATCTCTTTGGGCGTAATTGACCATGGGCTCTATAAGAGGATAAGGTGAGGGTTTTGGGGTGACAATAACAAAGAGGTGTGTGTGTGTGTGTGTGTGTGTGTGTGTGTGTGTGTGTGTGTGTGTGTGTGTGTGTGTGTGTGTGTGTGTGTGTGTGTGTGTGTGTGTGTGTGTGTGTGTGCAGTGGAATACATGGAAATGTTGTTCTGCGCCCAAAGTGAAAACATGCAATACCTTCATTATTGCAATCCCTGCAGTAACAGCTGTAAACCATAACTGTTTAACACAAAAAAACATTATAAATAATACTGAGAATACTAATAAACCATCAAAGTACAATACATAAAACCAGGATACATAAAAACATTCAAAGTTTAAAAAAAAATCATAGAGATTTGGCAGGCCCCCTGTAGTAGCTCTGAGGATCCCCCCAGGGGTCCCGGACCCCCCGTGGAAGACCTCTGTTATTTGCTACTAGTAATTTTTTATTTCAGAGCTTATTTCAGATCTAATTTAACATTGTTCTGGAGCAGGAGCAGAGCGATTACTGAAATAGGCTCAGGGGTCTGTCTGGGGGGTCCCAGGTGAGGAAAGACCCCAACCAAAAGTCAGAAAGGTTATTCTGGCTGCTTTAAAAGTGTAATAAATGAACTCAGGATGTTTTAAAACCTACAAAACAACGCTAATATTATGAAAATTCGATATCAACTGGCTGGCATCGTGTAAAACATATCCGAAAAGGCGGCCATCTTTAAATCTGGCGGCCATTTTGAAAATTAAGTGTCTAATGTGATTTTTCTAAAGAATGACCCAAGAGGTACACTCTGTAAAATGTTGGTGCTTCTTTCCAGAACTGAAGTATTGTTCTCCTTAACTGCCCCGCTGTGTATTTACAACCTTTTGGGGGAAAAAATAAAAAAATATATATTTTATTTAAAAGATATGTATTTAATGCAAGGATATTTTCGTCTATCAGTGTCTTAGCACATAGGGTGTATAGTCCAGTGTCATAAAAGTCTAATGGTTACGTTTGTCTTCAACCTGTAAATACGTCAAGAAGCAAAAGACGCTGGTCTGGCACTCCTGGTTTCCTAGGATGGGGTTCAATTCCCTGCGGTGTCCTGCTGATTGCACTTACAGGAATGTTGATTTATTGATTTATTAATTCATGTTAAATCATTAATGTATTGATTTATTAATTCATGTTTTGATCTTTCGTTCCTTTCCATTTAAAATCATTTTTCTTTCATTCTAATTCTTCTGTCCTGATCTAGAACACAGAATCAAAAAACCTGATATTTTGTCGAAACTCAAGATTTTCCACCTTTTTTTTTCAAAGTCCTCGAAAACCACCAAAGACGACCAAAGATGTCGTCAAAAGATTTGTGTATAGCTTGTGGGGATGTGTGACACATTGCTGTGCGACCCCTGGAACCCCACTTTTTTCCCCTTAATTCTAAATCTAATCCTAGATTTTTCAAAGTGCGATAACTCAGAAACCAATAGGTTTCAATTGCCCATCTTTTAGTATGTTGTATAGCTCGCCAAGAAGAGTTTAATTCTTTTTTTTTCCCCAGATTGTCTTCAAAACCCCCAAAAAGACAAAAGACGATAGTATGTCGTCAAAACATAGATTTTAAGTCTTACATTTCCAATAGTGCCTATCTTTTGGTATGTTGTATAGCTCGTCGAGACGAACGTGTGGATGTGTGACACATTGCTGTGCGACCCCTGGAACCCTACTTTTTTTCGACAAATGCAATCCTAGATTTTTCAAAGTGCGATAATAGGTTTTAAGCGCCTGTCTCTTAGTATGTTGTTTAGCTCTTCGAGACGAACGCGTGGATATGAAATTAATTCATTTTTTTCAGATTGTCTTCAAAACCCCCCAAATTACATAAGACTATAGTAAGGTGTCAAAACATCGATTTTAAGTCTTACATTTCCGATGCCTATCTTTTGGTATGTTGTATAGCTCGTCGAGACGAACGTGTGGATGTGTGACACATTGCTGTGTGACCCCTGGAACCCTACTTTTTCTCGACAAATGCTAATGCTGACAAATGCTAATGCTAAGAACTGCTAGAATTGTCAAAGTGCGACAACTCGGAAACCAATAGGTTTTAAGCGCCCGTCTTTTAGTATGTTTTATAGCTCTTCGGGACGAACGTGTGGATATGAAATGTATTCATTTTTTTCAGATTGACTTCAAAACCCCCAAAATTACATAACACTATAGTAATGCGTCAAAACATAGATTTTAAGTCCAAAATTTTCGATAGTGCCAATCCTTTGGTATATTGTATAGCTCGTCGAGACGAACGTGTGGATGTGTGACACATTGCTGTGTGACCCCTGGAACCCTACTTTTTTTCGACAAATGCTAATGCTGAGAAATGCTAATGCTAACAACTGCTTGAATTTTCAAAGTGCGACAACTCGGAAACCAATAGGTTTTAAGCGCCCTTCCTTTAGTATGTTGTATAGCTCTTCGAGACAAACACGTGGATATGAAATGTATAAATTTTTTTCAGATTGACTTCAAAACTCCCAAAATTACGTAAGACTATAGTAAGGCGTCAAAACATAGATTTTAAGTCCAAAATTTTCGATAGTGCCAATCCTTTGGTATGTTGTATAGCTCGTCGAGACGAACGTGTGGATGTGTGACACATTGCTGTGTGACCCCTGGAACCCTACTTTTTTTCGACAAATGCTAATGCTGACAAATGCTAATGCTAAGAACTGCTAGAATTGTCAAAGTGCGACAACTCGGAAACCAATAGGTTTTAAGCGCCCTTCCTTTAGTATGTTGTATAGCTCTTCGAGACAAACACGTGGATATGAAATGTATAAATTTTTTTCAGATTGACTTCAAAACTCCCAAAATTACGTAAGACTATAGTAAGGCGTCAAAACATAGATTTTAAGTCCAAAATTTTCGATAGTGCCAATCCCTTTGGTATGTTGTATAGCTCGTCGAGACGAACGTGTGGATGTGTGACACATTGCTGTGTGACCCCTGGAACCCTACTTTTTTTCGACAAATGCTAATGCTGAGAAATGCTAATGCTAACAACTGCTTGAATTTTCAAAGTGCGACAACTCGGAAACCAATAGGTTTTAAGCGCCCTTCCTTTAGTATGTTGTATAGCTCTTCGAGACAAACACGTGGATATGAAATGTATTAATTTTTTTCAGATTGACTTCAAAACCCCCAAAATTACGTAAGACTATAGTAAGGCGTCAAAACATAGATTTTAAGTCCAAAATTTTCGATAGTGCCAATCCTTTGGTATGTTGTATAGCTCGTCGAGACGAACGTGTGGATGTGTGACACATTGCTGTGTGACCCCTGGAACCCTACTTTTTTTCGACAAATGCTAATGCTGACAATGCTAATGCTAACAACTGCTAGATTTTTTAAATTGCGATAACTCGGAAACCAACAGGTTTTAAGCGCCCGTCCTTTAGTATGTTGTATAGCTCTTCGAGACGAACGCGTGGATATGAAATGTATTTTTTTTTTTTTCAGATTGACTTCAAAACCCCCAAAATTACATAAGACTATATATAGTAAGGCGTCAAAACATAGATTTTAAGTCCAAAATTTTTGATAGTGCCAATCCTTTGGTATGTTGTATAGCTCGTCGAGACGAACGTGTGGATGTGTGACACATTGCTGTGTGACCCCTGGAACCCTACTTTTTTTCGACAAATGCTAATGCTGAGAAATGCTAATGCTAACAACTGCTTGAATTTTCAAAGTGCGACAACTCGGAAACCAATAGGTTTTAAGCGCCCTTCCTTTAGTATGTTGTATAGCTCTTCGAGACAAACACGTGGATATGAAATGTATTAATTTTTTTCAGATTGACTTCAAAACCCCCAAAATTACGTAAGACTATAGTAAGGCGTCAAAACATAGATTTTAAGTCCAAAATTTTCGATAGTGCCAATCCTTTGGTATGTTGTATAGCTCGTCGAGACGAACGTGTGGATGTGTGACACATTGCTGTGTGACCCCTGGAACCCTACTTTTTTTTGACAAATGCTAATGCTGACAAATGCTAATGCTAACAACTGCTAGATTTTTCAAATTGCGATAACTCGGAAACCAACAGGTTTTAAGCGCCCGTCCTTTAGTATGTTGTAAAGCTCTTCGAGACGAACGCGTGGATATGAAATGTATTAATTTTTTTCAGATTGACTTCAAAACCCCCAAAATTACATAAGACTATATATAGTAAGGCGTCAAAACATAGATTTTAAGTCCAAAATTTTCGATAGTGCCAATCCTTTGGTATGTTGTATAGCTCGTCGAGACGAACGTGTGGATGTGTGACACATTGCTGTGTGACCCCTGGAACCCTACTTTTTTTCGACAAATGCTAATGCTTAACAACTGCTAGATTTTTCAAAGTGCGATAACTCGGAAACCAATAGGTTTTAAGCGCCCTTCCTTTAGTATGTTGTATAGCTCTTCGAGACAAACGCGTGGATATGAAATGTATTCATTTTTTTCAGATTGACTTCAAAACCCCCAAAATTACGTAAGACTATAGTAAGGCGTCAAATCATAGATTTTAAGTCCAACATTTTCGATAGTGCCAATCTTTTGGTATGTTGTATAGCTCGTCGAGACGAACG
Source organism: Nannobrachium achirus (assembly GCF_963921795.1). Taxonomy (NCBI): domain Eukaryota; kingdom Metazoa; phylum Chordata; class Actinopteri; order Myctophiformes; family Myctophidae; genus Nannobrachium; species Nannobrachium achirus. The sequence continues at coordinate 48,978,065 of NC_137822.1, read as the reverse complement.
TGTGGATGTGTGACACATTGATGTGTGACCCCTGGAACCCTACTTTTTTTCGACAAATGCTAATGCTGACAAATGCTAATGCTAACAACTGCTAGATTTTTCAAAGTGCGATAACTCGGAAACCAACAGGTTTTAAGCGCCTGTCCTTTAGTATGTTGTATAGCTCTTCGAGACGAACGCGTGGATATTTGACTTCAAAACCCCCAAAATTACATAAGTCTATAGTAAGGCGTCAAAACATAGATTTTAAGTCCAAAATTTTCGATAGTGCCAATCCTTTGGTATGTTGTATAGCTCGTCGAGACGAACGTGTTGATGTGTGACACATTGCTGTGTGACCCCTGGAACCCTACTTTTTTTCGACAAATGCTAATGCTGACAAATGCTAATGCTAACAACTGCTAGATTTTTCAAAGTGCGATAACTCGGAAACCAACAGGTTTTAAGCACCTGTCCTTTAGTATGTTGTATAGCTCTTCGAGACGAACGCGTGGATATGAAATGTATTAATTTTTTTCAGATTGACTTCAAAACCCCCAAAATTACATAAGTCTATAATAGTAAGGCGTCAAAACATAGATTTTAAGTCCAAAATTTTCGATAGTGCCAATCCTTTGGTATGTTGTATAGCTCGTCGAGACGAACGTGTTGATGTGTGACACATTGCTGTGTGACCCCTGGAACCCTACTTTTTTTCGACAAATGCTAATGCTGACAAATGCTAATGCTAACAACTGCTAGATATTTCAAAGTGCGATAACTCGGAAACCAACAGGTTTTAAGCGCCCGTCCTTTAGTATGTTGTATAGCTCTTCGAGACGAACGCGTGGATATGAAATGTATTAATTTTTTTCAGATTGACTTCAAAACCCCCAAAATTACATAAGTCTATAGTAAGGCGTCAAAACATAGATTTTAAATCCAATATTTTCGATAGTGCCAATCTTTTGGTATGTTGTATAGCTCGTCGAGACGAACGTGTTGATGTGTGACACATTGCTGTGTGACCCCTGGAACCCTACTTTTTTTTCGACAAATGCTAATGCTGACAAATGCTAATGCTAACAACTGCTAGATTTTTGAAAGTGCGATAACTCGGAAACCAATAAGTTTTAAGCGCCCGTCCTTTAGTATGTTGTATAGCTCTTCGAGACGAACGCGTGGATATGAAATGTATTAATTTTTTTCAGATTGACTTCAAAACCCCCAAAATTACATAAGACTATAGTAAGGCGTCAAAACATAGATTTTAAGTCCAAAATTTTCGATAGTGCCAATCCTTTGGTATGTTGTATAGCTCGTCGAGACGAACGTGTGGATGTGTGACACATTGCTGTGTGACCCCTGGAACCCTACTTTTTTTCGACAAATGCTAATGCTGACAAATGCTAATGCTAACAACTGCTAGATTTTTCAAAGTGCGATAACTCGGAAACCAATAGGTTTTAAGCGCCCTTCCTTTAGTATGTTGTATAGCTCTTCGAGACGAACGTGTTGATATCAATTCTTTTTTTTCCCCAGATTGTCTTCAAAACCCCCAAAATAACAAAAGACTATAGTAGACCAGATGGAAGGATTATATCTCCAAACTGGCTTGGGAACTGTTACCCCCGCGACCCGATTCCGGATAAGCGGTTGAAGATGGATGGATGAATATCTGTTAATGTTGGCAGTGAATAGGATTCACTAAAGGGCTTTGCACACAGGACCGTTGCGTTTCTTTCCGTTTGCTGCATGATTACAACACATTGGATTTGGTGTGCAAGGCTGTGCGGGATCCAAACTGCGGATCCGAAGAGGAGTCATAAAAGGATTCAATGAGTTTTTAACGCATGCGACAAACGCACGAATCGAACTGGGTTCGATCTGGAAAAAAAACGCACAGCCGCAGCCACCTGCCGCATGGCAAACTCAGAGCCGGTGTGCATGAGGTCATAGAGAATAGAGAATCATTGTTTTCTTTCAAAAAATGGAACCGTCCGTTTTTTCCGTGTGAGAAAAACGCGTCGGCATCGGTGTGCAAAGGGCTTAACTCTGCCTGAGTCGACACAAAGCACATCATGATTATGGGAGATTGAGTGATGGTCTGCTGTAGTCCTCTAGTGGCGCTTGTGGGTAATTGACACATCAAGTGTCAGGATGATATATGATAGTTAGCAATAACTATAATAGATTAGACAATTTGACAGACAACATGACAGAAGGACACCACAGGGGATTGAACCCCGTCCCAGTAAACCAGGAGTTCCATACCAGTGTCTTTTTAAGGTCATCTTATCTTGTGTTCTTTCTATTAGTAAAACAAGTTATGGTCATTTGTATATTCACTGTCCCATTGACTCCACTGGAAATATTAAAAAAGGAAAAAGATCTGCTTTAAGTAGCATGTGAGGGGTCAAACTAGGGGTTCTTCATGATTCTGAATCCATTGCAAGCATTTGTTTTGCATAGAAAACATTGCTTGGGTTAACTTTCGGCAGCCCAAAACTGTGAAAAGTGGGAAAAAGTGATGACTCATCACTTTTGACTGTTTTGGGGGGGCCGATATCTAGCCCAGGGAATGTTTTTCATGCAAAACACATGCTTGCAATGGATTCAGAATGATGAAGAACCGCTAGTTTGACCCCTCACATGCTAATTAAAGCAGACTTTTATTTATTTATTTTTTAATATTTCTAGTGGAATCAACTAGAAAACTAGACTCTTTTTCCGCGATGTTTCCAGCAGAGCAGACCTCTCATTCTGTGGACCTTAATGACCAAACTAATAGATAAAACAGAAATAAAAAGTACGGCAGAAAATCACAGGTCCCTCCCATTTTGGTGACTGGGTCCCCGGCTATATGGAGTGTTTGTACGGTAAGAGGGGTCCAAACGTCATGATAAAACATGTGCATTGCACAGATCTGTCTCATAAAATTTGAATATTGTGTAAAAGTTCATTTTCTTCTGTAATATATATTTTTTTAAACTTTCATATTTTAGGTTCATTGCATACAGTGAAATGTTCAAACACTTTTTTTTTTATGGCATACAGCTCATGAAAATCAAAAATACATCCTGAATATCCAACACAAACACTCAAGAATGATTTACAATACAGAAATATCAAACTTCTGAAAGGTTATGTTAATTTGTGCACTCAGTACTTGGTCTGGAATACTTTTGAACACATTTTCTTCATCGATGGGGCGTGGCATGAAGGTGGTCAGCCTGTGGTACTGCTGAGGTGTTATGGAAGCCCAGGTTTGTATTATAAATATATTTATATTATAGTTATAATGGCATGAAGGTGATCAGTCTGTGGTACTGCTGAGGTGTTATGGAAGCCCAGGGTTATATTATAAATATATTTATATTATAGTTATAATGGCATGAAGGTGATCAGTCTGTGGTACTGCTGAGGTGTTATGGAAGCCCAGGTTTGTATTATAAATATATTTATATTATAGTTATAATGGCATGAAGGTGATCAGTCTGTGGTACTGCTGAGGTGTTATGGAAGCCCAGGGTTATATTATAAATATATTTATATTATAGTTATAATGGCATGAAGGTGATCAGTCTGTGGTACTGCTAAGGTGTTATGGAAGCCCAGGTTTGCTTTGATGGAGGCCGTAAAGGAGTAGTTCACCCCCAAAATGACTTTTTTTCTATTGATTAGGAGACTTGAGTTCAATAATATATATATATATTTTTTTTTTTGGTTTTTGTCACATTCCTAAGACAAAGATTTGGTTCAAGTAAATTTACCCCCATTGATTCCGTATGGGGACCCGTTTCTGTAAAGTCACATAATAAAGTCTGATCATTAAAAACAAACATTGTCATAAAAAGGAAATCAACAGTTGAGTGTTTGATGAGCTTGGTTAATAACAACCATTCAAGTCATGCCACGAGTAGACAAACTGTGAACTGCGTGTGACGTTTTTGTTTTTTTATTTTTATCAATGGTATCTTTTCATGCTTTAAGAATTATGCAAAAGTCACTGTGTCAGAGTTGAATATGCAGACGCACGCAGAGGAGAAGAACGAAGCCAAGTACAATTCACCATGTGTCAGTTATCCTATGATTAATTACTCTACACTGGACCCATGGTGTGTGTGTGTGTGTGTGTGTGTGTGTGTGTGTGTGTGTGTGTGTGTGTGTGTGTGTGAGTGTGTGTGTGCGCGTGCGCACGTGCGTGCGTGTGTGTGAGAGAGAGACAGACAGACAGACAGACAGACAGACAGACAGACAGACAGACCAACACAAACATGGTCACTGCAAACAACACATTGGTCACTGTCACATTCTGAAAAAGTATCATCTCCTGAAAAATGTAGGAACTTTAAAAATGCATGTCTAATATATGTGTCCCAGCATAGCAGAGGCCAGAGGGGCAGTCATTTCGGAAAGCACAGCTTTAGACCAGCCCTGAAATTATTATTATTATTATTTTTTTCTAAAATGTGATAAAGCCACAAAAGCATTTCATAAATATCAGGCTACATTTCACTTAAACGCCAGAGCTTAACTCTACATGTAAATAAGACTTGTTTTAATTAATGTGAAGAGAAACCTCACATTTTGCTGGTTACATTTCATCTAAAAGGCTGAATTTCTCAGATCTAGTATTTCTGCATGGCATAACTCTATAAGCTATATCTACAAAACTGTTGGGTCAATCTTCACGACCAATATATCATTCTGTAGCTATGATTCCCAGCTTTCAAATGAAATGAAAACAATTTCTTTTTTTTCTTTTATCCCACAATTTTGTAACCCATTTTTTCATCCAGTGCTAATTGCCTATGTAATCCTGGGCTCTGCTCTCTCTCTGCCGCGATCTGGGGAGACAAAGGACTGACCTCATGCTTCCTTCTATGCATGAGGAGTCCAAGTTGCTTCTTTTCACCTGACAGTGGAGATTTTCCCTGGTTTGGACGTAGCGCGTGGAAGGAACACGTTATTCCAACCAGTTCCTTTCCCCTCCATCAGGCGCCCCGGCTGGCCAGGGGGAGGCATTATTGAGACCAGGATTATGTGCATGTTTTTGGGAGGGTATCTACCATAGGAGACACGGGGAAATGAAAACAATTTCAATGACTAACCCTCAGCTGTGTTCGGTCACATATAAATGCCTTGCTTGATGGGCTGGCTCCCCCTCCTCTTATGGAATTCATCCATAATAATAATAATAATAATAGTTACCTACTCCTCCCGCGAGGGAAATTCAGTATTTGCAGCCCAACCCAGCTGCTTCGCAGCCCACAAGGAGCGCATGAGCAATTAGTAAGAAGAGGGACATGGGACGTGATACCAGATCAACATCCAGGGGAGACCGTGATGTTGAATTTAGAAAAAACAAATACCTTTAGTAAAAAACGTTCTCTCAATAAATGGGTGCAAATATTGGAACCAGCTCCCTGCCTCAATTAGAGAGATCCCCACATGTGGTGCTTTCAAAGGGCAGTTGAAGCAGTGGCTAAAACACTCACAAACATGTAACCATCTATAAGTAAAGAGTTGATGCTTCAGTGAATTCATCTTTCAGGTTATTCTTTCCTGTGTGGTTCTTAACTTTCTTGACTCTGGCACTTTGTTGCACCAAGCATCTTGTTCTTAGGACAACGGGTGGAAATTAGCCTCGGCTAACTCTGGCTGGTTTACACTGAGATCATGTGTATGTATTATTGTGCAATATGTAAATATCTCCGTGTTCATGAACTGGTACTGTCCTGTAATCAAGTAAAGTGGAAACCTTCCAGAAAAAGTGTTCATTATCGTTTTAAGTGTGTGTGTGTGTGTGTGTGTGTGTGTGTGTGTGTGTGTGTGTGTGTGTGTGTGTGTGTGTGTGTGTGTGTGTGTGTGTGTGTGCGTGCGTGCGTGCGTGCGCGTGTGTGTGTGCGTGCATGTGCGTGTGTGTGTGTGTGTGTGTGTGTGTTTGGCTGGGATCCTGGTGTCAATAAAAGAGTCTTTTACAGATCAGCTTCCTGCTGAAGGGAAGGGGGAGGAGCTTCAGGGGAAGGGGGAGGAGCTTCATCATACATAGAGCCTATAAAATGATCAGACCAGCTGTCAGTCTAATCTGGCATAACGGTCAGCAACACTTAGATTAAAATATAATTTAATTAGACACAAGGCACCCGATTGGATTTACAACTAATTATTTTCCGACGTTTCCCTCGTTAAATTAAATAATCAGTTTCAACTTTTTTTCACACACTTTTTCATCTTTTTAACCTTCTCTTTCTTTCCATATTTTTCTACTTTCCCTTTTCTTTTTTTTCTTCCTACAATTTTTGAACTTTTCCTTTGTTTCCACTAGTTTTCTATTTTCTTTTTTCCCCCAAATTTTTCACATTTTCAACTTTTAAATCTTTTCAACTTTTTTTTCTTCCTTGAATTTTCCACTCTTTCAATGTTCCGTAAGGCAGGGATTTTATTAATCAATGACTCCAGCTGTTAATTAATAGACTGATTGATTAATCAGGGATGATCTTCTCCACCTGGGTGTGGTGGGGGGGTTGGGGTGGTGAAGCCAACATGACAGCGGGTGGTGGTGGTGGTGGGGGTGTCCTACCCCTCTCCGACCACCAGGGGGGGTCGTGGTCGTCGTGGCCGTCGCTCCTGCAGCCCGGCTGGGACTACCTCCACCAGAACCACCAGGGGGCGCTCCGCAGCCCGCTGTTCCCCGTCTTCCTCTCCGTCTCCACCTACTTCCTCCTGGTGTCCGTCTACACCACCCTGGACCTGCTGGCTCCAACCTGGCCCTCCGTCAGACGATACAAGATGCACCCCGACAGGTCAGACATCTTTGTTTTTGTACACGACGCCTTGTCGGCCGCGGCTTGTGATTGGCTGAACGACCTGAGGGAGGGACTAGGGAGCGCTACGCTGTGTTCACTTGAGATGGCGCGCCTCCGTCGTCTCCAGCAAAAACAAGCGCTCCCTTACAAGGCATCGTGTACGAAAACAACAATAGTGACAGGATAATAATATAAACTCAGCAATGGAACTTCGGTCCATTATATCTCCCCTTTAATAATACCAATTTGTATTGTGTTTTATATCAATTGAATCGTTGAATTGTCACCTTTACAACGAGGTACAGCTTGTAAGCATCAGGCATTCGAGGCATGAGCTACACAGCCAAACGTGTGGGTAGCGCCGACCAACGTTTTGCCAAAATGGCTTGCAATACTGTTCTGATGGCATTTACTCTCGTGTTGGGTTTCCCTGACACTGAGCTTAACATTAACAAAGTGTAAAAATGTCCAATATGTGTTGTTTTCTCTTTTCCTTATTACTGTGGGAGAGTGCAATCATTCAATGCTCCAAGCAACAAAGGTGAACCCCAAAAGAAGGTTATTGCAGGCCTGCCAGGCCATTTTGACAATTTTTGGAGGGGCGCTACCCACACGTTTGGCTGTGTTACTCATTCCACGAATGCCAGACCCTTACAAGCTGTACCACGTTGTAAAGGTGACTAATCAACGATAACAATGATATCAAACACAATACCATTTGGCATAATTAAAGGGGAGATATAATGGACCGAATGCTGGCAAATTTGGGTTGGCACTACCCACACCTTTGGCTGTGGTGCTCATTCCACGAATGCCCGCTGCTTACAAACTGTACCTTGTTGTAAAGGTGACGAATCAATGATAACAACGATATAGAACACAATACAATTTGGTATTATTAAATGGACCGAATTCAAGTTTCCTTTCTTTTTGTTATGTGCTGCGTTTTTAGTTCATATAATTAATTTACTGCTGGCTCAAACATGGCCCTCCATAACACAATACAAGCAGGGGCGTCACAAGGGGGACAAGTGGGACTGAGTTACTAGGGCCCAAGGTGGAGGGTCCTTCATTATTTTATACTTTAGCTATTGAAAAATAGCAGATCTACAAGCTCACAGCGCGGCACTCTGTGCAGGGAAATCTTGCTATTTCGAACGACCGTCATTTTGACAAAGGAGTGTCCGGAGGGTTAGCGACTCACCCCACGGAGGTTAGGGTTAGGGTAAGGGTTAGAGTTGGGAGGGTTAGCGACTCACCCCACGGAGGTTAGGGTTAGGGTAAGGGTTAGAGTTGGGAGGGTTAGCGACTCACCCCACGGAGGTTAGGGTTAGGGTAAGGGTTAGAGTTGGGAGGGTTAGCGACTCACCCCACGGAGGTTAGGGTTAGGGTAAGGGTTAGAGTTGGGAGGGTTAGCGACTCACCCCACGGAGGTTAGGGTTAGGGTAAGGGTTAGAGTTGGGAGGGTTAGCGACTCACCCCACGGAGGTTAGGGTTAGGGTAAGGGTTAGAGTTGGGTGTCGAACAGATGACACGTAGTAACAGCGAAACGCTCCCACTCGGTGCCGCGCTGGGAGCTTGTAGATCTGCTATTTTTTAAAAGTCCTGAAAATGTGTTCAAATCTTTGAATATTTGTATTTTTTAAGCAAACATTTGTAACTCAAATTTTGCTTCTCGGGGGTCCCTGGAACTAAATGTTTTGAGATGGGGGTCCGTAGCCAAATACATATCATTTTGGGGGTCCTTGACATGAAAAGGTTTGAGCACCACTGACATAGAAACAGAAGGATTTTAAATATTCAAAGACTTGCACAAATTTTCACGATTTTCCAAAAATAGCAGATCTACAAGCTGTGAGCTTGAGCAAATCATGGTCATCGACGTGAGATGTATACACAGACAAATGTGTCCGTGGCCATATATGGACATACTGGGTCAGTCTCATGTGGTCTATGACGTCAGACATCTATGATGTCAGTCATCTCCATATTTGGGAAAAAAGTCAAATGTTTGCATTTTCCCATTCAAGTCAAAGGAGAACATGACCCTGAGTCAGGGGTGTCACACCAAATCCTGGGCCCTGGGTACAAGGATTCACTGTGGGCCCCCAGTGAATGTTCTTCATAGGGGGAGGGGGTTTAACCCATTTGGAAACACATTATCACACGTTATTTTGTGCTTTAACAATTGAAAAACATAGCAGATATACAAGCTCGTAGATCTGCTATTTTTGAAAAATCGTGAACATTTGTCTTGTTCCTATGTCAGTGGTGCTCAAACCTTTTCATGTGAAGGACCCCCAAAATGGCCGCAGACCCCCATCTCAATACGGTATATTGAGTTCCAGTTTGCGTTACAAAGTTTACAAAGTTCGCTTAAAAAATACATATATTCAACGATTTGCACACATTCTCACAACTTTTAAAAAATAGCAGATCTACAAGCTCACAGCGCGGCACTCGGTGCCGCGCTGTGAGCTTGTTGATCTGCTATTTTTCAATAGTTAAAGTCTAAAATAATTAAGGCCCCTCCTAAACCTTGGGAAGGACCCCCAGAATGATATGTATTTGGGTACGGACCCCCATCACAAAATATTTTGTTCCAGGGACCCCCAGAAGCAAATATTTGATTTTAGTCTATTCTGCATCTAGCTTAAGGCCACAGACCCGTTGGGAAACGAGTTTGGGGGCGACTTTGAAAGAGGGCGACTTATCTGGCTACCCTTGAGATGCAGCAGCATCATTTTGGAGGGGTTTGGAATAGGCAGGTTCACAAACCTGTTCTAAGGACCCCCAGTCATGTGACACTTCATTGGCCCACAGATGTGAAAAGATATTTGTGGGACCCCCCATGAGAGAAGATCTTTACAGCTGTACAGCTGTGATTCTCAACCATTTCTAATTTCAAGGACCCCGCAGCTTGACATGCATTTGGGCTACAGACCCCCATTTAATGGCATTTCTATCTCTGGGACCCCAATTTATATTGTAAAAATCAAACCTCGTTTCGAAGTGAAGCGGTGAACTTTTATTCTATGTGTTCTAGAGTTATGAACTCTGTGATCTATTCTATACAGTTATGTACTCTGTGATCTATTCATTCTTTATATATTCTGAATTCTACATTCTTTATATATTCTGAATGAATATATAAAGAATGGAGGGCCGAATTATCATGTGAAGCTTGACCAATCCTCAAAGTATCCATTCATCAGACCGTAGTGTCCCACACACATATTCTGGACGTACAGGACAGATAAAACCTGTTCATTCTGAACTGAAATGGACATATATGGACATGGGACACACATTTTGCTTTTTGAAAAAGCCTATTCATTCTGGACTGATATTCTGGACGTACGGGACAGAAACAACCTGTTCATTCTGGACTGGAGTGACCATATATGGACATGAGGTGACATACATTTTGTTTTTGAAAAAGCCTGTTCATTCTGGACTGAGATGACCATATATGGACATGAAACACACATTTCGTTTTTGAAAAAACCTGTTCATTCTGGACTGAAATGACCATATATGGGCGTGGGACACACAAAGCCACTCATTGGAAGCGGTTTTCACCGCTTCAAAAATCTACGTAAATGTAACTCTAAAAATCCGATTTGATTCCATTGTGTACCTCTCTGAGGTCCATTTGGTTCCTAAGCATCTTTCATTAAAGAAGGTTTGTCACTGGTTATTGGAAGAGAATCTCTATGGCATAAGTAATCAATAGAAGAAAAGTCATTTTGGGTGTGAACTACTACTCCTTTTCCCACTTCACAGTAAACAAACCAACATAAAGTTTAAGTGTATAGAGGGTGTCTGCACATTTCTAAAGTGACAATTTAAGGAATTTTTTAATACCTCTAAAATGACAAATTAAACATTGGCCAAATTGTCAAATATTGTGCAGAAATTGTGAAAATAGCAGATCTACATGCTCACAACGCCTCGCAACGCAATGTAATGCTTCAAATCTTAGTGCTTTTTACATTACACAGGACCTTCCACGCAGGTACACCCTGACCCCTAGAAAGAGAGAGTTATGACACTTACGTCGACTCCCATTGTAAGCGTAGAAAGCGGACGTGACGTCACCATTTAGCTTGTTTTTTTTCTTTTTTCTTTATCTGCTGGCTGCAAAAAAATAAAAAAATAAAAAACAGTTGGCCGTGCACAAAAGGAGTTTATCAGCTGGCAGCCATACTTTGCTGTGATTGTGCCCTTACACAGCAGTGGTTCTCAACATTTTCAGGCCGCGACCCCCAAAATAATCATGTTTTAACTGGGGACCCCCCACCCTGACGAGCACTAAGAGTTAAGGCATTACATTTTGTACTGTATTTTGTACTGCATTGTGAAATTAGCAGATCTACATGCTCACAACGCCTCGCAACGCCTCTAATATTTGACAATTTGACCAATGTTTAATTTGCCATTTTTAAAAAGTCCTTAAATTGTCACTTTAGAAACGTGCAGATACCCTCTATACACTTAAACTTTATGTTGTTTTTTTTTACTGAGTGAGAAAACAATGTTGCACATTAAAGGGCCAGTTCACCTCTGGGACAACCAGATCTTATTTTACTATTGTTTGGGACACGATCAACATAATCCGGAGTTATTTTTTAGTTCGATCTGTGTTTTGAGATATTTTAGTATTCAGTATGACTAGTGATGCATTTTGCATCATATGTATATGATATAACTGGTGAAGAGGTGAAGTGGGCCTTTAAGTTAATCATCTGGGGACCCCCCAACATAATTTGGCATCCCCCCTAGGGGTCCCGACCCACAGGTTGAGAACCACTGACCCATAACAGAGTATGTCTACATCGCTGTATTGACGCTTTTACTTCAGTCAAAATTCTGTACTTTTTTCTTTCACCATCTGGTTTACACAACAAATGTGGTTCAGGAGACGATCACTAGGTTTGAATAGCTTTATTGACAGAATGGAGGCAGCAGGAGAGCATAGTACAGCATGGCATATAGTGCTCACTACACTAAGAAGCAGCTATCTATAGAGGCTCCTACATATCCTATAAGCAAGAGCAGTAGTATGGCGTGGATTCTGCCTCGGGTCATTTCTCGCTGACCCACGATCACATGTTACCATGTGTATCGAGGGCATAACCTATAACAGCGATCGATGACCCGAGACCCCCCGCGGGGTCTGAGGCAGAACCTAACGGTGGCGCTGGGGTGGTGGCGGGGCAGCAGTTAGCATGACTGGGCTCCTAGCTGACATACCTAAATGTGCCCTGGGTGAGGGGGAGGGACACAGGTCCCAGCCCCCGCGGCGGCGAGCGCACAACATGATCGTCCCCGAACTAGTCTCTTGTCCCTCTGGTCCGCCGCACCATTTGCAGTAATGCGAGTCACACTTCCAAATTATAAATTCCGTCCTTGTCCCTTTTAAGTCTATATATTTTTCATTTTTTCCCATTCAAGTCAATGGAGAACATGACCCCGAGTCAGGGGTGTCACACCAAATCCTGGGCCCTGGGTACAAGGATTCACTGCGGGCCGTTGAACATCACGTGAACATTTGTCTTTGAATATTTCAGATCCTTCCAAGGTTTTTTTAAAAACCCATGTTCCTACGTCAGTGGTGCTCAAACCTTTTCATGTGAAGGACCCCCAAAATGGCCACGGACCCCCATCTCAAAATATTGAGTTCCAGTTTGAGTTACAAATATTTGCTTAAAAAAATACATACCGGTATATTCAACGATATGCACATATTCTCACTTTTTTTTTAAATAGCATATCTACAAGCTCACAGCGCAGCACTCGGTGCTGCGCTGTGAGCTTGTATATCTGCTATTTTTCAATAGCTAAAGTATAAAATAACTAAGGCCCCTCCTCCACCTTGGGCCCTAGTAACTCAGTCCCAAAACCTGTCCAAATCCGTTCGTTTTGTATTTATCATTTTAAAAATGATCAAAACTAGTGAAAACAGCCAAGCACACAACGCCTCGCGGGTGCGAGGCGTTGTGTGCTTGTAGATCTGCTATTTTCACTAGTTTTGTGCAACGGTCTCTAGTGAGGAAGCAGGGCTTTCCTTTGCAAAAAAACATACAAATTTGAATTCAAGGTTTCTGCCCGACAGTAACTATATATATATATAAAATGTCACAATGTGACATAGCTCTGTTTACACAATGCAGTACCCCCTCTAACAGTATATATGTTCAACTGTTTTTGTTATTATTTTTGACACTTGCTTTGGCAATGTAAACGTATGTTTTCTCATGCCAATAAAGCTCCTTTGAATTGAATTGGTTGTGGGCCCCGTCCCCCTGCAGGCCGGTCCCGCTGTCCCAGCTGTGGAGCACCCTGAGCCTGACCCTCTACCACCACCTGATCTACATCTTCCCCGCCGCCGTGGCCCAGTGGGCGTGGCGCCCCGCGGTGCCCCTGCCCCGCGGGGCCCCCACCCTGGGGGGCTTCCTGACGGGGGTCCTGGGCTGCACCCTGCTCTTTGACCTCCAGTACTACCTGTGGCACCAGCTGCACCACCGCGTGGGCTGGCTGTACAGGACCTTCCACGCAGGTATACTGTACCTACCACTCTATAGCATCATTACATTATACAGGACCTTCCACGCAGGTATACTGTACTTACCACTCTATAGCATCATTACATTATACAGGACCTTCCACGCAGGTATACTGTACTTACCACTCTATAGCATCATTACACTATACAGGACCTTCCACGCAGGTATACTGTACCTACCACTCTATAGCATCATTACATTATACAGGACCTTCCATGCAGGTATACTGTACTTACCACTCTATAGCATCATTACATTATACAGGACCTTCCACGCAGGTATACTGTACTTACCACTCTATAGCATCATTACATTATACAGGACCTTCCATGCAGGTATACTGTACTTACCACTCTATAGCATCATTACATTATACAGGACCTTCCATGCAGGTATACTGTACCTACCACTCTATAGCATCATTACATTATACAGGACCTTCCATGCAGGTATACTGTACTTACCACTCTATAGCATCATTACATACAGGACCTTCCATGCAGGTATACTGTACCTACCACTCTATAGCATCATTACATTATACAGGACCTTCCATGCAGGTATACTGTACTTACCACTCTATAGCATCATTACATTATACAGGACCTTCCATGCAGGTATACTGTACCTACCACTCTATAGCATCATTACATTATACAGGACCTTCCATGCAGGTATACTGTACCTACCACTCTATAGCATCATTACATACAGGACCTTCCATGCAGGTAAAGTTGTGCTCGAAATGATTCAACCCCCTCTGAAAATATTGTTCATTAGTGTAGCCACTGTTCCTTTGACTTAGGCCATGGCTACACAGAGCTGGATATTTCTGAAGCTAGACATTTTTTTGTGCTGTTGGGGCTTGCAGCCACATGAACCTGGGTATTTCGGCCGCGAAGCTGGATATTTTTTAAACCGGATAAATAAGTGAAGACATTGAAACATATCCGATTCACTGGATCCGTGTAGACATGGAACCCGGATATCTCTAAAGACTTTACTGTGTGTGTGCTTGTTAGACCTAGATATCTTTGTCGTGTGGACCTAGATATTTTTCTATGTGGATATCTGAAAAACCCGGATATATGAAATATCCAGCTCCGTGTAGCCATGGCCTTTGAACTTGTCAACTATGCTCAAAACTGCACTTTTTGGAACATTCAGTGTCTTTGCAATTGTTTTATATCCTTTTCCTTTTTTGTACAAAGCTATAATCTCTTCTCTGAACTTTTCTGACCATTCCTTAAACTTAGCCATGTTTCTAACAGCTCTAATCACAGATAACAAACTTCTAGTCAGGCCAGATTGCACATCTGATGCAACTATTTAAGCCCTGGATTAGTCGATTGCAGTTGATTACGGATGTTTTCAGGTATAATTAAGAGTTGAATAATTGAAAGTGAAAGTGGCATTTAGCATTGAATTTGGAGGAAAAAAAACATCAAATGTTACTTTTGTTGAGCTATTTATACAGCACCATTTGAAACTCTCACTGCCTTTCTTGTTTTTTGTGATGTTATATTCTTGAAAAAGGGGTTTAACATAGCATCATATACCAATAGTTATGGTTTTAATTGCAGTTGTATAAGGAAAATGGTGTCGGGTAAAGGGGATACTTGTATTCAAAAAATCAGGGAAAGGGGTACTCAAGCCAAAAAAAGATTGAGAAACACTGATTTACATTATACAGGACCTTGACTGGCTGATATTGTTCTCATGTTGTTGGAGCACAACATTAATGGACCATCCATCCATCAATCAATCAATCAATCAATCAATCAATCAATCAATCCTTATTAATCTCCAGTCCACCACCAGTACAAGCAGCCCTTCAGCTTGGTAACTCAGTACGTGTATATAATAATAATTATAATATATAATAATTATAATGTATTAATGTATAATTCTCCAGTCCACCACCAGTACAAGCAGCCCTTCAGTCTGGTAACTCAGTACGTGTCAGGATGGGAGCTGATCAGTACAGGCTTCTGGGCCACAGTGGACCCCATCCTGCTGCAGTGCCACTGTCTGACCACATGGGGCTTCATGGTGTTCAACGTCTACGTGTCCACAGGTAGGATTGGTTCTTTATTGATGACGTTGTCTTGTATTCAATTCAACCCTGTGGTATCTCCACTACTGTGTCTGGCCCTGAGACTGCCGTGCTGACTTTTGGCGACTGAATTTCAGGGGTGGGAAAAGTAGGCTAAGATATTTTCCTTAGGCTACTTAAAGGACAACCCTAAATCCCTTCTAGGCTCATTGATCCCAAATGACTGTCCATGAGGTCTATTAGCAGAGATGGGAAGTAACGAAGTACAAATACTTCGTTACTGTAACGAAGTACATTTTTCTTTGTACTTTACTGAGTAATTATTTTTCTGAGTACTTTTTACTTTTATCCGTTACATTTTAACACAAGTATCTGTACTTTTACTCCGCTACATTTTCAAAACAGGCTCGCTACTTTGGTTTTATACCGGTATGTTAATGTTGCGCCGATGCGTGGCAGATCAAACAAAATGATTAGAGCGCTTGATCATCATGCATACAGGCTGCGATGACGCTCTGCTGCTGGCCAGAGTGAGAGATTCACACTGTGTCAAGTAGGCAAGGGAGGGCAAGCACCGGTCTATTTACTTCCTGTAACTAGACTAACAAATAAAACTAATCATATAGGCTACATAATAGCCTCATACCTTGTGCTCTTATTTTGAAATCCGCGGTTTTCAGAGTCTGGTTTAATTCTACCATCATGACAATGCTGTGTAAACCATTCATCTCGTCGTGGCTTTCAAACATGTCAACACGATTCACGTGGATTCTATAACTATGGATTATGAACACACGACTTTGGCCATGTAATGCACACGCGTTGGAAATGCGTTCTTTTTGAAGCTCCGAAGTTTAGGTGAGTCAGTGGCAGTGCTTTCTAACTCATGCTGGATAAAGTGTAGCCTTGAAACGGGCAAGCTAGATAAAGTAGTGCTTCTGTCAAGTTCTGTGTGGAAAAAATGGTCTGCAGTCTGCACAACTGTAGCCTCGGAAACCCAGACTTCTTTTGGTGATGGCACAACTGTAGCTTCGGTCATCTTTGCCTCGCAAAAGCCTTTAGCGTGTGTGTGTGTGTGTGTGTGTGTGTGTGTGTGTGTGTGTGTGTGTGTGTGTGTGTGTGT
Organism: Nannobrachium achirus; assembly: GCF_963921795.1. Taxonomy (NCBI): domain Eukaryota; kingdom Metazoa; phylum Chordata; class Actinopteri; order Myctophiformes; family Myctophidae; genus Nannobrachium; species Nannobrachium achirus. The sequence continues at coordinate 48,961,526 of NC_137822.1, read as the reverse complement.
GTGTGTGTGTGCCGCGCGCGCGTGCCCTCATGCGCTTGCATGCATGCGTGCGTGTGTTTGAATTGATTGATTGAATACTTGATTAGCAGTTCGCATAGCAAAAGCACGACTACAGTATGGCTTATTTACATTGGGGTCCAGTGACAGACATGCAAAACATCTTACAGTATTAAGTCAGAAATCTGTCTGTCTGTGGATGTGAGATGTATTATAATTATAATTGAACAATGAAAACGACATTCTTATTAGGAAACCTTATCTGTATTTTAACATCAGTCATAATGGTGTAGGACTACTTGGTGGTCAATTGACACTTAAAAAAAGGGTTACAAAATTGTGGGTTATACATTTATTTTTTATAATAATAATGATTGTAGGCCTACTATATTATCTGACTATAACTGGTACTCAGTCTAAAAAAAACACTGCTGCGTTTAGATTTCAAATCAATCATAGACGTGTGTTTGGTGGGGATCTTTTAATTTTAATATCCTTCAAATTCTAGAAATATACGGTAAAAATACTTTTACTTTTACTTTAAAAGTACTTTTCAAAGCACATACTTTTTACTTTTTACTTGAGTAATTATTTGGAATGAGTACTTTTACTTTTACCAAAGTCGTTTTTTTCACAATTACTTTTACTTTTACTTAAGTACAGAATGTGAGTACTTTTCCCATCTCTGTCTATTAGGCAGAAATGCTCCTGTTGTCCAGTTTCCCCAGCAGAACCCAGCAGCTCTCATAGCATAGGGTGGAGCCTATAAGCCTATCACTTTTACATCATTTGTTGTGATAAAAAGTGTTTTTAGTTTTCATGAATGTGTTACTAGTTGTCATTACAAACACATCCATGTCATTGTTGTTCCACACAAGCCATCACATTCTGCTAAACAGATGTTATGCTTTTATGTGTTTTGCCAAGTCACGGAAAAGATGCACTGTGATTGGCCAGTGCAGTCACTTTGATTGGCACTTGTGAAGAATGCTCACCCCACTATTTACGAGATTGCGGTGGCTTGTGTGGGACAACCAAGGCATGGATGTATTTGTAATGACAACTAGTAACACATTCATGAAAGAATAAAATCACTTTTGACCACAACAAATAGTAGGAGCTATGCTATGAGAGCTGCTGGGTTCTGCTGGGAAAACTGGACAACAGGGGAATTTCTGCCTAATAGACCCTATGGACAGTCATTTAGGATCAATATAAGTAGGAAAATGAGCCTAGAAGTGATTTAGGGAGGAGTTGTCCTTTAAGTAAAAGTATCAATACTGCAATGCAGAAATACTCAGTTAAGAAAAAAAGTCTGGTGATCTAAATGTACTTGAGTGAAAGTATTGGCATCAAAATTGGCACCTTGGCTCCAGTGTAGCCTGACAGCGCATCGCGGGTTCAAGTCCCGTTCCATTCGATCTTTCCTGCATGTCTCCCTCCATCTCTCTCTCCACGTTTCCAGTCTGTTTCTGCTGTAACCTATGAATAAATGACAAAACCCACCAAAGAATATTTATCCAAAAATCAAAATAAATACTTAGAAAGGTGCTTATTATGCAGAATGTCCCGTTTCACAAGGTATCGTATGTATACAATCTTTTCAAAATAGCAGATCTACGCGGTGCGACACGCTGTCAGCTTGTAGATCGGCTATTTTCAAAAAGCCAAAGTTTAACAGGGCTGAAGTGGTTAATGTAATATGTAAGGGATAAATACTGGCTCCGCGGGGGTTGTTCATATATAACATCCCGACGGACTGATAACTCCCCGAGGCGCCAGCCGAGGGGAGTTATCAGTTCGAAGGGATGTTATATATGAACAACCCCCAAGGAGCCAGTTATCCCGCTTAATACCCGGCTACTAAATAAAATTAATAATTTGACTGAAAACTAAAAACAAAACAAAGTATTTCCTTGTTTACAGACGGCTGGAAGTGTCCCACAAGTGTTGCGCTGGGCGTCCTCCCAGCGCGACACGGTCGCCTTGGAAAACAAGGAAGTGCTGATTAGATAGAATCCATTTTCTGATACTACGTCGTCTATTTCTCGCTTAAAATATTTTTAAAAACATTCTTGAGAGCAACGTTTAGTTCTAAATGTTGCTGTGTGGTTGTTTACATGGCTGACATGTTGGATACGGCATTAAATTCATGCAGCGCAGCTTGACTGCAGCAGGTGCTCTGAGTCTTTGATTAGCCATCGGTCTGTTATTGAGCTGAGCGGTCTGCTATCCAGAAATAACAGACCTCTGATTTCAGCGCTCGACCAATCAGAATCAAGAATCCAAACAGGCCGGGTAATAATTTGTGATAATAATTCAAATGGAAATGTTGTGCACTGAGCTGTAATGGAAACCCCCTCTCCAACTCAGCAGAACAGTGGCTAAGTTAAAGGGATATTTCACTTTCAAAAAAACTTTTGGTAATTTTAATCAGGCTTTTATGACAGGCATTTTAACCATGATAGATTCATTAAAAATCCATTATTTTTTCTGGTAACTCATACTACCCTCCTAATACCGACGCAGGTGAATGTTAACCTCTGCGCCTAAACCTAAACCCTAACCTCAGTAACCCTGAGGCTGGTGAATGTTAACCTCTATGCCTAAACCTAAACCCTAACCTCAGTAACCCTGAGGCTGGTGAATGTTAACCTCTACGCCTAAACCTAAACCTAAACCCTAACCTCAGTAACCCTGAGGCTGGTGAGCAGCTAACCTGCCGACGCTGCTGACCCTCCTGTAGTCAAAGTAATGACATGTACATAGAAACAGCGAGATTTCACAGAGTGTAACATCGGTTAACGTCGTTCAATGCAATCAGAGAGGACTTTTCTGTTTGGATGTATGGGCTGTCAAGGCCAGAAAGTAGTAGCCTATGATGATCAGGGGTGTCACAAGGGGGGGAAAAGTGGGACTGAGTTACCAGGGCCCAAGGTGGAAGGGCCCTCGTTGTTTTATACTTTAGCTATTGAAAAATAGCAGATATACAAGCTCACTGCCAGCTTGTAGATCTGCTATTTTAGGCTATTTATATTTTAAGTGAAATGTTGTAACTCAAAGTCTGCCTCTGGGGGGTCCCTGGAACTAAATATTTTGAGATGGGATCCCTGACCAAATACATATCACTTTGGGGGTCCTTGACATGCGAAAGTATAAGCACCACTGATATGATCAAAAAACCTTTGGATTTGAAATATTCCAAGACTTAAAAATAGCAGATCTACAAGCTCGCAGCGCAGCACTCGGTGCCGCGCTGTGAGCTTGTATATCTGCTATTTGTCAATAGTTAAAGCACAAAATAATGCTTTCCCAGTCTAAATGGGTTAAACCCCCTCCTCCCCCTATGAAGAACATTCACGGGGGGCCCGCAGTGAATCCTTGTACCCAGGGCCCAGAATTTGGTGTGACACCCCTGATGGGTCTTCAACGTTTTCAGGCCAAGGACCCCTTAGTTGAGAGAGAGATGAAGCTTCATTGTTTGACAGCACAATCATCAGTGTATTTTGGATTCATGTCAATTTGTGTTTTCAGATATTTAACCACTTGAACCATCAATACAATAAACTTGACCTTTCACTCTGTACTTAGTCTGCTCTTTTCCCCCTCTACACCAAACCTCTTTGCCAAAAATAGCCGATCTACAAGCTCACAACGCTAAAGTTCTCAGAATATAGATGTTAGGGTTCAAGTGGTTAATATAAAAAAAGGAGAACATTTTTTAATCACTACCCCCTAGGGGTCTAGGGATCCCGGACCCCCTGTTGAAGACCCCTGCTCTATACATGCCTTGTTGTCTCATCTTGTCTGCTCTCTTGGACAGAGGACCACTGCGGCTACGACTTCCCGTGGTCCACGCACCGGCTGGTCCCGCTGGGCCTGTGGGCCGGAGCGCCCAAACACGACGCCCACCACCAGAGACCCAACACCAACTACGCCCCCTTCTTCTGCCACTGGGATTGGCTGGGAGGCACCGACGCCCCGCCCATCATCACCCTGTCACCTGGAGCTCAGGAAAAACCTGAGCACAGCAGAGGAGAGGAGAAAACACTGAGAAGATCAACTTAGACCTAGGCTACACAGAGCTGGATCTTTTTATAAACTCAGAGTTTCGTATATCCACGTAGAACAATATCTAATCTATGTCCACATGACAACAATATCTAGGTCCAAATCCATGCCTACACAGTAGGGGTGTAAGGATACATTTGAATAGCGATTCGATACATATCACGATACATGGTTGACGATACGATACATGGACGATATTGGTTCATTCATTGAGACACGATACGATTCGATTAAATGATTTAAAATCGATATAGTAACTATTTAGCAAATAAATGTAATCTGTGTGAGAGGTGTGGATAGTGCAGGTTTTTAAAGGAAATATGTATTATTATGGATATAAATAAGTAAACACAGTGATTATCTGCCAAATACATGGACATTGTATATTGACAAACCTGCACCTTGACATGAACCCAGAGATTACACACATTTATCGATAGACCAGTGTAGCTATACCAGTGTAATTAAACGCCTCCTTTTAGTTTTTTATTCTTAAAAATGCTAAATACAATGCACAAGTAGGTAGTATCGATACAATCAATTATTTGCACTGCCGATTCAATACGATACAAAATCAAACAATACGATTTGAGTTTAGCTGTTTTCATTTTTCATTTTTTAAGTTAAAAACGATATTTCGATGCAGTTACTATATTGTTACACCCCTACTACACAGATCCACTGAGAATCTTTTTTTAAATCTTCACTTTCAAAAAGATCCAGTTTAGCGGCCGAAATCTCTCCAGCTTGGTGTGGCTGCAAGCCCCGATCGCACAAAGAAAGGTCCAGATTCAGAAAGATCCAGATTTGTGTAGCCTAAACCGCTTTTAGAAATCAGAACCAGACTGTGGTATTGATCTGACATTTGAGGGGGGGAAAAGTCTGAAATTGGAATGTTTGGAAATTAGATTTATGCAATAACTTACTGCAATAGAATGAAGTGTTATGACTTTAGTAAGTTAAGTAAGTTAAGTTAGTACTTTAAAAGAAAGTCACACATGTAAATCTGGGATGTGAAAGGTTTACAGGTGTAAAGAACTGGGCATTTTTGTTGTTGTTTTCAAGAAGAGTAAAGAAAAGATAAACATGTGGAGAATGGGCAAAACAGTGAGAAAGGCCCATCTAAATACAGTATATAAACCAGCTGGTACAGTATGTACATGAGGTTAGACATAAGGCAGGTCCAATTGATGTATTGATGTTGATGTATTGATGGATTACCTTGTTTATAGTAGCTCTGGAACAAGAGCCTTTTATGCTTAAAGGACAACTTTGTTTTTTTTTTTTTACAACAAGGGTTCATATCGTCGGTGTCGGGTGGAAACCTTGTATGTCCAAGACCTTTCGTTTTGTATTTATCGTTTTAAAAATGAACTAAACTAGTGAAAATAGCAGATCTACACGCACACAACGCCGTTGTGTGCTTGTGGATCGGCTGTTTTCACTACTTTTGTGCGACTGCCTTGTATGATGAAGCAGGGCTTTACTTGGTTAAAAAACGTACAAACTTGAAACTTGGAGATACAAGGTTTCTGCCCGACAGTTAATGTTTAATGTTTTCATTTACTGCTTTCTATCGTTTTAGTGATTTTAACGATTTTGATTTGCATGCAAGTGGCCAAATACATATTTTTAGACACAATAAGCCCGTTCCCAAGATGCACCGCAATCTTTCAAGGGCAGATGTGACTTATGGGGGCTGGTTTTAAATAGTAACAAAGAAATTGCCGGCTTATTGTGTCTAAAAAGACATATTTAGCCACTTGTACGCTTGCCCCCACCCACTGAAATCTAAATACTAAAATCACTAAAACAATAGAAAGCAGTAAATGAAAACATTTTAACACTCATCTTCTCTTTTCTCAATCTAAAATCTATTACAATCTAAAATATGAACGCAAAGTTGGCCTTTAAATTGTAAATTGCCCATGAGGTTAGACATAAGGAAGGTCTGTTTGGTGTGTTGATGTATTACCTTGCTTATTGTAAGTGGCTCTGCTTAAATTGTCTGCATAGCAGCAGTTACATGAGATGAGAGAGGAGTAAAAGAGTGTCTGTCAGTACATTGTAAATGAGATCAAGTGCAAACAGATCGTTGCTGCCATGTAATTGGCAGCAGAAATGTGAGTTAACATGCAGTTGTGGACAGGCGTTACCAGAAGGAAGTGGCAGGTGAGTGTATGGTGTTTGAGATCTGTTGAAAAGGACAGGTGCCCCCCGTCAGGTGAAAAGAAGCAACTTGGACTCCTCATGCATAGAAGGAAGCATGAGGTCAGTCCGTTGCTCTCCCCAGGCTGGCAGAGAGAGAGCAGAGACCAGGATTAGCGATGGAGCTCGAAACAAGGGCCCGCTACAAACTCGATAACAAATACCCTGGTATCAATAAGCTTTGGGCTTATCGAGGTTGTTATCGAGCATAGCGGCCCATGATGTCATGTTTAAACAATCAAGACAAGAGGCCATCAAAGAAATCATTACAGTACTATCCATAATATTAAGCCATTTAACACATATTGCACACTAAGGTATGATTGTTTTAATGATATTTAATGTTGTATCTGTTACTTTTGTCAATTGTCATCTTCATAGATGGTGGCCACAAACTCACAGTCACAACAACCCTAAAAAAATATAGCGTATACCATTTCTGTTCAGAATTTCTCATCTCACATCTTTCCACAAAATATAAAAAAATGCTCAATAGTGGACTCGATAAAAGCCATGGCTCAATAAGCAGGATCGATAAGCTGCTCGTTATCAATAGAAATGAACGAGCTCCATCGCTACCCAGGATTACATCAGATCAGTGTTTCTCAACCTTTTTTCTGCATGGGCACACTTTTCATGTCCCAAGAATCCATGGGCACATGGGAATCCATATCGTCACTGTTGCGAAGAAACCTTGTATCTCCAAGTTTCAAATGTGTACGTTTCTTCGCAAAGTAAAGCCCTGCTTCATCATACAGGGCTGTCGCACTACAGTAGTGAAAACAGCAGATCTACAAGCATGCGTGCTTGTAGATCGGCTGTTTTCACTATAGTTTTAAATCATTTTTAAAATGATAAATACAATACTGGCTTTCAAGCAGTTTCAAGGGGCACACTTGACCCTTCTCAGGGGCACTGCAAAGGTCCCCAGGCACAGAGGTTGAGAAACACTGGACTAGAGAACCGGCTCCGGCTGAACAATGGGTCACAAAATCGTGGGATAAAAATGTAAAGAAAAGGACAGGCTTACCTGAAGGAAGTGTCTGGAAGTGTAGAAGACCACACAGGCCTGCCCAGATCACAGTCAAGATCACAAAGGCTGTGCAGGTAGACCACATGACATGACCCTAAATACATGTACATTTAAATAAAAGAAAATATAAATATTAAGGTGACTTGATTGATCGACATCAAGAAGGGCCTGTCAGGGTTCGATTGTAGGCAAACCCACACAACGCAATAGCTTGTTTACATGAGTGTTGCCCACAAACACAAATAAAATAAAAACTCCTATAGCAATTCCATTTTCTCCCTTCCAAATGCATTGTCTAATTTATAAAGCCAGCACAGCTACATTTTCAAAGTATTTTTTCCAGAATTACTTTCAGGATAGATATTGGTAGCAATGGTAGATCTTTGAGCTGGTCATTGAAACTTCTTTCTGCCTTTCTAGACTAGTGGTTCTCAACCTGTGGGGGGGGGGGGGGTGGTGTTCCCAGATGATTAACTTAATGTGCAACATTAGTTTTCTCACTCAACAGTGAACAAACCAACATAAAGTTTAAGTGTATAGAGGGTATCTGCACCTTTCTAAAGTGACAATTTAAGGACTTTTTAAGTCCTCTTAAAGGACAAATTAAACATTGGCCAAATTGTCAAATAATATCAGAGGCAGAAACACGTTGCGAGGCGTTGTGGGCATGTAGATCTGCTATGCCTCAACTCTTAATGGTCGTCAGGGTGGGGGGTCTCCAGTTAAAATATGATTATTTTGGGGGTCGCAGCCTGAAAAGGTTGAGAACCACTGTTCTAGACAATAAACGTCATTTTACTGAGCCATATGAGATGTAGTCTAGTAGCCAGCCCATAGAGCCCCATTGTGAACCAGGACATTTTGAGTACCCTAAAGTTTTATGTTAAAAATGTTGAGTATGGGTCCCCAGCATGTAGAAACTGCCGGATGCTAACTTGTATATGTTGAGCAATTTTCATAATTAGCTTTAATTAGCATAATCACCTATAATAATGGATAATATGTCAAAAAATGATTGGCTGATTTGAACAATATTGGAGTGGTTTAGGGGCTTATTGAGGATGCTGAGTCCATTTCTGACATTTTCTAAATTCAAAATGGCTGTTTTAAACCGGAAATGGCCATATACCAACTTAAATTGGGATGATTTTGATCATTTTTTGTTGATTTTCCAAATGATGAAGTGACTATTTTTGCTAGGCTATTGTGGCAGTCATTGTTCTAATCATTTTGTGTGGATTGTCTATATTTGGCTTTTGAAATGCAGATAATGTATAAGCATATAAATAACCACATTTATAATTTAATCAATAATCAAAATCAACAAAAAAGTATCAAAATCATTCCAATTTAAGTTGGTATATGACCATTTATGGTTTAAAGCGGCCATTTTGAATTTAGAAAATATCAGAAATGGATTCAGCATCCTCAATAACCCCCAAAACCACTCCAATATTGTTCAAATCGTCCTATCAGTTTTTAACATATTATCCATATAGGTGATTATGCTAATTAAAGCTTATTATGCAAATTGTGCAAATTGCTCAACATATACAAGTTAGCATCCGGCAGTTTCTACATGCTGGGGACCCATACTCAACATTTCTAACATAAAACTTTAGGGTACTCAAAATGTCTGGGTTCACATACATTTTGGCAACTAGACTAATGTCTAAACTCTATGGTATATTTTATTCACACTCTTTTTTTTTGGTTTGTGTCGGTAAGTTAATATCCTTGGTTTGTTTCTTAATTCATGATGTTGAACTACAGTATAGAGTACTATAGACACATCTCTCATTCACTGATTTTTTTTCCAATGATGTGAAATCTTAAATGCATTAAGATTTATTAGGCTATATTCATGCCATGCTCAATGTCAACTTGTCTCTGTGTTTCTTTCCATGTTAAATAGATTGTTTTAAAATAAACACAGCCATATTTAAAATGTCAAAACTGAATAAATATTTTTGTCAGCAGGACATTGTGTCTGTAGTAAATTTTCAATGAACCAGAGTTTACACTTCACCTCTTTGTCCAGCAGAGGTCGTCAGACGTCACACTTTAGGTTTTAGGGGATTTCAAGCTGCATCAGAAAAGACATGATTATTCCACCTGCAGTGAAAAGAATCATTACTTTGATCATGATAAAATGCTAATTTCAAAAGATTTTTATACATTTGAAAACTTGAAATGGGATATTCCGCATAACAATTAGCCTACTTTCTACATTTTGATACCAATACTTTTGTGCTTTCACTCATACATTTTGAATATTGCTACATTGCAGTAATTGATACTCTTACTTAAGTAAGCAATGTGAGCAGGGCCTAGTCATGGGATCACTTCACTTTTCGAGGTTTGATCCGGACGGGAGAGGAAACCACTCTACGTCATGTTGTAGTACTCAAAGGACTACAATTTGCCGAACTATCAAACCGGATTCAGTTTTAACCCAAAATAATTCCCCTGCGCTCAAGGACATACTTTTAAGGCCTACCTAATAAACTCCTTGATGTAGCGTAGTTTTGCTTTTGAAAAATTTGTTTGGGATATGCATCTTTTAGTCCAACTGTTAGCGACTGGCAAGACTACACTAGGCTACTGGAGCATTTTAATAGGGATTGGGGAAACAAACGGTGGGAACCAAATCAAAGCTACGCCGCTTCCTTGGCTTGTGTTTTTTTTTGTGGATCAAACCGCCCGTTGTTAACAATCACCAGGCTTTCGGGCGAAGTTAAGTAGGGCCCACTTTTCCCACCAATGAACATAATTGTATTTAGCACCCATGCAGAATCACAAAGCATGGAATAGAGCAGTGGTCAAATGAAGCAGGGACCCCCAGATTCCATATAGTTTCATTGTTTGACAGCACAATCATCAGTGTAATTTGGATTCATGTCAATTTGTGTTTTCAGATATTTAACCACTTGCACCGTCAATACTTAATAAACTTGACCTTTCAATCTGTACTTAGTGTGCTCTTTCTCCCCTCTACAACAAACCCCTTTGCCAAAAATAGCAGCAGATCTACAAGCTCACAACGCCTCGCAGCGCGAGGCGTTGTGAGCTTGTAGATCTGCTATTTTTGGCTAAAGTTCTCAGAATATGGATGTTAGGGTGGTTAATATAAAAAAAAAGGAGAAAAAAAGTTTCTATCACACAAAGATTTGGAGGACCCCCTGTAGTAACTCTGAGGACCCCCTAGGGGTCCCGGACCCCCTGTTGAAGACCCCTGGAGTACAGAGATAGTTGAGACAGTCCTGACTGTGTTGCTTTGCGTTCCTTTGTCATCTAAGAGCAGGTGGTGGTGGTGATATGATATATGATAACAGCAGAGGACTGGTGGAACTGGACTGACTGGTTTAAAGCACACAAACATTTCAACATGAAGTCAAGCCTGAGCTTGATGTGCAAACACCAGCACCACATCACATCCACTCTGTCTGTCTGTCTGTCTGTTCTTTTTGTCTGTCTGTCTGTCTGTCTGTCTGTCTGTCTGTCTGTCTGTGGGCCTGTCTGTCTCTTCTGTCTGTCTGTCTGTCTGTCTGTCTGTCTGTCTGTCTGTCTGTGGGCCTGTCTGTCTGTCTGTCTGTCTGTCTGTCTGTCTGTCTGTCTGTCTGTCTGTGGGCCTGTCTGTCTGTCTGTCTGTCTGTCTGTCTGTCTGTCTGTGGGCCGCTCTGTGTCAAAGGGCACAAACACCAGCACCACGTCACATCCACTCTGTCTGTCTGTCTGTCTGTCTGTCTGTCTGTCTGTCTGTCTGTCTGTGGGTCTGTCTGTCTGTCTGTCTGTCTGTCTGTCTGTCTGTCTGTCTGTCTGTCTGTCTGTCTGTCTGTCTGTCTGTCTGTCTGTCTGTCTGTCTGTCTGTCTGTGGGCCGGTCTGTCTGTCTGTCTGTCTGTCTGTGGGCCGGTCTGTCTGTCTGTGGGCCTGTCTGTCTGTCTGTCTGTCTGTCTGTCTGTGGGCCTGTCTGTCTGTCTGTCTGTCTGTCTGTCTGTCTGTGGGCCTGTCTGTCTGTCTGTCTGTGGGCCTGTCTGTCTGTCTGTCTGTCTGTGGGCCTGTCTGTCTGTCTGTCTGTCTGTCTGTCTGTCTGTCTGTCTGTCTGTCTGTCTGTCTGTCTGTCTGTGGGCCTGTCTGTCTGTCTGTCTGTCTGTCTGTCTGTGGGCCTGTCTGTCTGTCTGTCTGTCTGTCTGTCTGTCTGTCTGTCTGTCTGTCTGTGGGCCTGTCTGTGTCAAAGGGCACAAACACCAGCACCACATCACATCCACTCTGTCTGTCTGTCTGTCAGTCAGTCAGTCTGTCTGTCTGTCTGTCTGTCTGTCTGTGGGCCGGTCTGTCTGTCTGTCTGTGGGCCGGTCTGTCTGTCTGTCTGTGGGCCTGTCTGTCTGTCTGTCTGTGGGCCTGTCTGTGTCAAAGGGCACAAACGACAGCATCAACGTTAGTGTCATTGATTCATTGATTGATTGAAGACTTTATGAGAAGTTTGCATTGGAAAAAGGTACAGTTTCATCACAGGGGCGAAATTAGATCTTATTCTGCATGGGTTTTCAGATCAAAAGGGCCCTGTACTGCTGTGAGGGGGGCCCATAGATTAGGAGATTAGAGACCCCTAATATATTGGAAATGACATATTGTCGTTGTCGGGTGTAAACCTCGTATCTCCAAGTTTCAAATTTGTACGTTCTTTCGCAAAGCAAAGCCCTAGCTGCTTCATCAGACAAGGCCGTCGCACAAAAGAAGTGAAAACAGCAGATCTACATGCACACAAGATCGGCTGTTTTCACTAGTTTAAATCATTTTGAAAATGAAAAATGCTAAATGAACGGTTTTGGACATACAAGGTTTTCACCCGACAACGACAAGATAATAGCCTATGAATGTATAATACTGTCACCAGAAGGGGGGCCCTTGGGTTTATTAAACCCATCAACCCTATACAAATTACGCTTGTGTTTCATCATGACGGTACAGTTCACTGGTACAAGACAGGTCAACTAAAAGGAGTTCCAAGAAAGCTTATTTACATACACGTTTTAGCTTGTATAACATTGAATGACAGACAGACAGAAGTTGAACACAGTGCTATGCAGTAGTTTAAAGAATGACAGACAGACAGAAGGTGAACACAGTAATTTGCAGGAGTTTAAAGAATGACAGACAGACAGAAGTTGAACACAGTGCTATGCAGGAGTTTAAAGAATGACAGACAGACAGAAGGTGAACACAGTGCTATGCAGGAGTTTAAAGAATGACAGACAGAAGTTGAACACAGTGCTATGCAGGAGTTTAAAGAATGACAGACAGAAGTTGAACACAGTGCTATGCAGGAGTTTAAAGAATGACAGACAGACAGAAGTTGAACACAGTGCTATGCAGGAGTTTAAAGAATGACAGACAGAAGTTGAACACAGTGCTATGCAGGAGTTTAAAGAATGACAGACAGAAGTTGAACACAGTACTATGCAGGAGTTTAAAGAAGTGTGAGGGGAAATCGTTTTTGTGCTCCATTGTTGTTGTCATTGTTTTCAGAATAAAGAAAAAAGGGGGAGGGGAGGCAAGGAGAAAAGACATGGAATAGTCAACACCTACCTCCCCTTTTCCTTTGTAAATATCTCCTGTTTCACTTTATTACTATAAATGGCTCTTTGAAATATGCTGGCACTATAGGGAGCCGTTCCTTTTATTTTTGATGAAGGGGAGTGCATTCTTTACTTAAGTAAAAGTATCAATACTGCAATGTAGAAATACTCTGACAAAAGTAGAAGTTAGAAATAAAAAATGTACTTGTTTAAAAGTGCAAGTCTATCGGTATGAAAATGTACTTATAGTACTCATATGTCCCATTTGAGTTTTCCAATGAATAAAATGTAGAAAAAATCAGCTCACAATGCGTCGCGTTGCGACGCATTGTGAGCTTGTAGATCGTCTATTTTCAAATGGCAGGAATGAATATTATGGCCGAAATGTATATTGGGTTGAAGTGATTTGTAATTATGATGATCAAAATCTACAAAGTAACTAGTAACTAAAATGAGACAGTCTTTTGAACGGCTCTTTGAAAGGAACAGATGGATCCCAGAGATCCGGCTCACTTCAAGGAGACATAAATCCCGCTCCCCCTCCCCTCCCCTCCCTGAGAGAGGAGATGGGGAGGAAGGGCAGAGATAAGGGTTTATGAAGTCACTTCTCAAAACCCATTCATTCAGGATGTCCTTGATAAATGTGAACCAAGCATTAGAACTGTTACTACTTAATATGATACACACATAGCTTACTTCAGGACAATAGACTTGTACTGCAAAATAACAGTGAGACATCATGCATACGATCAGGGCTACAGGAGATGTGGTATCATCAGAGTTACGGGCCTAAAGGTCACAGGTCACAACTGTGCCTGGCTCTGCCTGTCCTGAGCTACAGGGATGTAATGCACTCTGTACCAAACTTCTGGAGTCCTGTATTCTGCATATCGTCTCTGTCGGGTATATTTATCATTTTACAAGTGATTTAAACTAGTGAAAACAGCCGATCTACAAGCACACAACGCCGCGTTGTGTGCTTGTAGATCTGCTGTTTTCACTACTTTTGTGCAACACTCCTGTATGATGAAGCAGGGCTTTAATTTATGAAAGAACATGGTATTTGCTAAACTTACAGATACAAGGTTTCTGCCCGACAGTGACGATATATTGTTTTACTATCAGCACAGAACATGCATAACACAATAAATAATAATGTGATGTAAAATGCCACAGCAGATCTCACATCACAGGCCTGGAACAGATAACAGATAAGCGAGCAGGTTACATAATAAACCAGTTAAACCACTTCATCTGAGATCATGGAAATCAAAACATGTGGCGTCATGATCAGAAAGATATATATGCAAATAGAACGTCTGGTTGTGGTCAAAGTTTACAACCTCAACAACAGATCATTCATTCACAAGCTGTTTGTTCTTTTCCCCTGCCCCCCTCTACGCACGCACACACACACACACACACACACACACACACACACACACACACGCACGCAGTGGTGTGTTCTAGACTTTTGAGGGCATACTATACAGCTATTTGTGTGGCCAGGGCAGACGCCATGCATAATGCCTATCAAATACGCTACTTTGAAAAGTTCACGAGGGCATACGCTTTTTCCAAAAAAAAAGGGGAAAAAAATGCTTCAGAGCATACGGCGTATACCCGTGTGACAGGTAGAACACAGTAGCCTGGGGCCAGCTTAGATACTAATGCATCTAGCTAACTAACTGCAGTATCTACCTTGTTTTAACATGGCTGGGATGTCTAGCTCAGCTAGGCTAAGAACACAGCACTGCACACGCACGCACGCACGCACGCACACGCGCACGCAAACAAAGTTTGTTTTAGTTGACACACAGCCCCTCCCACCACTGTGCTGAAAGTGACACCACACCACTGATCATGATCTGTGTCAATGACATGCAGATGACTGTCATTCATTCACTGAGTGAGTCATTGGCATCCTGCCAGATCTATCTGTGTTGTGGTTTCAGAGTGTCCGCACTCCGCCCTGAGACTGGCTATGCAGTATCTATTCAGCTCCTAATGGCAAGTCCCACATTCACTGTGAATGAATGTCCCCTAGCGTAGGTGCGACCGCGGTTTTCCCGGTGAACCTGAGCACAACGGTGGGGGCGCGGGAGAGTGGGGAACACTACTGACTATTGCAGATGATGGAAAGGATATTTAGCTTTATGTAATGAGAGGCACTCTTGCGTCTTGCTGATTTCGTAAGAGACTCGTCGGCAATTGCAAGATATTTAAAAGTTATTTGGGGCCATGATGATAACCTCTTCTTCCCACTACTAGACTAATAAGGATTTATATTGTTTGTGTTATTGTTTACAACCATAATTATTCACGTGTGGCAAGATGGCGGTTCCACTAGTTTTACTAGTAGGCTATAGTGTAGGCCTAGAAGCCTTTTCAGAAGTTAATTTAATGTTTTCCATTTAATGATTTCCTTTATCCTCATCTAATCTTGCCCTAATGCACGCAACTGTTTTCACCAGGTTTTAAGGTTAATTGAATGTTTTCCATTTAATGATTTCCTTTATCGTTATCTTGCACTAATGCACGCAACTGTTTTCGCCAGGCCTGCTCACTCCTCATGCACTGAAGGAAGCATGAGCTCAGTTCAGGGCTCTCCCCAGGTTGGCAGAGGGAGAGCAGAGCCCAGGTTTACAGCTTATAGGCAACTGGCACTGGGTGAAGAATGGGGTTACAACACCGTGGAATATAAAATTCAAAAGATGATGCCAGAGACAGAGCTAGGCTTCTGCACTATGGGCCTCATGGATCAGAAAGGCTTACATATCATATTCAGACTCAATGTGAGTCACAGGAACCCTGACACTTTATGATGGCTATAAACCAGACCAGGAGGTTGTCTGGTTCTGATAACAACATCAATGATTAGATTGTCGTTGAACTAGGTAAACTGGTGTCGTGCACTTATTAGCATTCCACTATTTAATTATAAACAATTACAACGTCTATGGCTGGGGGGTCTTCAATGTTTTCAGGCCAAGGACCCCTTAGTTAAGAGAGAGATGAAGCAGGAATCCCCACAACCTGTTCATGGATTCCTATGGTTTCATTGTTTGGCAGCACAATCATCAGTGTATTTTGGATTCATGTCAATTTGTGTTTTCGGGGCGCCTGCTGGCCTACTGGTCCAGGCGCATACCACATAGGCATGGATGCCTGGCGGCGTCGCCGGTTCGATTCCCGATCCGGACGACCTTTGCCGAGTGTCTCTCCCCATCTCTCCCCCCATTTCCTGTCAGTCTACTGTCCTATCAATAAATGCATAAAAGCCTAAAAACAAATATTAAAAATAAAAATAAAAGTGTTTTCAGATATTTAACCACTTGAACCGTCAATACTTAATAAACTTGACCTTTCAGTCTGTACTTAGTTTGCTCTTTTCCCCCTCTACACCAAACGCCTAAAGATGAAAATAGCAGATCTACATGCTCGCAACGCCTCACCTCATCCACTGATAAAAGGATAAATACAGAGGACAGTTTGTACGTGCAAATGTTCTGGCAAAATGCAACAGTTACAACTCTCTGCCACACACACACACACACACACACACACACACACACACACACACACACACACACACACACACACACACACACACACACACACACACACACACACACACACACACACACACACACACACACACACACACACACACACACACACACACACACACACACACACACACACACACAGAGCAGTCTTATCAGCAGTCAATGCGTTCCACTCCATTGACATACAGACAGACTGGCAGGCAGGCAGGCAAGCAGACAGGCAGACAGGCAGACAGACAGACAGACAGGCAGGCAGGCAGGCAGGCAGACAGGCAGGCAGGCAGGCAGGCAGGCAGACAGGCAGGCAGGCAGACAGACAGACAGACAGACAGACAGACAGACAGGCAGGCAGGCAGGCAGGCAGACAGGCAGGCAGGCAGGCAGGCAGGCAGGCAGGCAGGCAGACAGACAGACAGACAGGCAGGCTGGCAGACAGACAGACAGACAGACAGACAGACAGACAGACAGACAGACAGACAGACAGACAGACAGACAGACAGACAGACAGAGTGTCCATACAGGTGTTGTTTCATCACAATGCTCTCATTCACTCCACAGTGTTTTGACAACACAACCTGCAGGGCAGATCCCTGCACATCCACTCCTCCTAACCTCTCTGTACCAAACCACTGTTCTGGAGCTGATCTACACACTGGCTGGTAGAGCAAGAAAAAACATAGTTTTCAGTCATTTCATCTAAGAAATACATTAGAAAACAAATGTTTAATAAGTAGTGAAAATATCCGATCTACAAGATCGATTTGCGCCGCGTTGTGAGCTTGTCGTCGATCTGCTAAAACTACAAGGGTGACCATATATTCAGCCGCTCAAACCGGGACCCTCAAAGCAATGTGCACGTTACCGTGCACACGCCCAGTCTCTAACGTTCGTGCACGCACACTGCCATACAGGCAGTGAGTGATTGACAAACAGCCTCAGCTTGAATTCAGAACATATTCGGACACGCAATGAATTTGTTCATGTTTACTGATTGTTTAGGTGAGCATGTTTTCATGAAAAGAACATGATAAATGTCTATGCAACCACTGAAAACAACGACTATTATTTTACTTCTGACGAAAACCAGGACAATTTTGCAGTGAATGTTGAAAACCGGGACATGTTAGTGTTTTAGAGATATTTGTCGGGACACACAGCTTGAAACCGGGACGTCTGGTCACCCTACGAAAAGCAGTGCACAGCAGACTGATTGCTACTATGGGTCACTGCATGGTAAATATATAGTCTTTCTATGGGTCACTACAGTCATTCTGACTAGCCATCGTCACGAAAAGGGACCGCCCACTTGTCCCTTTTCTCGAGAGATTGCTACACAGTAAATACATAGTATGTAAGTGTGGCCTATCAGATGGGCCATCTTTTGTCTCTCCAGCTGAAGAATTTGGAGAATGACTGACCTATACAATTAGCTCCTTATCTGACTCTCATTGACTGAATAGCTGCTGCACTCAATGTGTTCTGTTTGGTCTTCATTTCTGTTAGTTTAAATTCTGTTGATTGAGAACATGGCTTGCTGTGCGTTTGAATGTATTGATGTAATTACCTTGCTTATTGTAAATCGCTCTGGATTAAGAGTGTCTGCTAAATGCTTAAACTGTAAATTGTTGTAAACAAGCCATAGTGCTTTCACTGGTTTAAAACTCCTATTAGTAGACCAAAAGCTCCACCGGCTGTCTGTCAGTCTGTCTGTCCGTCACGTCACACTTTTCCCCTACATATATCTCTGCCACCGTTGGCCTGTTCCATGCCAAACTTTGCACACACACTCCTTAGCTGCCAAACCACAACCTCCACCCACTCATTTCTCACATGGCCCTCTTCTAGCGTCACCATGAGGCCCATTCTTGAAAGACACATTTTTGGACATGGACACTGCTCCTACAGATTGTGCCCTAAAATCACGCAAAGTGGTACCAGGGGTATAGTTCTGCCGATTTAAAATGACTCCAATACGGAACTAAAACTTCCCATGATTGGCCGCTAGTTGCGCTGTTTCCCCCCCCCCCGGCCGATCGCAAAAAGAATTTCCCAGCATTGGATCCCATTCATTTTCCCCTTTCGTTTTCTAACCTTAATTAACATTTTCATGAATACTGTATGGTTCCTATCGCTAGTTATCGCTAGCCTTTCAATCACCATCATATTCGTTTTGTCGAAATGTGGTCCAATGTATTTTAAAATAAATGATAAAGTTGTGGGGGGAGGGGGGCAACTAAACTGATAGCAGCCGGCTGTGTTCTTCTTCGTGTGCTGTATTTCGGGAGGCTCCGACTACATTCTCCCATGTATCCCTGCGTTGCACGTGACCGTTGGCAGCCAATAGCATCTCTGATGCCTTTACAATTCTATTTATTTCTATGATGGCGACACCCATTCCAAGGGGTAGAAAGGGCCATTTGCGCTGCTTAGAAACCAACGGCTTCATTTCGTCCATATTTTTCTACAGTCTATGAGTGGTACACAGTATCTCTACAGTCATGTCAACAACATGGCATCTGTCCCATCTAGCGCCACCATCAGGCCGATTTTTGCAAAACACATTTTTGGACTCTGCTCCTACAGATTGTGCCCTAAAATCATGCAAAGCGGTACACAGTATCTCTACAGTCATGTCATCAACATGGCATCTGTCCCATCTAGTGCCACCATCAGGCCGATTTTTGCAAAACACATTTTTGGACTCTGCTCCTACAGATTGTGCCCTAAAATCATGCAAAGCGGTACACAGTATCTCTACAGTCATGTCATCAACATGGCATCTGTCCCATCTAGTGCCACCATCAGGCCGATTTTTGCAAAACACATTTTTGGACTCTGCTCCTACAGATTGTGCCCTAAAATCATGCAAAGCGGTACACAGTATCTCTACAGTCATGTCATCAACATGGATCTGTCCCATGTCCCATATTCCCTCCTGATTGGCTAACATTGCCTTCTAAAGTTTGTGTCTGCCCGATTAGGGAGTCTTACTGGTACTAGAGCTTGTATCTGAACCTATGTGAACTGCTAATAAAGTAACGTGACCCTCGTATCCCCATCCTCCGATGGAGAAAAGAAGTGCACTGAAGAACTCCATCAATGAGGTTGAAACAGCCTCAAGTGTTTGTTTGTCTCCCCTCCTCCTCCATACACTGTGTCCTTTATAGTTCCTTCTCAGCAGGGCGTCACAAGGGGGGGAAAGTGGGACTGAGTTACCAGGGCCCAAGGTGGAGGGGCCTTCATTATTTTATACTTTAGCTATTGAGAAATAGCAGATATACAAGCTCAGAGTGCCGCACTGTGAGCTTGTAGATCTACTATTTTTGAAAAGTCGTGAAAACGTGTGCTAATCTTTGAATATATGTATTTTTTAAGCAAACTTTTGTACTAAAATGTTGATTCTGGGGGGTCCCTGGAACGAAATATTTTGAGATGGGGGTCCGTGGCAAAATACATATAATTTTGGGGTTCCTTCACATGAAATAGTTTGAGCACCACTGACATAGAAACATAGGTTTTTCAAAAAACCTTAGAAGGATTGGAAATATTCAAAAATTTGCAAATATTTTCACGATCTTTTCAAAAATAGCAGATCTACACGCTTGTAGATCTGCTATTTTTCAATAGTTAAAGCACAACATAATGCATAATAATGCGTTCCCAGTCTAAATGAGTTAACCCATTTAGGCCTAGAATTATTGACTGCTTTAACTACTGAAAAATAGCAGATATACAAGCTCACAGCGTGGCACCGAGTGCCGCGCTGCGAGCTTGTAGATCTGCTATTTTTGAAAAATCATGATTTTTCTCTGAAAGTCTTTGAATATATCTATTTAAAAGCGAACATTTGTAACTCAAATATTTGCTTCTGGGTGGTCCCTGGAACAACATATTTTGAGATGGGGGTCCGTGGCCAAATACCTGTAATTTTGGGGGTCCTTAAAACATCTAAGTACTTTTTCCACCACTGGTGATGAGTCATGGAGGTTGTAGAGTGGCTGTGAGGATGTATGGAGAGATAACAGCTGTGAGGAATGTCTGGAATGTCACTCAGTGTTTCACTGAGTAGCAGGGGTGTCACACCAAATCCTGGGCCCTGGGCCCTGGGTACAAGGTACAAGTTCACTGCGGGCCCCCCATGAATGTTCTTTACAAGTGGGAGGGGGTTTAAGTAAAACTTACAGTACAGCCATGCAGATGATATTATTTACCAGTAAATTAGACCTACTGTACTTGTGTTCAAATATGTACTAGGGCACAATGTATTGGACATTGACATGTACTTAGAATAGGGAAAGAAAAAGTACTTAAAATGTTTCCGTTTAAAAAATAGCAGATATACAAGCTCACAATGTGTCAAGGTGTGGCACGTGGTGAGCCTGTAGATCGATTTGTATTGGACATTGACATGTACTTAGAGTAGGGAAAGAAAAAGTACTTAAAATGTTAATGTTTTAAAAAATAGCAGATATACAAGCTCACAATGTGTCAAGGTGTGGCACGTGGTGAGCCTGTAGATCGATTGATGATTGATTGAAGTACAGTATATATTTTTTTCTTTTATTTTATCTTTTTAAAAGCGAACATTTGTAACTCAAATATTTGCTTCTGGCGGGTCCCTGGAACAACATATTATGAGATGGGGGTCCACATTTAATTTTGGGGGTCCTTGACATGAAAAAGTTTGAGAACCGCTGATCTAGAAGACATTTATTGCGACCGTGAGGTCGCAGTTTAGTATGAAAACCTCCACCGGCCGTCCGTCCGTCCGTCCGTCGGTCACACGTGTGACACCTTTGCCCTGCTCATATTACGATGACATCACAGAGTCCACAGCTGATGATGTGGCGTGATGTCATACAATACACAATCTCCGCATCAGTATGACATCACACCACATGTGTACACAAACCTTTGTGTACGTTGCTGTGGCAACAGTCTGTTGTTGCTGGTCTGTTAGTGTACGTTAGCAACCACCTTAGCAACCATGGTTTTACCCTAGCAACCAACTGTTTACCCTAGTCTCAATATATTGAATCCACTTTCACAATGTAAAGTCCAGTTCAACATTTCAAACACCAAAAATGGTAAAATACCAAACAATACAGGTTCTCAGGGTTCTTGAAGATCAAGAGTCTTGGTCAAATACTTCTGTTGGTTTCTGCACTGATCATTTATACAATTCAGCTGTGTTTGCTCGTGTCATCATGATGAGGTCATAAATCAGCCATGCCCAAATATAGATTTTACGGGTTTACATGCTTACTCAGTTATTCGTTATGTGAAAGTCCTATGACGTCTATGATATCTGACATCATCATACATACATTCCCTTTTATGCCCATAAATGGAGATCCCCTCTGTAGAACCAGCCACTGACATCAATGTAATGTCAGGGGAACCAAATCCCTTTTATGCCCATATATGGAGATCCCTGTGATGCCAGGGGAACCAAATCCCTTTTATGCCCATATATGGAGATATGGAGATCCCCGTGTTGCCAGGGTAACCAAATCCATTTTATGCCCATATATGGAGATCCCTGTGATGCCAGGGGAACCAAATCCCTTTTACGCCCATATATGGAGATCCCTTATGTCATCAATATTAAGCCCATATCTGTGAATATCTATGGGTACCAGATGTCTCCATATATGGTTAAATGGTCCGATATACATCACTGGCCAGAAGACCAAGAAATGGTGCAACCTCGCCCTTTGCTTTTCTCCCTTAGGCATCTTACTGGTAGGTAGTTTAATGAGAAATGCACTATTGTGATGCTCGCGGGTGATTATCTAACCTGCCAACGCTCGCGGGTGATTATCTAAAGGGGAGCACACACTGAACGCGGGCGGCTGCGCAGCATCGCGTCGCGGTATCGACGCACGTGAAGTGCCGCGCGGTAAACCCCAACTGGATGTGGTGCGCTGCCTGCCACACAGCACATCCATTTCCCCCGGTGGGGAGAACCATGGGAGAACATGTTCACCGCGCGGCAACGCTGGACAAATAGAACAGTGGCGTATCGGCACGGCAGACGAGGCGTCAGATTGGCGGTTGTGCGCGTCTGACGCTGCCGGTGTGGGTTAGTTCATTGAAAATAACGGGGCCAATGAGGGAGCAGCGTTCTTGGTGACATCACCACCAATAAGCGCGACTTGATATAAATAACAACCAGTAAGACGCCCAAGGGCGAAAGCGACCTCGCGCCATCTGTCTCTGCCATATATGGATTTGGTCGTCTGACAACATATAAATACAATCCCTTTTATGCCCATATATGGAGATCCCTGCTCTGAGTATCTGACATCACTGTGACGTCAACTGTGATGTCACAGTGATGTGTCAGCCTTTTATGCCCATATATGGAGATCCTGCTCCGAGTATCTGACATCATTGTGACGTCAACTGACAGACCATACATGGTGTTCCATGCGAGCCCACACTGTTTCGTAGGAACAGTATTTCTAGTTTTTGGTTTGTATGTTTACCTAGTATTGCCAATCGATCGGTGTACTTGGAGGCCAGTCTGACATGCATGGACCTCCTTATTTGGGCATGGCTGACGGAACTCGTCGTCATGATGACATCACAGTGACGATGCAAGCACTGAGGCGCCCTGGGTATAAAAGTAGAGCGCAGACAGAGGGAACACCATCCGGTACGAAGCACTCTCCCTACTGGCCATCACCAACTGCTGGAAGACCACTTGAGCCTCCAAAACACCTTCAGCGCTTAGAAGAGGAGCTGAGCTTGTTAGAGCGAAACGCCAGGCTGACACGATACCCAAGGAACGTTGGAACTGTAGCCTCGTCATCAAACACAGCCACTGCACTCTCTTGAAAAGGACGCCCTCGTTCCAGTTATTATTGTTTCTACAATTGTATTCTCAATTCGTAGAAATGGCTCCTGCCAGCAGTCTCCTGTCCGAAGAGCAGCTCCTGTGTTCCATCTGTCTGGATGTGTTCACTGATCCAATCACCACTCCATGTGGACACAACTACTGCAAAGCCTGCATCACACAGCACTGGAACACCGAGGATGTGTGCAGGTGTCCGCTGTGTAGCAACGCCTTCCACAAGAGACCTGAATTCGCTGTTAATAAAGTTCTCGCAGAGATGGCCGATCAGTTCAGGGTTCACAAGTTGAAAGAAGAATATGAAAGAAAGACTGTGGCTGAAGTTCAGCAGATGGTCCAGGAGAGACAAGTGAAGATTCAGGAGGTCCAACACTCAGTAGAGCTCAGTAAGAAAGATGCAGACAGAGAGATAGCAGGCAGTGTGCAGATCTTCACTGCTCTGATCAGCTCTATCGAGAGAAGCCAGGCTGAGCTCATTAATGTCATCGAAGAGAAGAAGAAAACAACAGAGAAACAGGCTGAAGGCTTCATTAAAGAACTTCAACTAGAAATCGCTCAGTTAGAGAAGAGAATCTCTGAGCTGAAGCAGCCACACACTGAAGACCACCTCCACCTCCTCCAGAACACCACATCCATCAACACCCCTCCACCCACCAAGGACTGGACAAAGATCAACGTCCCTCGGTCTTCATGTGAGGGGACTGTGAGGAAACTCAGGAAAGCTGTGGCTCAGCTGGAGAAGACACTCCGTCAAGAGATGGATAATCTGTGTAATGATGATGAGCTGAGGAGGATGCAGCAATACAAAGTGGATGTGACTCTGAACCCTGATACAGCATATCCCTCACTCATCCTGTCTGAGGATGGAAAACAAGTGAGTGATGGAAACGTATGGAGGAGATGGAGGAGGAACAAAGAGAGATTCTCTCCATGTATCTGTGTCTTAGGAAAACAAAGCTTCTCCTCAGGAAGGTTTTACTATGAGGTTCAGGTTAGAGGGAAGACTGCCTGGGATTTAGGAGTGGCCATAGAGTCCATCAACAGGAAGGGAGTCATCACACCGACCCCCAACAATGGTTACTGGTCTATAAGGTTGAGGAATGGAAATGAGTACAAGGCTGCTGCTGACCCTGCTGTCCTCCTCCCTGTCAGAGAGAAGGTCCAGAAAGTGGGAGTGTTTGTGGATTATGAGGAGGGTCTGGTCTCCTTTTATGATGTGGAGGCCAGAGTTCACCTCTACTCTTTCACTGGCTGCTCCTTCACTGAGAAACTCTACCCATTCTTCAGTCCAGGTCGTAATGCTGGTGGTAAAAACTCTGCTCCTCTGATCATCTCTCACTCAAGTAAAAGTATCAATACTGCAATGTAGAAATACTCTGTTAAAAGTAAAAGTCTGGAATTCAAAATGTACTCGAGAAAAAGTATGAAATTGTTGTACCAAAAGTAAAAGTACAAAATGTTTGAAAATAGCAGATCTACAAGCTCACAACGCATCGCGATGCACACGTTTTGAGCTTGTAGATATTTTCAAATAGCCAAGGTATAAAATAGGGCTAAAGTGATTAAATTAATGTGTGTTTTATGATATAATAATTTATATCTGCAAAGTAACTAATAACTAAAGTTTTAAAATAAATGTAGCGGAGTAAAAGTACAATATTTGGATCTGAGATGAGATGTAGTGGAGTAGAAGTAAAAGCATTGGAAATTGGAAATATTCAAGTATAGTACAAATACCCCAAAACTGTACTTAAGTACATTACTTAGGGCTGTCACAATTATTACATAATCGTCTAATCGTGATTATTTGACATTATCGCAATTATTTTGTCATAATCGTCATAATCGTGAATGTTGAAAAATGTCAGAAATAGTGGAAATAGCAGATCTACAAGCTCACAACGCGTCGCGATTAGATCGGCTATTTCCACTATCAATGTTATTTTTTAAGTAGTAAGTTGTCAAATATGTCAGTAATTTCTTCGTGTATTTAGGTTTTGTGTCATATCTGCCATGTGCAACTTCAAAGCCTAAAAGCCAAACAGAAATGTAATTGTTAATGACAAAAACACAATTAAATCGCTAATCGCCAATTATTTGAGTGACAATTAATCGTCATGTAAAATGTCATATCGTGACAGCCCTAACATTACTTAAGTAAATGAACTTAGTTACTTTACACCACCGCTCTACAACCTAACATGACTCATCATTCATCCCCACAGCGCTCTACAACCTAACATGACTCATCATTCATCCCCACAGTGCTCTACAACCTAACATGACTCATCATTCATCCCCACAGTGCTCTACAACCTAACATGACTCATCATTCATCCCCACAGCGCTCTACAACCTAACATGACTCATCATTCATCCCCACAGTGCTCTACAACCTAACATGACTCATCATTCATCCCCACAGCGCTCTACAACCTAACATGACTCATCATTCATCCCCACAGCTCTACAACCTAACATGACTCATCATTCATCTCCCCTGAGGTCTGATCAGAGATGACATCACTGAACAGAAACCCAGATCATTATCCTGGTTCTTACTCATCATAACAAGAGCAGATCATTATCCTGGTTCTTACTCATCACAACAAGAGCAGGAGTCATCACCATGCTGGCGTGTGGACGACATTTGTGTCAACGTTAGGTGTTTGCCCCACGGACATGCAAACTGAGTGGACCATAATGTTACCAGAAACACACAGAGATAGACCCAGGGTTCACACACATTTTAACCAATGAATTTCTCAAGCGTTTCCCAAACTTTCCCAGAATATCCCAATTTCCAGGCCTAAACATATGTGTCCCAGCATAGCAGAGGGGCAGTCATTTCGGAAAGCACAGCTTTAGACCAGCCCTGAAATTACTTTTTTTTCTTCTTTTTTTTCCCCTAAAATGTGATAAAGCCACAAAAGCATTTCATAAATATCAGGCTACATTTCACTTAAACGCCAGAGCTTAACTATGCATGTAAATAAGACTTTTTTTAAATTAATGTGAAGAGAAACCTCACATTTTGCATTTCATCTAAAAGGCTGAATTTCTCAGATCTAGTATTTCTGCATGGCATAACTCTATAAGCCATATCTACAAAACTGTTGGGTCAATCTTCACAACCAATATATCATTCTGTAGCTATGAATCCAAGCTTTCAAATGAAATGAAAAAATGAAAATGAATTCAATGACTAGCCCTCAGCTGTGTTCGGACACATATGATAACTATTCAGTGCAATAACAAGTCTCTTACTCCTATGTGCAACAATGCTCAAAGACAGGCAGTAAAAATAAAGCATAGAATGGTGATAGAATGAGACTGTAGATGTGTTGTTGTCACATATTTAGGCTGCAATCACGCACGTTCTGCGAAAAACTACTTCATCTCTTATCTTATGTGCGATTTTTTACATGTTTTAGAAAATGTTTTTATTAACAAAATCAATAGCCGAAAACAATGTATAGCCAAATATTTTTTCCAGGACCCTTGATCAATTCCAAAAGTGTTCCAGTACTGGAAAATAAATACAAAAATAAATCTGATTAAAAAGAAAAAAAAAAGATCCAGGAATTTCATGACTGTGGGAACCCTGTAGCCTGAATAAACATAACAGGTCTGTAACTCTGAGAGTTTATAGTTATACACACGTTTGTACACAGAGTTATGGGTGTCCTTGCAAATAAAACTTTTTGAGAACCACTAGTACTAGCAGACTCATAATGTGCCATAGTGTCATAGGACATCAATGTCATACATATTCTGAGGATAATCTGGAGCTGTTATTATTGATGAAACTAACTAAGGCTGGGTAATATATCGAAAATATATCAATATCACGGTATCAGCATGCAAGGTATACATATCGACGAAGAAGGCTTGAAATGAGGTATGGGTGCATGTGTCAAATTAATTAACAGACACACTATGCATGCACGTAGCACATGCAAAAAAGCAGTCCATCTGTAACCAGGCGTGGTTATTTCAATAAAACCATTGTTGAAAAATGGAAATAAGGCATTTATTGTCTTTATTCTACATGTGTACTGTGCAGTGTGCATGCATGGATATTCTATTCATTATCTGGGTTAGGCAGGCAGTGGACCTAAAGCAGAAAAAACATGAAAAACTAATCAAAATCAAGGTATTCGACAATGTTATCGAATATCGAAGGTTTTCCTAATATCGCCCCAGCCTTAAAACTAACCAACATTATAAATCTAAATATGTATATTGATGACCCCGGTACGATAGTTTCATAAAACAAGTTTCATCAAGACTAAAAATAAATTGGTTGCTTTTACCATTTATTTAAGAAAATGTTTAACTTATTCATCTCAGTTACATTCAATACATGTTTAAAAAGAGAACATTAGTCGTACAGGCAAACAAATAAACGTATTTACAGTTGAGAGAACAAATCATGAGTAATGCTGCTGGTCTGAGGCCCCAGGCAACACATTAAACGTCTTATGAATGCTGGTGAAGGTCATGGCCTTTTGTAAGTCTGGTATTTCATTCATAACAGCATTGGTGTTGGGCAAGAGGGTCACACACACAAGTTGTGAAAATAGCAGATCTACAAGCAAATAAAAGATCTAAACCTAACAACCAGTTGCAGGGTGAGCTTGATGCTCACAATAATAACGCTTCAATAATGATAATAATAATGATTAAAAGATTAACGGTTTAGGACGTATAGGCCAGGGGTTCCCAAACCTTTTTGTCTCAGGGCACCCCATAAATATTTTTTTTTTAATCCGAGGCACCCCTACATTATAATTTTCACTCCCAGCACCTTATATTTATAGCATATCGTCGTTGTCGGGTGGAAACCTTGTATGTCCAAAACCGTTTTGTATTTATCATCTATAACTAGTGAAAACAGCCAATCTACAAGCACACAGATCGGCTGTTTTCACTCGTTTTGTGCGACAGTCTTGTATGATGAAGCAGAGCTTTGCTTTACCAAAAGACGTACACATTTGAAACTTGGAGATACAAGGTTTCTACCCGACAGTGACAATATTTGAGTGATTATGTTGCGCGGAAAACATTGAGAAAATAGCCATTTTGGTTAGAACTGACTTAGTACTTCAAGTTTAAAATGATACTAAATGTTTTTTCAAGTGTGTAAATTCCAAATATTATCAAATTATCTCGCGGCACCCCTGGACTGCCGTCGCGGCACCCCAGGGTGCCCCGTCCGCCACTTTGAAAACCCCTGGTCTAGGCAACAATAGAACAGAATAATGCTGACATTTTAACTGGGATATGCTTTCACATCAGTCCCACAAAGCATAGATTATGAGCTTTCACACATGTGTCAAGTAAAAGCAATATGATTATTTTAAGGATATGAAATATCAAATAGTAACGATAGATACGAATACTATGGGGCTGTGAGCAGATTGGAATTATATTCAAACATCTTTAACTGACCTAAATATTGTCTTTACATAATATATAGTATAATACAATTTACAGCAGTAGTTAACACATCACACGGCTTAAAAGAGAAAGGAAAAACATCATTTCATCATCAAACAGAAAGAAATAACTTAAATACAAGACATATTCTGTCATCTGATCCAACTATGTATAGTATACAGCATTAGTCACAGTGCACACATACAGTAGGATGGTTCCTGTTTTGCAGAAGGTTTCGATTGCTTTAGCGAGTGTTACTATGACTAATACAATGACGTTGTGTCTATTATTAAACACTCTACTCTTCTCTTGTACCATAAGGTGTAAATTACACTCACAACAGTAAGGGTGTGTCAGGGCTTTGAAGGACAGGCATGTTAACCCATTTAGGGCCTAGAATTATTGAATGCTTTAACCAGTAAAAAATAGCAGCTATACAAGCTCACAGCGCGGCACCGAGTGCCGCGCTGCGAGCTTGTAGATCTGCTATTTTTGAAAAAGTCGTAAAAATGTGTGCAAATCTTTGAATATATGTATTATTTTTTTTTGCTTCTGGGTGGTCCCTGGAACTAAATTATGTTGAATGGGGGTCCGTGGCCAAATAAATATCATTTTGGGGGTCTTTCACATGAAACGGTTTGAGAACCACTGACATAGTAGTCTCTCAAGAACAGACTAACTGAGCTCCAGTTAAGTGAAAAGGACCTTTTCTTTGACGATGGCTGGCCAGATTGCTGACATAGAAACATAGGGTTTTTCAAAAAGATCTTAGAAGGATTCAAAAGACACTTATAGAATCGGGTCAAAATTCAAATTATCACGGTTTTTCAAAAATAGCAGATCTACAAGCTCGCAGCGTGGCACTCGGTGCCGCGCTGCGAGCTTGTAGATCTGCTATTTTTCAATAGTTAAAGCATAAAATAATGATACACAATAATGTGATATGGCACTGGGTTTCTCAACACGTGGCCCGAGGGCCGCTGGTGGGCCGTGAGCCTGTTATCTGTCACTAAAGAATTGGCACTTAACATTTTGTGGGTTTTTTTATAGTAAATGAATGACTAAATTACTATTAATTAATTATTAACGCCCTACTTGATCATTTTACAATCAGCAGCTTGTAGATCTGATACTTTTGCCATTTTTGAATTTGAACCCTAAAAAGTAACAGTTTTCGACGACATATATATAGCAATATAATTAAAAAAATATATACTTTTTTTTTTTCAGAACGTAAGGATTTAAAAGGCATTTTTTAATGTCTGAATGGGTTCAAACTTGAGTTGTCGTTGTAAATACCAATAAATAACAACGTTAAAAGTATACTATGTTAGTTCAGTTGATCCAAACTGGAACAAAACAATAGATCGATTGATCATTAAAATAAAACAGACTCTGAAGATGCGAATGATCTAGAAAAAAAGGTTTGAGAAGAGTTACGCTGCTCTGAAGCGTAACTCTAAAAATTTCATTTCACATCAGAACGTGACAACTATGACGATAATCAAGTCACAGCGCACGCACTGAAAGAACGATAAAGCCACGTTGTAAGCTGTGCGTCAAAACGCTGCACCGCACGGACCAACCGAATACAAGGACAATCGCCCCCCAAAAAACACGCAATAATCAATTATTTTTGTCAAAATTGTGTTGCTGAAAACTGTTCACATATTTTCTTTTTTTTTTTCTCAGAAATAGTGGAAATAGCAGATTGTTGTGAGCTTGTAGATCGGATATTTCCACTAGTATAAAGGTCTTTGCACACTGCTGCGTTTTTCGGGCCAAATATCGGAGTGAATTTCGGAGCGTGTGAATAAGAAAATCAACCTCACGTTATGTCAATCACGTTTGCACACTGCCGCCCGTTTCGTATTTATTTTCGGACCAGGGTTGATTTTTTTCACATTTAGGTTTCTTTGTACATTTAGGTTACGTGTCATAATATCTGCCATGTGCAGCGTCAAAGCCTAAAAGCCAAACAGAAATGTGATGGCTCACCACAACCCATTATGTCCCAGTGTCCCTGATGCTGCTGAAGCCATATAATCATGTGTGATTATTATAAATCATCTTAAAGAGGTCAGCCTACCTGAGGTAAAGCCAGCTAGCTGAGACCTCGGCAGCCTCCTAGATGTCCTTCCCATGGAGTCCGAACGGCTGTCGTCAACGTTTCTATCGTTCATAAAAGTCATCCAAACCGTATCGTTCACAGCGGCTGTCCGTTGCTGCGGTCCTAGTCGTGGCGTGGACAGTGGACTCAGCCGTCCACTTCGGTTAGAAACGGCATAATATTGTTAAAAGCCAGTCAAAATATCTTGCCCAGTCAGTGCGAATGGCGCTTAAGAGTGTACAAATGCAACCAAATGGGTCTGTCTGGATGCATTCGTACACTCTGAAAGAGTCAAATTAAAAAGGTTTTCACAGTGTACGCTGCTGGGGTCCCAGAGATGGAAGAAAGAAAGAAAGGTATCAGATGGTGGTGGTCTAATTCATGTCGAACCGTCCGGGGGTCCTTGAAATCCAAAAGGTTTTAGAATCCCAGCTGTATCATCACAGATGGTCCCCCAGTGTCTTCACCCACTGTTCCCAGATCAGCAGCTTACTGGTCTCTGTATTCCACCGTCTACGGAAGACCCCATGTTTTCACTGCGTTTCACCACAGGTTATTAACCCATAATACCCATTTAGGCCTAGAATTATTGACTGCTTTAACTATTGAAAAATAGCAGATATACAAGCTCACAGTGCGGCACCGAGTGCCGCGCTGCGAGCTTGTAGATCTGCTATTTTTGAAAAAGTTGTGAACATGTGTGCAAATATTTGAATATAATGTATTTTTTTAAGCAAACCTTCACATGAAAAGGTTTGAGAACCACTGACATTGTAGTCTCTCAAGAACAGACTAACTGAGCTCCAGTTGAAGTGAAAAGGACCTTTTCTTTGACGATGGCTGGCCAGATTGCTGACATAGAAACTTAGGTTTTACAAATAAATCTTAGAAGGATTCAAAAGACACTTGTAGAATCGGGTCAAAATTCTAATTTTCACGATTTTTCAAAAATAGCAGATCTACAAGCTCGCAGCGCGGCACTCGGTGCCGCGCTGTGAGCTTGTATATCTGCTATTTTTCAATAGTTAAAGCATAAAATAATGAAACACAAAATGTGTACCCGTTCTAAATGGGTTAAAGACCAACTGTAGAAATTATAATAAAACTGCAGTCATATAATAGTAAATAGTAAAATTAGTCTGATATTCTGTATGCCTTCATGCTTGATATCCATCCAATTAAAAACATATATGAATGTATATTACTGTACTATAACTATAAATGAAGAGTATTTTTATGTTACCAAATGAAGTTATGGGCTGGTTTGAGTTCTAAAGCTTGAATCATTGGTCGAAAACTAGACCAGTCCTTCGGGAGTGAAAATGATAGAAAATATGGTATTTATGGGGTGAATTACTCCTTTAAATAGCCTGGGTCAAAACACAGTGAAAAAGAGGGTCTTTTTCCCCCCACAGTTTCAAGTCCTAACAGCTGCTGGTCTCGTCTAGAGCGTCATCCCCACCGGGAGCGATAAAGATAACCATAACGATAACGATATGTCGGCGTTCACATCGATTATGTGAGCTTTATCGTTGAGGTGTGGACGCTGACATCCACATGAGGTGAGAACAATCTTTAAAGGACACACTAAGTTGTTTGTTTGTTTTTTACAACAAGGGTTCATATTTTAGATTGCATTTAGAGAAAAGAAAAGATGAGTGTTAAAATGTTTTCATTTACTGCTTTTTTTTTATCATTTTAGCGATCTTGATTTCCGTGGGCATGCGTACAAGTGGCTAAACATGACAATAATCCAGTGATTTCTTTCATACTATTTACAGTAAGACCACTAGACCCCATAAGTCACATCTGCCCATGAAAGATTGTGGTGCATCTTGGGAATGGGATTATTGTGTCTAAAAAGACATATTTGGCCACTTGTACGCATGCCCCCACCCACTGAAAACAAAATGGTTAAAACCACAAAAAATAATAGAAATAAGTAAATGAAAACATTTTAACACTCATCTTTTCTTTTCTCTAAACAATCTAAAATATGAACCCTTGTTGTAAAAAAAAAAAGAAAGTTGTCCTTTTACCCATGTAGGCCTAGAATTATTGACTGCTTTAACTATTGAAAAATAGCAGATATACAAGCTCACAGTGAGCTTGTTGATCCGCTATTTTTGAAAAAGTCGTGAAAATGTGTGCAAATCTTTGAATATACTGTATGTATTTTTAAAGCAAACATTTGTAACTAAAATTTTGCTTTGGGGGAGGGAGGGGGGGCCTGGAATGAAATATTTTGAAAAGGGGGTCCGTGACCAAATACATAACATTTTGGGGGTCCTTCACATGAAAAAGTTTGAGAACCACTGATTTAGAAGTCGGGTCAAATATATTCAAAGACTTGCACACATTTTCACGATAAAAAGAAAAATAGCAGATCTACAAGCTCACAGTGAGGCACTCTGTGCCGTGCCGTGAGCTTGTAAAACTGCTATTTTTCAATAGTTAAAGCATAAAATAAAGGTGGTAAAAAAAATGTGGTTCAAATCTAACGCAACTCGAGCGCATCCAGGTCTTCTTGAGGGTTAAAATAATATCTTTCTCTTTATCGTGCCCGGTGGTAATGCCACTCATCAGCTACTGGTCCCCCACAAACAGATACCAGTCTAGCAGCCGCTGGTGTCGGTGGTGTCGGTGGTCTCGGTGGTGCCGGACACGTAGGAGCGTGTCTTCTTGGAGTACTTCATGGAGTCGAAGGAGACCTTGGAGCGCTCCACGGCGCGCGCGCTGCGGCAGCGCAGTGTGTTCTTCACGTGCTCCCGGAAACCGTCCGACACGAAGTAGTAGATGAACGGGTCCAGGATGGAGTTGAGACTGGCCAGGCACAGAGTCACCACGTAGAACCCATAGCCGTTGTTGGAGCGTCCCGCGCCCAGGAGGGAGTAGTGGACCACTAGCATGATGTTACTGTAGGAAATATAGTTATTATAATTAATATAGAGTTATTATAATTAATACACTCAGGAGGGAGTAGTGGACCACTAGCATGATGTTACTGTAGGAAACATAGAGTTATTATAATTAATATAGAGTTATTATAATTAATACACCCAGCAGGGAGTAGTGGACCACTAGCATGATGTTACTGTATGAAACACAAGAGTAATTATAGTTTAGAGCAGGGGTCTTCAACATTTGCAGGCCAAGGACCCCTTAGCTGAGAGCGAGATGAAGCAGGGACCCCCACAACCTGTTCATAGATTCCATATAGTTTCATTGTTTGACAGCACAATCATCAGTGTATTTTGGATTCATGTCAATTTGTGTTTTCAGATATTTAAACACTTGAACCGTCAATACTTAATAAACTTGACCTTTCACTCTGTGCTTAGTCTGCTCTTTTCCCCTCTACACCAAACCTCTTTGCCGAAAATAGCCGATCTACAAGCTCACAATGCCTTGCAGCACGAGGTGTTGGGTCCATTATATCTCCCCTTTAATAATACCAATTGGTATTGTGTTCTATATCATCTTTATCGATGATTAGTCAAGCATCTGGCATTTGTGGAATGAGCAACACAGCCAAACAGTGCAGACCAAAACGTTTGCCAAAATGCTCATGATGAGAACCAGGGCTTTCTATTAACCCATTTAGGCCTAAAATTATTGAATGCTTTAACTACTGAAAAATAGCAGATATACAAGCTCACAGCGCGGCACCGAGTGCCGCGCTGCGAGCTTGTAGATCTGCTATTTTTGAAAAAGTTGTGAAAATGTGTGCAAATCTTTGAATATCTGATTTTTAAAGTGGACATTTGCAACTCAAATTTTGCTTCTGGGGGGGGGGGGGGGGGGTGGCCTGGAACTAAATATTTGGAGATGGTGGTCAAATAAATATCATTTTGGGGGTCCTTCACATGAAAAGGTTTGAGCACCACTGACATAGTAGTCTCTCAAGGACAGACTAACTGAGCTCCAGCTGAAGTGAAAAGGACATTTTCTTTGACGATGGCTGGCCAGATTGCTGACATAGAAACACAGGGTTTTTCCAAAAACCTTAGGATTCAAAAGACACTTATAGAATCGGGTCAAAATTCTAATTTTCACGATTTTTCAAAAATAGCAGACCTACAAGCTCGCAGCGCGGCACCTGTGAGCTTGTAGATCTGCTATTTTTCAATAGTTAAAGCATAAAATAACAATACACAATAATGTGTACCCGTTCTGAATGGTTTTAATAATAATAAAAATAACTCTAATAACCTTGGAACGAAGCAGATCAGGAAGGTGACCAGAACAGTCATGATGAGCACCAGGGCTTTGCGGCGGTTCTTGGTAGCGGTGGAATCCACCATGTTGTCCTCTAACCAGCGGAACAGCAGAACGTAGGAGACCACGATCACCAGACAGGGGAGGAGGAACACCACCGTAGACATCAACATGAAGTAGTAGTAGGGAAACCTGACAATATAATATATATATACATATAAACATCATGAAGTAGTAGTAGGGGAACCTGACAATATAATATATATATACATATAAACATCATGAAGTAGTAGTAGGGGAACCTGACTATATAAACATCATGTAGTAGTAGTAGGGATATCTGACAATATAAACATATAAACATAATGTAGTAGTAGTAGGGGATCCTGACAATATAAACATAACATAGCTGTATTGATGTTGGTGCCATAGGAGAGATAACAGGCAAACATTGATCAAAAGAACAATTCTTCTACATTCACTAATTTTGTTAAACTTCTGGTTGCTTAATGCAATCAGATAGGACATTTCTTTATGGATGTATGGGCTGTCAAGACCAGAAAGTAGTTTTCTGTGTGGATGTATGGGCTGTCAAGACCAAAAAGTAGTTTTCTGTTTGGATGTATGGGCTGTCAAGGCCAGAAAGTAGTTTTCTGTGTGGATGTATGGGCTGTCAAGACCAGAAAGTAGTTTTCTGTTTGGATGTATGGGCTGTCAAGACCAGAAAGTAGTTTTCTGTGTGGATGTATGGGCTGTCAAGGCCAGAAAGTAGTTTTCTGTGTGTGTGGATGTATGGGCTGTCAAGACCAGAAAGTAGTTTTTTGCCACTCAGTAGGCGTTCCGGGTATGATGATGATGATGTCATGCGCATACCCTCTATACCAGGGTTCCCCAATAGGCGGCCCGCGGGCCATTTGCGGCCCGCGGGGGGCTACTGTCTGGCCCCCATCAACCCCAGTAATAATGGTGGTATAAGAGCAGCAACAACACTAGTATATCGTCGTTGTCGGGTGGAAAGCTCGTATCTCCAAATTTGTACGTTCTTTCGCAAATCATACAAGGCCGTCGCACAAA
Source organism: Nannobrachium achirus (assembly GCF_963921795.1). Lineage (NCBI taxonomy): Eukaryota > Metazoa > Chordata > Actinopteri > Myctophiformes > Myctophidae > Nannobrachium > Nannobrachium achirus. The sequence goes on along the minus strand of NC_137822.1, from coordinate 48,925,365 downwards.
AGTTGTGAAAACAGCAGATCTACAAGCACACAACGCCTCGCGGTGCGAGGCGTTGTGTGCTTGTAGATCGGCTGTTTTCACTAGTTTAAATCATTTTTAATATGATAAGTTCAAAACGAACGGTTTTGGACATACAAGATTTTCACCCGACAACGAATGAAAACTGTCACTGGAGTAGCGGGAACGCCACCGTCGCCCCCTGCAATGTTGTGCCTGTAAAATGCCCTCGGCTTGGTACCCTAGGGTACCCTGACTGAGTCGAAGGGCTTCAGGGGGTCCCTGATAGGGTTGATGTTTACCTGACTTGATCAAAGGGGGGATGCTCGGTGTCGATGGGGTTGATGTCGTGGCAGGTGGTGATGTTGAGGTCGCGGACCCTCACGGTGTGGTCGTACTGGTACAGAGGCACCGTGGTGAGGCCGATGAACAGCCAGATGGCTGCGCACACCGCTATGGCCACCTTGTTGTTCCCCTTCTCCCCCGACAGAGGGTGGCTCACCACCCAGTACCTACAGAGAGAGAGAGAGAGAGAGAGAGAGAGAGAGAGAGAGAGAGAGAGAGAGAGAGAGAGACAGAGACAGACAGAGAGAGAGACAGAGAGAGAGAGAGAGAGAGAGACAGAGACAGACAGAGAGAGAGAGAGAGAGAGAGAGAGAGAGAGAGAGAGAATAAGTGGTGGGGAAAGTACTGGCATTTTTTACCTAACCCATTTAGGCCTGGGATTATTGAATGCTTTAACCAGTGGAAAATAGCAGATATACAAGCTCACAGCTGTGAGCTGAGCTCCAGTTAAGTGAAAAGGACCTTTTCTTTGACGATGGCTGGCCAGATTGCTGACATAGAAACATAGGGTTTTTCAAAAAATCTTAGAAAGATTCAAAAGACACTTATAGAATCGGGTCAAAATTCAAATTTTCACGATTTTTCAAAAATAGCAGATCTACAGGCTCGCAGTGTGGCACTCGGTGCCGCGCTGTGAGCTTGTATATCTGCTACTTTTCAATAGTTAAAGCATAAAATAATGATACACAATAATGTTGTATACCCGTTCTGAATGGGTAAATGGGGTCTTCTGAAATCGCGAACAGACCACGGCCGTGCCCACGTAAGAAAATGATAGCAGTCAACGCAAAAATCGTAAAAGTAAAGATTACCTCTGTACAGACAGACAGGCGATGAACAGAATGGAACAGTACATGTTGCCATAGAAGAATCCCACCAGGACTTTACACAGAGCCTCTCCATAGATCCAGTCATTCCCCTTCAGGTGGTAGGAGATCTGCAGGAGGTAGGAGATGTGTTATTATAATTATAATGACTTCAATTAACTGAAGATCAACATTATTATACTGGTAGTTGCAGGTGGTAGGAGATCTGTAGGTGAGAAATCAACGTTATTAATTGTACCCATAGTTAACTCATTTAAAGCCTCTGATTTTAACGGATTATAAAGTCCACGATTCCACCTTCAGGCTCCCATTCACTCCCGTTATCTTATTTTGAAGGCCAGAAGTCCACGCGCTGAACACTTCCGGTCTGACGTCATCGCATCCTGCGCCGGAACCGATCGTTGTTTACGTGGTGCCATGCTGGATTGCATCGGAGCTTTTATATATGTGTTATATAAGCGAGCATCTGCCTCCATCTTCGCTTCTAAAGTGTAGTTTTGAGATAATGGACATTAACACATTGACCGCCATTTTAACATACCTCCGTACTCCCACCTGCCATTCGTCTCCATAGACTTCCATGTAATTGGGTGTGCACGGATCATGCACACCCATGCCTAGATAATGCACCACGTGTGTCCACATTGCTCACAGCTTTCAAACAAAAAAATCCGAATGGAAATCCGTTCAGGCATTCATGAGATAACAGCCACTATGTTTAACAAAGATGGCTGCCAAAATGGCTGCCATGCTTGAAAGATGGGGTTGCTATGGGGGTTAAACATGCAATTTCGCGATTGCTATCATGCCTACTCCATTTTTGGGATTTTTTTTTTTTTTTTTGTTTTTTTAATTCTCGGGACTATCGGGCCTGGCGGGGAAAGACATTGGAATAATCTCGGGACTATCGGGCCTGGCAGGGAATGAGTTAAAGATGAGATCCCCCGTCCACCTCAATGTTATGGGATTACTATTTTGTGCTCGTGGAGCCGTGATGATGACAAATCAGCGACAGATTTCGTCTCCGGAGCTTCCGCCATTCTTCTCGGTATTGTACTCGCCGTTACAGTAATATATTACTTTTCACGAGTATACTCGGGATCGGCACTCCGGGTACTCGAGTACTTTTCACGAGTATTCTCGGGATTGGCACTAAATCGGTTAAAGGACAACTTTACAACAAGGGTTCATATTTTAGATTGTAATTAGAGAAAATAAAAGATGAGTGTTAAAATGTTTTCATTTACTGCTTTCTATCGTTTTAGCCATTTTGATTTCAGTGGGTGGGGTACAAGTGGCTAAATATGTCAGTTTAGAGAGTGATTTCTTCATTACTATTTTCAGTAACCCAACTAGCCTCCATAAGTCACATCTGCCCATGACATATTGTGGTGCATCTTGGGAATGGGCTTATTGTGTCTAAAAATACATGTTTAGCCACTTGTACGCATGACCCCATATGCCCGGTATTAAGCACAGTCCAGTAGTCCACCCCTGCAAATAACACAAAGTATGAAGAAAAAACATTATAATAACAATAAAACTAACAAAAACTAAACTACACAAACTTGCAATAAAAAACAAATTAAAACTAACTGAATTAGATAAAAAGAAAAAGAAAAAATCGAAACAAACTACCTAACAAAACTCTAATGAAAGCTGGAAGCGGTCTAACCTTGAGGGGTATCCAGACCACGAACAGCAGGTCTGAACCATTAGTTCATTAGCTTTAACTATTACAACATAGCAGATCTACAAGCTCGCAGAGTGGCACTCGCAATTCTTTTTATTTTTTTAAACGTGAAATTTTGTGCAAATCTTTGAATAAATATTTTTCAAAGCAAACTTTTGCATTCAAATCTCTGCTTCTGGGGGTCAACATATTTTGAGATGAGGGTCCGTGGCCAAATACATGTCATTTTGGGGGTCCATGACGTGAAAAGGTTTGAGATCCACTTAATTAGAAGAAGGACATTTATAGAATCATGTCAATATATTCAAACTAAAGACTTGCAAAAATGTTTTCAAAAATAGCAGATCTACAAGCTGTATAACAGGAACATGCAGAGAATGTTAGAGGGGCAGGGGCTAACATTTCTAAAATGGCCTTTTGGTGGAAAATTGCAGACCTCTAAACTCACAACGCATCACAGCGCGACGCATTGTGAGCTCGGATGTCGGCTATTTTTGGTGCTTGATACCAAACTGAACTATAAAGCATAATCAAGTGAATACTGGAGATGTGGCGTAACGGCATGGATTTCTACAGAGAGGGCAATTCTTCCAACATAAGATGCTGCATTCAAGTTCAGGAGAGTTTGGACAAGGCAATTCTCTTGAATGCTGCCTTCAGACAGGCATTGACACCAAGGCTTGCCCACCTGCCCCCGGCAGGTATATAGAACTTTCAGGCAGGTGGAGTTTGCTTTCAGGTTGCCCGACAGGGCAAGTGCTCATTTGAGAGGGGACGCAACCGTCTATAAACACAACACCAGATATCTGTCTAAACACCTGAACGTGGCCAGAAGGCTCTGTCTTCTGGTCTGTGGAATGTAAAATAAGAGCTCTGTTTACCTAAAAAGAAATAAGTTTTAAATTGAGCGGTAATTAAAATCTTGCCTATCATTTTATAATTGACAATTTACTCTTCGGGCAAGTGGGCATGACCTTTGAGCAAGTAGAACATGACCTGTACTTGCCCGACGGGCAAGTGCCTGACTGAGACCTTAGTGTCAACCCCTGGGTATGCCATGGAAAGAGGGGCATTTGTGTTTCTTTCACCATAGTAAAAACTGCATTTATGATCTGGAGAGGGCACCTTTTATAGTTGGATAAAAGGGCAGGGGCTCAAGCCCCCTTTGGTGTCTATGTGTGCACGTGGCTGCCCTATACTGAAAGTTCCAGAAGTGTTCTAACCTTGAGTGGAATCCACACCACGAACAGCAGGTCAGCCAGGGCCAGGTTGGCCATGTAGATGGAGGCTGGGTGCTTCTTCTTGGTCCTGAACAGGAACACCCACAGTGCCATGGCGTTGGTGGGCAGTGCCACCACGAACACCAGCATGTAGAGCAGGGGCAGCAGCACCGTGGTCAGGGGGCTGCCCAGGGCCCACGCTGCCCCCTGGTCCAAGGTCACCAGCCCGTCGTCCAGGGGGTCCACGTGACCCACGAAGCCCCGACCAAGAGCTGCAAATGAGAAGCACCGGGAATGAAGACTAAATGTCAATTTGATTGTTGTTTAACACCCATTCAGGCCTAGAATTATTGAATGCTTTAACCAGTGAAAAACAGCAGATATACAAGCTCACAGCGCGGCACCGAGTGCCGCGCTGCGAGCTTGTATATCTGCTATTTTTTTGGAAAAAGTTGTAAAAATGTGTGCAAATCTTTGACTATATGTATTTTTAAAGCGAACGTTTGTAACTAAAGTTTTGCTTCCGGGGGGTGGTCCCTGGAACTAGATATTTTGAGATGGGGGTCCGTGGCCAAATACACATAATTTTGTTCTTCACATGAAAAGGTTTGAGAACCACTGACATAGTAGTCTCTCAGGAACAGACTAACTGAACTCCAGTTAAGTGAAAAGGACCTTTTTTTTGACGATGGCTGGCCAGATTGCTGACATAGAAACATAGGTTTTTCAAAGAATCTTAGAAGGATTCAAAAGACGCTTATAGAATCGGGTCAAAATTCTGATTTTCAAGATTTTTCAAAAATAGCAGATCTACCAGCGCTCAGCGCGGCACTCCGTGCCGCACTGTGAGCTTGTATATCTGCTATTTTTCACTGGTTAAAGCATTCAATAATTCTAGGCCTAAATGGGTTAAAAGCAGTCGTTCTTAAAGGACAACTTTAGTTTTTTTTTACAACAAGGGTTCATATTTTAGATTGTAATTAGAGAAAAGAAAAGATGAGTGTTAAAATGTATTCATTTACTGCTTTCTATCGTTTTAGTGATTTTAACGATTTAGATTTGCATGCAGATAATCATTTGAACTGGGTGGTACAAATGCTGCAAACTGGAGTTATAGCTGTTTAAAACGCAGCCAATAGGAAGACAGAGGGGGCGGGGCTTATCATTACAGCTCGTCCCTATTGGCCATCTAAGTACTCATGCTAAGTTTCGAGACGGTAACATGCTGCTGCAAACTGGAGTTATAGCCGTTTAAAGCTCAGCCAATAGGAAAATAGGGGCGGGGCCTAGGAGAATGCTAATGTTAAAGCAAATGCTAATGTAAAAAATTCTAATGCTAATGCTGATGTAAATGTTAATGATAAAAATTCTAATGCTAACACCATCCGCTACACAAGGTTGCACACACTTAGCGAGCTGCAGGCACAGATGGGGGTTCATTTTTTTAACTCTCAAATACCGGGAACGCGCCCGAGTCGCGTTAGATTTGAACCACTTTAACCATTATCTTATGCTTTAACTATTGAAAAATAGCAGATATACAAGCTCAAATCTTGAAAATGTGTGCAAGTCTTTGAATATCTTTGACCCGATCTTTGACCCGACTTCTAAATCCTTCCTCTAAATCAGCTGTTCTCAAACTTTTTCATGTTGAGGACCCCCAAAATTACATTTATTCGGCCGCAGACCCCCATCTCAGAATATGTTGTTCCAGGGACCCCCCCAAAAGCAGAGATTTGAGTTCCAAAAGTCTGCTTTGAAAAATATATATTGAAAAATGTGCACACATTTTCACGATATGTGAAAATAGCAGATCTACAAGCTCGCAGCGCGGCACTCGGTGCCGCGCTGTGAGCTTGTATATCTGCTATTTTTCAATAGTTAAAGCATTCAATAATTGTAGGCCTAAAGGGGTTAAATCGTTTTATAAACTGTTTAGTTTCATGCATATTGAAGTCAACAACAATCACGATTAAAAAAACTCTTACTTTTAACTTTCAGATGTACCCAGGTGTAGAGGTCTCTCCCTGTCCTGCTCACTCCACACCAGTATTGTCCTTCATCGCTGTCCTGAAGGTTCGAGATGGTGACTTCAAATGTTCTTTTCCCAGCATCATCACGGATAGAGTATCTGCCCTGCTTGATCTCACCAGAAACACCAACTCTGCTCTCAATGAGAACGTCCGCATCGCCACAGTCTCCTCTACACAGGTACTTCTGGTAGTCAGACCCATAGCCCTCCTGGTAGGGGCACAGGATGGTAACTGCTCTCCCTTGGTGTCCGGTCACTAGAGATGGAAAGAGGAAAGAAATATAATAGCAACTTATTCCCGGCCGAGCCGCACGCTTTGATGTATATATTGCGGGGGTGGCGTAAATCGTGCGGCGGTTATTACGTGCCGAAATTTGTGGCGACATTATACCCTTAATGACTTAAAGGGCCAGTTCACCTCTGGGACAACCAGATCTTATTTTATTGTTGTTTGGGACACGATCAACACAATCCTGAGTTATTTGTTGTGTTCAGTCTTTGTTTTGAGATATTTTAGTATTTCAGCATGAACGATGATGCATTTTGCATCATATGAGTCATCATGCTGCATCATATGATGCAAAATGCATCATCACTCATGCTGAAATACTAAAATATCTCAAAACACAGATTGAACACAAAAAATAACTCAAGGATTGTGTTGATCGTGTCCCAAACAACAATAAGATAAGATCTGGTTGTCCCAAAGGTGAACTGGCCCTTTAAGTATGGCGGATTACAATAAGCTTTTGCCATTGCATGGCAGGCACACTTAATAAAGAGTCATTTTGAAAAGGTTACAGAACGCTCTGTGTTGTGAAGTAAGGACGCATGCTTTCTGAACATTCTTGTCAGAGTTGCCAGATACGGGAAAGAAATAAGCAGCCAGCGTCTATGAAGTCAAGCCTAACGGAAGCGACGTGATCACTTTAAACCTATATACATTGGCTATTTGAAAATAGCCGATCTACAAGCTCACAACGCGTCATGATGCAACGTCTTGTTAGCTTGTAGATCTTCTATCTTTAAAAATTAATTCAGATGGGGGTCTGAAAAAAAAATTGGGGGTCCTTGACATGAAAACATTTGGTTTAAACAATAATCGAAACATTTGGAAGCAAGCACAAACAAGCATCTACACTTTAGAAACAAGCCCCCGAAAAAAAGGGGGGAAAAAAGCAACCCACCTAATATACTACCAAATATTTACAAGCAACTATACAGAAAGAAACACGCCCCAAAGTCACTTATAACAAGCAGACCTGGCAACGCCAAAGGCAGCTATGATGAAGTGAACATTTTGTAACAGAACATTCCTGTGTTGTGATGCAAGGACCTTCTGCTCTGACACATGCTGTACAAGGCTGTCCTGTCTGTCTGATCCGCGACCGCAGTTTTCCCGGTGACCCTGAGCGCAAGGGTGGGGGCGCGGGAGTGTGGGGAACACACACCACTGACTATTGCCGATGATGGAGAGGTTATATTTATTCACGTGTGGCAAGATCGCGGTTCTAGTTTTACTAGCAGGCTAGTGTAGGCCTAGAAGCCTTTTCATAAGTTCATTTAATGTTTTCCATTTCCTTTACCCTCATCTAATCTTGCGCTAATTCGACAGCTTTTAAGAACTAGTTGGCTTTTCAGAAGTCAATGTAATGTTTTCCATTTAATGATTTCCTTTATCGTCATCTTGTGCTAATGCACGCAACTGTTTTCGCCAGGTTTTAAGGTCTTATTTTAGTTGTTTCTCGCGACCCTCCTTGCCCATCGGCCCCCACCGTTGCACTTAGGTTCACCGGGAAAACTGCGGTTGCGTCTGATCCATTCACGTTTATTTAACATAAGTGGATTTTCAGGGCTGCTATACGCAATCACCATCAGTGTTAGACACTGCTGTGACTGGGCCTGTCACCATTATGACATTTTATGTGGCCATTAATTACATTCCTGTTTGGATTGCAGGCTTTGAGGTTGCACACGGCAGATATGACACATAACCCATGACACGTAATCTACAGTATATACAAAGAAATGTCAACTTTATACTTGATGAGCTTGTGGATCGGTTATTTCCACCATCTTTGAAAATGTTTGAAAATATAATGAGCATTTTTCAACATGGAAATAATTTTGACGAATTAATCGTGATTATGTTAAATAATTGTGATTAGACTATTATCATGTGATAAATGACGCTGCAGGGTAAATGGACCGTTGGCCCTCGATGGAGGGATTGGTGATGTACTGTAGATCCATGATTACCAGGCAGGATTACCTCTAGTGATGGGACGATAAGCGATATCATCGTTTATCGTGATAAAAAAAACACTCAGGATAATCGTATCGTGGATATTTCATTCATCATGATATCGTCCTCCGTCATGCACTGGGATCAATTCACCTTTTATTTGCAGAGCTGCATATCCAGTACCACTTAAACCCTCTATAATTGGTAAAAGGTACTTATAATATACGTACTTGATACAGCGACGCGTTGTGAGCTTGTAGATCGGCTATTTTTGGCAAATGTTCTTTCCCAGGATAATGGATTTTGATTATCGCGATAATATCGTAAATCGTGATTTCTTTTGTCATAATAATCGTGATATGACATTTTCATATCGTCTCATCCCAAAGCGATTTACGATAGTACCTCTAGTCTGGACAGTGTTTTGTGGGGATGGCAGTAACGTACGTGTGGCCCTTGGGTGACCTTCACCCAGGGGCCCCTGAGGCCAGGGCTGTACTCCACGAGCGGTGCTCGTGGAGAGGTTCAAGGGTCACTTTCACAGCTATAATTTAAAGTGCACAGTGACGTGTACAGACATTTAGGACAGTGGTTCTCAACCTTTTCAGGCCGCAACCCCCGAAAATAATCATATTTTAACTGGGGGGGAGCTTGTAGATCTGCTTTTTTTGAAAAGCCGTCAAAATGTGTGAAAATCTTTGAATATATGTATTTTTTAAGCGAACATTTGTAACTCAAATTTTGCTTCTGGGGGGGGGGGGTCCCTGGAACATCTATTTTGAGATGGGGGTCCGTGGCCAATTACATATCATCTTGGGGGTCCTTCACATGAAAAGGTTTGCGCACCACTGACATGGAAACATAGGTTTCTTGCACACATTTTCACGAATGTTCAAAAATAGCAGATCTACAAGCTTGTAGATCTGCTATTTTTCAATAGTTAACATTGATGGGGGGCCCGCAGTGAATCCTTGTACCCAGGGCCCAGAATATGGTGTTTTTGTCGCTAAACACTGGATCATATATGAATTAGGGCATTCACCAAATATTTGAATATTCGAATATCAAAGTCACTATTCAACATTGTTCACCAAAGTCGAATATTCACTTATTTTAATGTTTTTATTGTTTTCTCTTTAAAAAGATATATAGTTTATAAAGCTTGGCTAGATAGGAAGTCATAAGAATGAGTTGTCAATGCCCCTGGTGGATGAATTTGTTAATGCTCTATACCAGGGGTTCTCAAACCTTTTTAGGCCGTGACCCCCACAATAAACATATTTGAAATGGGGACCCCCACCCTGACAAGCACTTGGAATTGTAGGTATTACATTTAATGTGACTCGGTTCCGCGAATAAATATTGGGAAAATAGCAGATCTACATGCTCACAACGTTGCGAGGCGTTGTGAGCATGTAGATCTACTATTTTCACAATGTTCGCCTCTTGCTTACTTAATATTTGACAGTTTGGCCAGTCCTGTCCAATATTCGACTATTCGAATACTTTTAGGTAGAATAATTTGAATACTAAAAATCACTATTCGTGAATGCCCTAATATGAATAAATGTTTCATTTCTGTTTGGTTTGAAGTTGCACAGGGCAGAGATGACCAATAACGTAAATATAAAAAGGAATGACTGGCATATTTAATAACTTTATCCTCTGTACATTAAAGGAGTAGTTCACCCCCACAATAACTTTTTTTCTCCTATTGATTACTCATGCCATGGAGACTTGAGTTCAATAATATGTTTTGTTTTAGTCGTGTTCCTAAGACAATAATTTCATCACAATAAAATGTACCCCCATTGATTCCGGATGGGGACCCGAATGCATTTGGGTCCCCATCCGGAATCAATGGGGGTACATACACTAAAATCATTTTTTTGCCGTAGGAATGCAAAAATACAAAAACATATTATTGAACTCAAGTCTCCATGGCGTGAGTAATCAATAGAAAAGAAAATCATTTTGGGGGTGAATTACTCCTTCACTACTCCTCCTGCAAGCAGACTAAGTACAGAGTGAAAGGTCAAGATTATTAAGTATCGACGGTTCAAGTGGTTAAATATCTGAAAACACTAATTGACATGAATTAGGTTTCATTGTTTGTGCTGTCAAACAATGAAACTAGATGGAATCTATGAACAGGTTGTGGGGGTCCCTGCTTCATCTCTCTCTCGACTAAGGGGTCCTTCAATAAACATAAAGAATTCCTTCTAGTGAGTGCTGGTGTCCTTGGTCTAGGTTCATTATGGCAGCAGACCTGTGGACAGTGTGTGTGCACATCAGAGAGAGGGCAGTGCTGTAGTCTAGGTTTTTTTTTCCAGACGTCATACCACAATTATTCCCTCCAGCGCACCATGCACGCACGTGGTGTGAGTGTTGCTGCTGCTGCTGTGCTTTGAATAGGTAAATTAGCATCTTTTGTTACGTTAGGGTGTGGCTGTGAAGTTAGGGTGACCAGACGTCCCGGTTTGGCCGGGATTGTCCCGGTTTCAAGCTTCGTGTCCCGACAAATATCTCTAAAACACCAACATTCACTACAAAATTGTCCCAGTTTTCACCAGAAGTACAGTAATGGTAGCTGTTTTCAGTGGTTGCAATAGACATTTATCATGGCCCTTTCATGTAGACATGTTCACCTAAACAATCAGAAAACATGAACAAATGCATTGCGTGTTTGAATTCAACGCTGAGGCTGTTTGACAATCAGTCACTGCCTGTATGCCAGTGTTTCTCAACCACTGTGCCTGGGGACCTTTGGTGTGCCCCTGAGAAGGGTCAAGTGTGCCCCTTGAAACTGCTTGAAAGCCAGTATTGTATTTATCATTTTAAAAATGATTTATACTAGTGAAAAGAGACGATCTACAAGCACACAACGCCTCGCGGTGCGAGGCGTTGTGTGCTTGTAGATCTGCCGTTTTCACTACTGTTGTGCGACAGCCTTGCATGATGAAGCAGGGCTTTACTTTGTGAGGAAACGTACACATTTGTAACTTGGAGATACAAGGTTTCTTCCCGACAGTGACGATATTTACACCCCCGTATTATGTTGGTGTGCCCATGGATTCTTGGGACATGAAAAGTGTGACCATGCAGAAAAAAGGTTGAGAAACACTGCCCAACTGTATGTGAAGTAATGCATGGCCAGCAGTCATTGTCACCTCTTCCTATCATTCTTTGGTTACATTTCTGGTTTTGTTTGAGTAATACTACAGATCATTAAATGTGTAACCCAACTGAAAACATGTTTTACTGAAGTAAACTGGAGGGACAGGGATACACCTGTTACTGAACAAGCACAGTACCAGGGACCCCTTTAGCTGAGAGAGAGATGAAGCAGGGACCCCTTAGCTGAGAGAGAGATGAAGAGAGAGATGAAGCAGGGACCCCTTAGCTGAGAGAGAGATGAAGAGAGAGATGAAGCAGGGACCCCTTAGCTGAGAGAGAGATGAAGAGAGAGATGAAGAGAGAGATGAAGCAGGGACCCCTTTAGCTGAGAGAGATGAGGCGAGATCCCAGGTAACAGCTCCTTGTCAACTCATCAGTGTTCAGTTTAGTAGTGTTGCCAATGCAACAAACCTTACATTATTAGACATTAACTGTGAGTAGTAGTAGGCCTACATTTGTGTTTTTTGTAGGCCAGTTGAACCAAGTTGCCAAAGTGACACAGCTCTGTTTACACAATGCTGTACTATTCTCTTCAAATATGCACACATTTCTACGTTTGTCATTGTTTATTTTGACACTTGCTTTCTTTGGCAACGTAGGCTAAAGGCATGTTTTCTCAATTATCACGCCAATATAAAGCTCCTTGGAATTTACCTGAATCAAACTGAATACACAATGTTAGGCATGTAGCCATGTACAACTATTCATAACAGCAACATAATCTTTCCCCAGTTGGAAATGCAACACAGCCTCTAGTTTACACATTATCACCCTCAATACAGTATATTATGTATAGTAGGCTATATATGGGTATATGGGTTTCTTGTCCACGTTACACTGATAAAACTAGATGCGTGCACAGGGTCCGTACCAAAATTAGCCAATGAAACCAGCGCTCCCCAAAACAACATGATACAGTCAGCTGTGCATTTAGTCTCAATGTTTGTAAACAAGAAATTGATTGATTGAAGACTTTATTAGAAGTTTGCATAGGAAAAGGTACAGTTTCATGACGGTACAGTTCACTGGTACAAGGTCTACTAAAAGGAGATCCATGAAAAGACTAAGCTTATTTCCACTGGAAACCATTGAAGTATCTCATATAACATTGAATGACAGACAAATAGAACACAGTACTATGCAGTAGATATGTAAAGAAAAACAAAATAGAAGACAGTAAGTCAAAACAAACAGTATATACAAAGAAGGGGCAAGGGGAGGGTAGGGTTGGGCTAGATTCTTTTTTACCAGTTGCGAACGGCTGCTGCCTGTAAGTGGTTTTTCAGGGCAATTTTAAAGGATGCTAGTGATCCACACTCCTTTGTGGCCTTCGGTAAGGCTTTCCACATTTTGGTGGTATAGCAGAAAAAAGAGTTTGACCCTTTGTTGGTTTTGACTCTGGGTTGAAAGTGATCTGTGGCGCTGCCTCTGGTGTTGTAATTATGGACATCCTTAATGTTTATAAAGTATTTTGACAGGTACTTGGGTATCATAGTGGTGTAGTGTATCTTGTACACCAGGCCCATTGCAAGTTGCTGTACTCTGTCAACTACTCTGAGCCACCCCACTCTTAACTGGTGAGTAGCGGTGAGGTGAGTCTGATAGGGAAGTCTAAGCAGGACCCTAATTAGTTTATTTTGGGCTGTTTGTAGTTTAGTTTTCAGGGCTTGTGGGGCGTCACAATACCATACGTGGACTCCGTAGTCAAAGAGGGGCTGGATTATTGCACCAGCTATGGTCTTCAGTGTGTTGGAATTGACCATCGGGGCGATCCTCTGTAGGAAACGAGTTCGTTGGTTGATTTTATTTATTACTTTAGAAGTCATCTTTTCACTGGAAAGATTAGCTTCAAGGATACATCCTAAGTAAGAGATTTCGTTTTTTCGTGTTATGACCTTGTCACCCACTTTGATTGTGAAGTTATCAACTTTTTTGAGACCCGTCTATAGTTTTTTATACTATACTTTATTTGTATTGTGTTTTTGACACTTGCTTTAGTATTGTACCAGTGAACTGTACCGTCATGAAACTGTACCTTTTCCTATGCAAACTTCTAATAAAGTCTTCTTCAATCAATTGTCTTCTCATGCCAATATGAAGCTCTAAGTCATATTCATGAAACTATTTATAACAATAAACTAACTAACAATACAGGTTTCTGTTTTTTTTTTGTTTTTTTTTGCTTTGCCAAGCAACACAGCCTGTGTTTACACATTCTATAACCCCCCCCCCCCCCCCCCCCCCCCCATGCATGCTTTACCAGTTTCTGATGGTTTAATTCTGTTTCTGACAGTTTGCTTTGGCCATGGAAACTTCTGTTTTCTCACAACAATATAAAACTCCTTTTGTTTTAGGCTACTGGAAATTGGAAATGTTTGTTTTCTCACAACAATATGAAAACTCCTTTAGTTTGAACTCAGCAACACGTTTTTAGGTCAGAGGAAGAGCAGATTAGAACCGTGTCTGACTGGTTATGGTAGCCTAAACAACACACATAACTTCACAGCATCATAAATAGTTATAAACTAGCTGTGTCACTGACAACCCGCTGCGCTGCAGAAAGCCTGCTCACCCTCTGGTCTGTAGTAGAAAATAACAAACACACTTTCTCTTCTCACCAAAACAAATATGGTTTTATGGAGTTTAAAGCCTACTTTCCTGAGTGGCAACACTCTGAGCCCCCACCTCACCTCTAAAATACACTTTTTAAGCAGAAAATAACAGATTTCACCTGAAGGTGACAAATCTGCTCAATGGACATTTCTATTGACAAGATCTGTAGAGGGCGCTGTGGAGTAGGTAAAGAATTCCGGGGAAATATTCACCTTTGTGTCCACAAAGTGTATTTTAGAGGTGAGGTGGGGGCTCAGAGTGTTGCCACTCAGGAAAGTAGGCTTTAAACTCCATGAAACACTCTTTGTTTTGTTGAATAGCGAAAACATATACTTTATTTTGACTACAGAAGAGAGGGTGCGCAGGCTTTCTGCAGCGCAGCGGATGGTCAGTGACACAGCGTTGAGGAGGGAGAACTCCTTCTATCGCTATGGACCAGAGCTAAAGTTATAAACATAAGATATAAAGCAACATACCTGGCTGAGCATTAGATGTATAGATCCACGTGGAGAGCAGTAGAAAGGACAGTAATAATCGCGCTGAAGCCATGCCTGTAGTAGGGGTCCGCGTGTCCGTAGGGGTCCGCGGTGTGAGTGGTTTCATGTGTGACTGTTGGGTGACAATAGGAAGGAGAGGTGAAACTTTAACTCACCTAGGATACACCACACCAGACACACCCAGGCTGCGGCGTGACGTCACCAGCTCATCCTTAGTATCGGGTCCGCCTCCTGCATTCTTTCCATTCATTCGTTTATGTGGGGGGAAAAAACAGCAGATCTACAAGCTCACAACGCAACGCTGGAGCGATGCGTTGTGAGCTTGTAGATCTGCTGTTTTTTTATTGACGGGAAATTAATGAATAATGAATGAATAATGCAAAAAAAAAAGTAAAAAAGTAAGTAATACTATAAATTTTAAAAAGCCTAAACCTAATAATAATTGGTAAACTGTAAATGTTTAAATATTTACAGTTATATAATATTTAAATAAATATTACTTTATTAGGAACTACTCATTCCATAAAATAATAAACCTAATGTGTATAATTTTCCAACCTGATGATAGTTTAGCTTGCTTCTAGAATGTAACCTTTAGTCTATTCAATCATTATTTATAGCAGTGTTGATTTGAGATGGTAATAAATGAGTTGTAGTGATTTTCCACAACCATTTACCTGTGGTCATTCCTCCAGGCTATGGGATAAAGTGGCCGTGGCAGCACAGGGACCAGGAACTATGGTGAACATTTCCATGGCAACAGCGGGCTCCACCAATCAGACACGTCGCTGACTGATACATACAAATAGAATTGTGGGTAGTGTAGTATTTCTCCATGACGTCGCCAATCGCCAATAAAACGTGTTTTTATCTGTTTATCTGGCCCAGTGGGAATGTGACCTACTGGCTTTCTGTGTTGAACTGTATTGCTTTTATGCTCTTTTAAGTTGTGTTCATGTAGGCTATTTATATGAAGTATTGCTTTCTGATTCTTGTAGGCTACTATGCTGTTGTTTATTATGCTATTTTTAATGGAAGGCATTTTTTAATGCAATCACATACCTTTAAATGTGCTATACAAATAAAGGTGACTTGACTTGTTCTTCATTTTGACAACAATACAACGTGTTTGCTGTGTTTTATTTAAATGACTTGACAACGTCTTCAAAGTTTGAGAAACACTTTGAGAAAACAAACAGTAGCCTAGAGCTGTATTTTAAATGCACACACACGCACACACACACACACACACACACACACACACACACACACACACACACACACACACACACACACACACACACACACACACACACACACACACACACACACAGTGGTAGAAGGGTGACCGTGCAGCAGTGTTAGAAAAAAGTACTCAAAATGTTGAAGTAAACTCCTGAGGTAGGCCTACTCCTGAATTGAAATTGACTTGAGAAAAAAAAAAACATTGTAGAGGATTAAAAGTAGATACACTATTGAAGGGATCTGACATGTAGTGGACTAGAAGTAAAAAGTATTGGAAATACTCAAGCAAAGTAGTACAAATACCTCAGAATTATACTTAAAACAGTACTTGAGTAAATCTACTTATAGTTACTTTCCACCACTTGCTGTGCAGTGACGTCACACAGGCAGGGGCGTCAATTGGGTATGGCAAGGGTTTTGATTGAAGACTATATTAGAAGTTTGCATAGGAAAAGGTACAGTTTCATGACGGTACAGTTCACTGGTACTGTGGTACAAGGTCTACTAAAAGGAGATCCATGAAAAGACTAAGCTTATTTCCACAGGAAACCATTAAAGTATCTCATATAACAAATGAGATGCAGGGTATGGGTATGCAGCTGCCATACCCTGGGTCCAGGGGGGGAAATAAAAGTTACTTTTAAATATAAATCCATGAATGTCTCTTTGTCTATCTGGCAACATGACTGGTGTCTTGCATGAGCGCGAAGGCGCGCGTTCAAGACACCAGTCATTTTGCCATACCTTAGCTTTTTTCTGCACTGACGCTACTGCACACAGGTAGGTATGTAGGATAATAACGCCTACAGGAACTTCAGTTCACACATTTATTTTCTACACCAGTTCAGACCTGACTGGAACCCAACGGTCACACCTTAACTGTTCTGTCTGTTATTTATTTACTCACAGGTTGCTTGTTTCTGTTTGTAAAACTAGCCTACTCACACAGCCTTTACATTCTATTCTCACTTTATTTTCTTTGTTTTGTTAAACTTTAAATCATAATTTTGATTTAAATCAATGATGATTCCACGCTGGTTTCTGCCGTTGCTTTTATTGTCCTGTTGCTTCATTCACGGCTGTGTGGCGAACACTGAAGATCCCAATGATCCTGGTAAGATCTGACTTTATATTCTTTTAAGTTATTTATCACTGTTACTGTTTGAGTCTTTCATGTAGCAGCTATCGTTTGGGTCGCAAAAAAACTGAGAGACAAAACAAAAGCCCGTAGAGATTTGTTGTAGTTGGGGAAAGGTAGGCTGCCGACATAAAATGCTCTGGAAACAAGACCGTTCGTTTCTCACCTCCGTCATGGATGGGGTTGAACCTGGTGTTGAGCAGATTAGCCCATTTGCCACGTACATCCACACAAACGTTCAAATGTCAAAGTAGAGTTCTTACTGAAGGCTCAATGATGTCCCAATATGATCCGCTTAAGCAGAATTACCCGTATCTTCCGTACTGTTTAATAAAAAGCATTTTAATCCGATCGGTCGCCATCTTCCTTAAAAGGTTTTAATGTATACAGAGTGCAGTACACCTCCCAACCGCTGTGGTCGCGTAGTTGAAAGTTCAGGAAAAATCCGAGAACATGGCCGTTGATCTGATTAAAATGCTTCTTATTAAAGAACACGGAAGATAAGGGTAATTCTGCTTAATCGTACCATGTTGTGACATCCTTGAGTATTCAGTAAGATCTTTGTTTGAAATGTGAACGTTTGTGTAGAAGTACGTGGCAAATTGTCTAAACTGCCCAACCACAGGTTGAGGTGGATCCATGTTTCAGGGCTGCTACAGAGACAACTCTGGGGTCCATTGTTTACTACAGGGTCTTCAATAGGGGGCCTGGGACACCTAGGGGGCCCTCAGAGTTACTACAGGAGGTCCTCCAAATCTTTGTGTGATAGGAACTTTATTTTTTCTACACTAACCACTGGAACAATTCTTCTATTCTATAATTGTGTTAGACTTCTTGTAAATAAATAATGCAGATGTTTAATAAGAATGTAGCACTTGAGAGCGTAAACGGGTCCATTTGGTTTCATTTGACCCTTTCAAGAGTTACAGATCTATAAGGGTCCATTTGGTTACCAACTCATCATTTATTATTTAGCTGGGGACCACCTGGAACTGAAGACTGAATATAATGTATGCTCTGGGAAAATGATCTGAAATAACAAATAAATAAAGTAGGATATACGTGATTTCAACATTCAGGATATGTCATCATCAGAGAATGTACCGGCTTCAACTTCCCAAAATGTATGGACGTCACAGGTTGTTGTGTGTTCATTTGAAGTATAATGTAGACATTGACCTTAAATATATAAAAACAAAAGGCAAATTATTATGTTTATTTGGCACCTCATTCATAAAAATAAGTTAAAGTTAAATAAATCAGTACATTTCTTCATGGAATTTATAAGGACATGACTTAAAATGGTACATTTTGGAAAGCTGAGCATGGAATATCACAGTGATGCATCATGAGCTGTAGTGACTGTACTTCTGTACTTTGATTACAACACAGGACTATAAATGAACTATAAAATGTCTAGCATTTAAAAGCAGATATCTTTGCAACGCTCCAGAAGCCACTCTAGTCTACCAGGGAATGACGTCATTTTATGGACAAGAACTCTTAGTCTTTGCTGTTGTAAATGTTTTGAGGTACAAAGGACAACTGCCAGGGCGGGAAAGCCATCAAATAACTTCTCTCACTTCTCACCCTTAGCTAAGAGAGAGATGAAGGGACCCCCACAACCTGTTCACTCTGTACTTAGTGTGCTCTTTTTTCCCCCCTCGACACCAAACGTCTTTGCCGAAAATAGCTGATCTACAAGCTCACAACGCCTCGCACTGCGAGGCGTTGTGAGCTTGTAGATCGGCTATTTTTGGCTAAAGTTTCTCAGAATATGGACGCTAGGGTTCAAGTGGTTAATATAAACAAGGACAAAAAAAGTTTCTATCACACAAAGATTTGGAGGACCCCTTAGAGTCCCGGACCCCCTGTTGAAGACCCCTGCTATAGAGAAAGCATGTTTTTGTCTCAGTTTGTAGACATTAAGGTTTTCAATGTGAAATTAACTTGCGTGTGTGTGTGTGTGTGTGTGTGTGTGTGTGTGTGTGTGTGTGTGTGTGTGTGTGTGTGTGTGTGTGTGTGTGTGTGTGTGTGTGTGTGTGTGTGTGTGTGTGTGTGTGTGTGTGTGTGTGTGTGTGTGTGTGTGTGTGTGTGTGTGTGTGTGCGTGCGTGCGCTATCCCTGCTCTGCCTGCACGTAACCGTGATGCATGAAATCTGTTTTATGTACACTTCTGCTTTGGCAGAACGTGTGTTTTATGTAAACGTATGTTTTCTCATGCCAAAAAAGCCCTTTGAATTGAATTTAATTGTGTGTGTCCAGATTGGAACAGGGGTTTGACGGGTGAGGAGGAGGTGAACGGGGTGAGGGTGAGCTTCAAGGACCGTAAGACCCTGGACAGCTGGCTGACCACCATCTTTCTGCCCGTCCTTTACATCGTGGTGTTCGTGGTGGCACTGCCAACCAACGCCATGGCACTGTGGGTCTTCCTGTTCAGGTAGGTTCATTATGCCAACCAACGCCATGGCACTGTGGGTGTTTCTGTTCAGGTAGGTTCATTATGCCAACCAACACCATGGCACTGTGGGTCTTCCTATTCAGGTAGGGGTGATTCCACCCACTAAAACTATGACGGAAAAGGATCGTCGAATAACCCATTTTACTGAGTAAATGGTGCATTTATATATCGCTTTTATCCAAAGCGCTTTACAGAGATTGTGCATTACATTCACCCATTCATGCACACATTCATACACCGGTGGTGGAGGAAACCATGCAAGGCACCAACCTGCTCACAGGGAACAATTAGGGGTTCAAAGTCTTGCCCAAGGACCCTTCGACATTAACTCAGGGGGAGCCCGGATTCGAACTGGGAACCCTTCGTGCTCTAGTAACGGTTTCTCTACCCCTGAGTAAAACCTCAATGAAATAAATAAAAAACTAGGGGCACCCGCTGGCCTACTGGTCCAGTCGCATACCATTTAGGCATTGCCACATAAGCATGGATGCCTGGCAGCGTCGCCGGTGCGATTCCCGATCCGGAGGACCTTTGCCGCATGTCACTCCCCATCTCTTCCCCCATTTCCTGTCAGTCTACTGTCCTATCAATAAAAGCATAAAAAGCCCCAAAAAACCAACAAAGCCCAACAAAAAACTACGATGGCTAAATATATTTTCGTCAACAAATAAACACCAGACTAAAATGTCAGGGAGGGACTAGTGGAGAACTAACTAAAAGACACGTCATTTCTTGTTTGGTTGCGCTCGGGCGGTGCGCTCGATCTACAAGCTCACAACACGTCACTCACGCGTTGAGCTTGTAGATCTGCAATTGTCAGCGTGGAACCAAGTGTAAAATCAGCCATTATGAGGATGCCATCAAAGTCTGCCAAAATGTGTATGTTTATTCAAAAGACTATGACTAAAACACTAAATGATACTGTCCTGTGTTCAGGACCCAGAAGAAGACTATATGACTATAAAACTAAATGATAATGTCCTGTGTTCAGGACCCAGAAGAAGCATCCAGCTTCCATCTACATGACTATAAAACTAAATGATAATGTCCTGTGTTCAGGACCCAGAAGAAGACTATGACTATAAAACTAAATGATAATGTCCTGTGTTCAGGACCCAGAAGAAGACTATATGAATATAAAACTAAATGATACTGTACTGTGTTCAGGACCCAGAAGAAGACTATGACTATAAAACTAAATGATAATGTCCTGTGTTCAGGACCCAGAAGAAGACTATATGACTATAAAACTAAATGATACTGTACTGTGTTCAGGACCCAGAAGAAGACTATGACTATAAAACTAAATGATAATGTCCTGTGTTCAGGACCCAGAAGAAGACTATATGACTGTAAAACTAAATGATAATGTCCTGTGTTCAGGACCCAGAAGAAGCATCCAGCCTCCATCTACATGGCCAACCTGGCGCTGGCTGACCTGCTGTTCGTGGTGTGGATCCCTCTGAAGATCTCCTACCATCTGAACGGGAACAACTGGATCTACGGGGAGGCCCTGTGCAAAGTGCTGGTTAGTCAAGAGAATACAGTCAAATCTGGGAATACATTCCTTACGTTTCAATACGTTTCTTCACCATTGTGTTTGTAAAGGTGTCTACTAGTAACACATCCCGCTAAGATTGAAATCCACTTTCCCCCAGGGGAATCTGTGACTAGGGATGAGACGATATGAAAATTTCATTTCACAAAAGAAATCACGATTTACGATATTATCGCGATAATCAAAATCCATTATCCTGGGGCGTATAAACATTTTCCAAAAAATAGCCCATCTACAAGCTCACCACGCGACGCGTGGTGAGCTTGTAGATCAGCTATGTTTTATGTCAGAACCACTGACATAGTAGTCTCTCAAGAACAGACTAACTGAGCTCCAGTTAAGTGAGAAGGACCTTTTCTTTGACGATGGCTGGCCAGATTGCTGACATAGAAACATAGGGTTTTTTCAAAAAACCTTAGAAGGTTTCAAAAGACGCTTATAGAATCGGGTCAAAATTCTAATTTTCACGATTTTACAAAAATAGCAGATCTACAAGCTCGCAGCGCGGCACCGAGTGCCGCGCTGTGAGCTTGTAGATCTCCTATTTTTCAATAGTTAAAGCATAAAATAATAATACACAATAATGTGTACCTGTTCTGAATGGGTTGTAATGACTCCTATCCCCTGATCAGGTGGCCTTCTTCTACGGTAACATGTACTGCTCCTGCATCTTCATCGCCTGCATCAGCGTGCAGCGCTACTGGGGCGTAGTTCACCCTCTGGCCCAGCAGAGGGGGACAAACCGCGTGGCGGTGGGCGTGTGCGTGTGCGTGTGGGCGGCGGTGTGGCTGCTGACCACGCCCCTCTACCTGTACGACCAGACGGTCAGGGAGAAGAACCTGGACATCATCACCTGTCACGACATCACCAGGTAAACTGCTTAATGTTCTATTGATTGGTAAGACTAGTTTAGTTTAGTTAGTAGTTAGTTTAGTTAACGCCTTGCGTTGTGAGGTGTTGTGAGCATGTAGATCTGCTATTTTCACAAGTTCTGCCTCTAATATTTGACAATTTGGCTAATATTTAATTTGTCATTTTAGAGGTATTAGAAAGTCCTTACATTGTCACTTTAGAAATGTTCAGATACCCTCTATACACTTAAACTTTATGTTGGTTTGTTTACTGTTGAGTGAGAAAACAATGTTGCACATTAAGTTAATCATCTGGGGACCCCCCCCCCCCCCCCCAGAATCATTTGGGGACCCCCGACCCACAGGTTGAGAACCACTGCTCTAATTGGTAGTTCTAGTTTGACTGATCATAGGACCACAATGGAAACCAGTCCCCAGGACATTTTTGTGTGTGATCCTTTTAACCTGGATGTGTGGCTGTCCTGCTGCTAGTCAGACATTAGGCTAAAAGGGTCTCATATGAGAACAACCTCACCCTGGGGGGAGAAGACAGCCTCCATGTGACCTCGCTCCCCCGCGAGGGGCTGAAGAGGAGTTTTAAGGTTTGACATGGAAATCCTACTTAATGTACAGTATGGACTTAATGACTTAATGTACAGTATTGACTTAATGACTGAAGCCCAGCGGAACTGAAGACTCTCAAAAGACCAGTAAACCTTGTAGTCCAGTCAATCTGAGGTTTGACCCAAAAGAAATTGCAATAGTAACGGTTCAAGGTTTTTTATGATCCTTAGGGTCATCCAAAAAACATGTTAAAAATCTTCCAAAATATTCTAGTAGACTGGCCTATTATCAGCAGCTGTGTCTCAGCGTCATGTTCTGAAATCTACAACTGGTGTTAGATCCAAGTTCTCAGGACTCACACTCAAACTATCAATAATAATGATATAATAAATACCTACTTCATCCCGAGGGGGAAATTCAGTATTTTCAGCCCAACCCAGCTGATTCTCTGCCCACAAGAAAGTAGAAATATAGCCGATCTACAAGCTCACAAAAGAAGTGTGCCCGTCAAATTCTAATTTCTATTTTGAATCCCGAGCCCTCTCCCCAGGTTGGCAGAGGGAGAGCAGAGCCCAGGATTAAAGCTTAGCCTTAGGCTATCGGCTCTGGGTGAAAAAAAATGGGGTTACAAAATCGTACATACAAATATAAAAGTATTCAATCAATCAAAAATCTAAATCGAAGCCAATAAGATAGGGTTCTCCAATTAGTTTTCCCCAAGGGCCAAATCATGTCTAGGGTACCAAGCCGAGGGCCACAACATTGCAGGGGGCGACGGTGGCGTTCCCGCTACTCCTGTGACAGTTCAGATATCGTCTTTGTTGGGTGAAAATCGTGTATGTCCAAAACCATTTATCATTTTAAAAATGATTTAAACTAGTGAAAACAGCAGATCTACAAGCACACAACGCCTCGCAGTGCGAGGCGTTGTGTGCTTGTAGATCGGCTGTTTTCACTATTTTTTTGTTTGATCAAGCAGAGCTTTACTTTGCGAAAGAACGTACACATTTTGAGATACGGGTTTTCCACCCGACAATGACGATATACTTGTGTTCTTGCTGCTCTTATACTATTATTACTGGGGTTCGTGGGGGCCAGACAGTGCGGCCCGCGGGCCGCCTATTGGGGAACCCTGCAATAAGATGTATAAATAACCATTGTATTCCATCCCCCAGGCCCAGTCAGATGCACATGGCTGCAGGGTACTTCCTCACCATGGCCCTGTTGGGGTTTGTGCTGCCCTCTCTGGTGTGTCTGGTGTCCTACACCCTGATGCTGAGGTCTCTGAAGAGCTCCATGAGCTCTGCTGCTGTTACCAAGAACCGACGCAAGGCTGTGGTCCTCATCATCACTGTCCTGGTCATGTTCCTGGTCTGCTTCACTCCCAGGTTGGTGTTGGTTCACTCGCCCCGATACCGGCCTATTTTGCTGTACTCGTCCCATATTGCTCACGGCAGCGCCAGATACCATTTTGTTTCATAGGGGCGGCATAGCTCAGGGGTAGAGAAACCGTTATTAGAGCACGAAGGGTTCCCAGTTCGAATCCGGGCTCCCCCTGAGTTAATGTCGAAGGGTCCTTGGGCAAGACTCTGAACCCCACATTGCTCCCGGTGAGCAGGTTGGTGCCTTGCATGGTTTCCTCCGCCACCGGTGTATGAATGTGTGTGTGAATGTAATGCACAATCTCTGTAAAACGCTTTGGATAAAAACGCTATATAAATGCACCATTTACCATTTATAAATATGTTGGTAACTACATATCAAAAGTCCTAAGACACAGTTTTGTGTGTGTTAGTTCAACTAATGAACAGTGTTTTCACCTTCTCTCACTCTAGGCATGACAACATAATTATTAAAGCATTGTATTTTGGAGCGCCACACACTATTTAAGCACTTGTACAGAAACTCAACTTACAGTATGGGTATTCGGTATTGGCAATTACTCAAATTAAGTACTCGTACTTGTACTTGGTCAGCAAAAAAGTGGTATCGGGACATCCCTAGTTCTGATAGCAAACTTTGATTTAAAATGTATTTTGCTCTTGAGAGTGTGTTCTTGGTGAGTACACCAGCGTCAGGGTTACTGAGGTTTGGGTTAGGTTTAGGCATTACTTACTTACTTAGGCCCATCGCTCCAAGTGGAGCATAGCATAGGCCATCGACGACTCTTCTCCATCCAGCACGGCTTTGGGCTGTCTTTTCTGCCTCTCCCCAGCTGGTTCCCTGTCTCTTCAGCTCTGCCTCAGTGTCTCGTCTCCAGGTGTTTTTAGGCCGCCCTCTCTTCCTCTTCCCCTGGGGGTTCCAGGTCAGGGCCTGGCGTGTGGTACTGGTTGCCGGTTTCCTCAGGGTGTGACCGATCCATCCCCACTTTCTTCTCAGGATCTGTTTCCCCACTGGCTCCTGGCTCCCTTTCCTCCAGAGTTCCTCATTTCTGATTTTGTTTGGCCACCAGATCTTAAAAAATGCGCTTCAGACAGCTGTTGATGAACGTCTGGATCTTTTGCAAAGTCTTTTTTTTTTTGTCATCCTCCACGTCTCTGAACCGTAGAGAAGAATGGATTTGACGTTGGAATTAAAGATCCGCACTGATATGGCACAGTTGATATGGCTATTTCTTTTGAGGCCCAGATGTTTTTCAGGATGATGAAGGTTGCTCTAGCTTTACCTATTCTGGCCTTGACATCACTGTCTGTGCCACCCTGTTTGTCTGAGATGCTGCCGAGATAGGAGAAGGAGGAGGTTTAGGCATAGAGGTTAACATTCACCAGCATCGGGATACTGGGACATAGAACAAATGTTATGTCGAACTATCGACACACTCCCGCTGAAAATAGCCGATCTACAAGCTCACAACGCGTTGCAGCTAAAACTAAGACAATGACACACTGGAAGGAGTTACTGTTGCCGTGTACATTTCTGACTAACAGAAGTATTCACTCTAACAGGGCACGGTGGCAGGTTGTAATGTTTCAGTATAGTCTAGTTTTAGTTCGTTTTGACACTTTTTTCCCCCCTTCTAATTCAGTTAGTTTTTAGAGCGGGTTTGCTACTTTAGTTGTTTGTTTCATACTTTGGGTTATTTGTCAGGCGCAGCAGGATTCAAAAACGTCAGAGTAGGGAGGCTTATGGTGTAATATAAAAACTCAACAAAAGATGCAATTTTTAAAATGTTGGCAACGAGAGAAGGGCATTTTATCTATAATTTCATTTAGTGTGTTAGTTTTGTAAATACAGTTTCAGCTAGTTATCATTCTTTATTATAGTTTTTATGTAGTTCAGTCAACAAAAACAGTTTTACATTTTTAGTTTGTTATATTTTAGTTTTATCTGTAACTAACATACCCTTGCCCTCTCCCTACAGTAACATCATGCTGGTGGTTCACTACTGCCTCATGCTGGCCGAGAAGCCTAACAACCAGTATGCTTTCTACATCACCACCCTCTGTCTGGCCAGTCTGAACTGCTGTGTGGACCCTTTCATCTACTACTGGATCTCTGAGGAGTTCAGGAACCACGTCAAGAACACCATCATCTGCAGGTCAGTGTTAAAGCCCCCTGTCCACTACAGCAGTGTTTCTCAACCACTGTGCCTGGGGACCTTTGGTGTGCCCCTGAGAAGGGTCAAGTGTGCCCCTTGAAACTGCTTGAAAGCCAGTATTGTATTTTATCATTTTAAAAATGATTTAAACTAGTGAAAACAGCCGATCTACAAGCACACAACGCCTCGCGGTGTGAGGCGTTGTGTGCTTGTAGATCTGCTGTTTTCACTACTCTTGTGAGGCAGCCTTGTATGATGAAGCAGGGCTTTACTTTGCGGAGAAACGTACACATTTGAAACTTGGAGATACAAGGTTTCTCCCTGACAGTGACTATATTTACACCCCCGTATCATGTTGGTGTGCCCATGGATTCTTGGGACATGAAAAGTGTGCCCATGCAGAAAAAAGGTTGAGAAACACTGGAATAAAGGGGCAAACCAGAACCAGAACCAAGAACTTTCAAGAACCTGTGAAATTCCAGGACCGAGTTCTGCTTAGGTTTCCATATAACCAGAACTAACCGGGAAGGTCCCAAAAAAGAGTAGCAGTGAATCAAGTTTAATTTGCGAGAATCTGCAGCATTATGCAAACGGCAAAATATTGTATCATTTGACTTTGTATCGAATCGTTTTGCAATGCAAATAATCAATACGAAGTACTTGGGCGTTGTATTTAGACATTTTAAGAGGGGCTGAAATTTCTAAAACGGTATTTTGGTGAAAATATCGAAAATAGTAGACCTCGGCTATTTTCAGTGCTTGATTTCTACACAGAGAGGGCAATTCTTTCAACATAAGATGCTGCATTCAAGTTCAGAAGAGTTTGGACAAGGCAATTCTCTTGAATGCTGCCTTCAGGTATGGCATGGAAAGAGGACATTTGCATTTATTTCACCATAGTAAAAACTGCATTCATGGTCTGGAGAGGGCACTTTTTACAGACGGATAAAAGGGCAGGGGCTCAAGCCCCCTGTGGGCACTTTTCCACCGGCAAAGAACCGATTCTGGTTCTTTCTCCCGCCTATGGGATGAACCAGAGGTGAGCTTTTCCACTGAGAACCGAGTTGGTTCAGAACCTAAAAGTTGGTTTGGAACGGGAACCACAAAATCCTTGGTTCAATCTGGTTCAATCTGGTGGAAACGCGTGTTTCCTAAACCCACCAGGATTGAGTTAAGACTCGCCTCCTTGCCAGACACATGGAGGGTGGATAAAGTCAGACCTAGTAAAGGCATGAAGACAATATAAAACTTGTAGGCTACTGAGAAAAGCCTGCATTTGCACAATGCACAGATATTAATTTGTCACTACAGTGCTCAAAATAAACTGTGCTTGAAAAAAAAAGAAAAAGAAAAATTGAAACTTACTTTGTACTGTGCTTTAACCCATTCAGGCCGGGAACACATTTTGCTGTTAGGGAGGGGCTTACAGTACATGTACAGTATGTAGCAACATATTTGTTTTGTAGGCTAATTTCTGATTTAGCCCTATTCTATAGGTTAGGCCTAAATGGGTTAAAAAGGTAAAACTTTGTAACTTTGCTATAGAGAAAAACGTACTGAGAAAGCTATTAATTTGTCACTACTGTGACAAAGTAGACTAGTATACACTAGTATACTGTGCTCAAAATAAAAACTCTTACTAATTATCAGTTAAATTGTTATAGTTTGGATATGGCTTTGGGCGTATTATGCTGCGTGTATTATTGTAATGGATCGGAAGGGCATAGGTACAGTATTGCTTTGCACTTGAGCGAGCAGCACTAACGTTCATATATGCACTTTCATACTTAAGATTATTGAGAGGGGCGCTTTCGGCGAGGCGGGTCTTAACTCAATCCTGGTGGTTTTAGGAAACACGCGATGGAAACGCAAGCTGGTTCGCGGCCGGGTTCGCAAGAACGAACCAAGGTTCCCAAGAAAGTTGAACGGCACTGGTTCTTGAAGCAAGGTTCTTTTGGTGGAAAAGGCCCCTAGCTGTGCGCGTGCCCGATGTATATGGTATGGCTGTTAAATGGTGTCATTGCGCCCCCTGTCTGCAGGAGCGTGCGGAAGGAGAACAGGATGAAGGTGTCGTTCAGCGCTCTGAAGACCTCCAAGAAGAGCAGTGGAACCTACACCTCCTCCACGGACAACAACACGCAGAGCACCAGCTGTTAGAGCACCGCTTCTCACAGCGCAGGGGTCCACCAGGGGGGTCCAGGGGTCCTTGGGGAGGTCGCGGTGGTCCTCGAGGGGGTTCCGGTGGTCCTCGAGGGGGTCCCCGCTCCCCAGCCAAATGAGGAATAGTTTAAAACAATCCAAGCACTGATTCGTACTTGTTTTGCCCGCGACATGCAAGCTCACGATGAACACAGCCGATCTAGAAGCTCATAAGATCTTTTGAGATGGGCGGGAGGGGGGCGGGGGGGTCCACGGCCAAAATACATATCAAAAACGGGGGTCCTTGACATGAAAACGTTTTGAGAAGCTCTGCTCTAACCATGAAACGTGATTAACGAGGGGTGTTGTTTAGAAGAGCGTCCGGTTGTGGAAGATCGGAATGTGTTTTAAACTTTTCTTTTATGTTTTTTTATTTATATTCTTTTAAATGCACTTTGAGTTGTTCCTCTACGTTAATTAATTAAGCCTGTCTGTTCTCGCTCCAACTCTGACACGACACGGTGACATTTTATCTTTATGGTCACCGTCCGGTGGAAGTCCAGAACTGTTAGTTTTCAGGAAATATTAAATAAATGATCTGTTTTCCAAATTGATCCACAGTGTAGTTATCAATCATGTAGTCAAACGCTCTTGTTAGTTATTAATACTTTTTAATGGTTCAGTATTCATGAAACCCTCAATCAAAAAATAGATCTACAAAAAACTCAGTGCGGCACTGAATGCCACGCTGCGAGCTTGTAGATCTGCTATTTTCTTTTTTTAAATCATGAACATTTGTGCAAATCTTTGAATATATCTTTTTTAAACATAACATTTGTAACTCAAGTATTTGCTTCTGGGGGGTCCCTGGAACAACTTATTTCTTTTTTTTACATGGGGGTCCACGGCCAAACACATGTACTTTTGGGGGTCCATTCACATGAAAAGGTTTGAGTACCACTGATTTAGAAGAAGGATCAAAATATTTGAAGACTTGCTCAGATGTTCAAGATCTTTTAAAAATAGCAGATTTACAAGCTCTCTATGCTGATATATTACAACTACAGTATTGGTGTGTAAAAAAGAAAGAAAAGAAAAAGGCCAATACGTTTAGAGATAAAAGGAAAGATGTCTCTCTTCTGTACATAAATTAATCCACTTTGTTTTATTTACCCAATTGAAGTCTCTTTCCATTTGTTTTGGTGCCATTTTGTATTGATTTTACTACTTATTCAACTGGACGTGAGTCTGGCTCTTTATCATAAAACCTCTTTTTTCATATCTACACCAAATCTGTTTGCCACAAATAGTCGATCTACAAGCTCACAACACGTTGTGAGCTTGTAGATCGTATATCTTTTAGGCTAAAGATCCCAGAGCAGAATATGGATGCTGTGGTTGAAGTGGTTCAATGTTAAATCGTTTACATACAGTATTGTTGTCTGTCAGGTCGCCATGGTTACACAGGTTTATTATTTTATAGCTGATTTCATGTCATCGCGCTTGAAAAGTGGAGAAAGGACGTTGTTGCTGATTAGTTTTTTTTAACGACACAAGCATGTTGTATAACGCATAGCTGAATCGTTTTACTTTGAAATATATGTATATATTTTTATATTATGTTTGTATATTTGTGATATGGTTATGTTCTCTTCATAATAAATGCACATATTTTCATTG
Source organism: Nannobrachium achirus (assembly GCF_963921795.1). NCBI lineage: Eukaryota > Metazoa > Chordata > Actinopteri > Myctophiformes > Myctophidae > Nannobrachium > Nannobrachium achirus. Next base: position 48,895,546 of record NC_137822.1, on the reverse strand, counting down.
TTTTATTTTATGGTTATTGTTGTCACGAAACAGATTTACAAAAAAATTTTTAAGGTAAAAGCTCTATATGTGACAGTAATCATTGCTTAATAGTATACTATAGAGCAGGGGTTCCCAAACTTTTTTGTCTCAGGGCACCCCATAAATATAGCCGATCTACAAGCACACAACGCCTCGCATCGATCGGCTGTTTTCACTAGTTTTGTGTGACAGTCTTGTATGATGAAGCAGGGATTTGCTTTACCAAAAGCCACATTCGAAACTTGGAGATACAAGGTTTCTGTCCGACAGTTAATTTAGTGATTATGTTGCGAGGAAAACGTTGAGATAATAGCCATTTTGGTTAGAACTGACTGAAAATAACTTTACAATGATACTAAATATTTTTTCAAGTGTCCAAATAAATTCCAAATATTTATCAAATGATCTTGCGGCACCCCTGGACTGTCGTTGCGGCACCCCAGGGTGCCCCGTCACCCACTTTGAAAACCCATGTTGTAGAGCGTGTGTTCAGTAAACTTTTTACGCTGCTGGAATTTCATCATTTTAGGGTCAAGGCCACTTGGTGTTGTCCATTTACTGAGGGATCAAAGGCCAAACGCCAGGGCAGGAAGGCCATGAAAAAGAAATGAAAAAATGACATAGAAACATAGGTTTTTCAAAAAAACTAAAATATTCAAAGACAGATTTACATGACTTTTCAAAGATAGCATATATACAAGCTCACAGCTGTGCTGTGAGCTTGTATATATGCTATTTCTCACTTGTTAGAGCACATGGGGGGCCCTGTGGTGAATCCTTGTACCCAGGGCCCAGAATTTGGTGCAAAACCCCTGTCTAATTCTTATCTAATCAGGGTTTCCACACATTCTTTACCAATGAACTTTACCAAAACTTTTCCAAAACCTTTCCAGAATATTTAACCCAATTTCCAGGACTATATAACAATCATTCAGCGCAATAACAAGTCGCTTACTCCGATGTGAAATGCCCAAAGAGTGAATGAATGACTGTCATTTGCATGTCATTGACAGATCAGATCAGATCAGATCAGATCAGTGGTGTGGTGTCACTTTCAGCACAGTGGTGGGAGGGGCTGTGTGTCTACTATAACAACACGTGTGAATGAATGATCTGTCGTCAACTTTGACCACAAGACTTTAGCATTCATAGCTTTCTGATCATGTCTGTCACAGATTGGCATGTCTATGATTTCAGATGAAGTCATTTGACTATAAACTCAGCACAAAAAGAAAGGAAACTTGACTTGGGTCCATTATATCTCCCCTTTAATAATACCAATTTGTATTGTGTTTTAAGGCTGGGACTTTAACTGATTAATTGCGATTAATTAATTACAGAAAATTAACGTGATTAAAAACATTAACACATTTTAATCACACTTAGTTTTTTCACCACAGAACCTTCAGTTTCGGGCCGATCATAGCGATGCACCAACCAAGAAGAGACAACACAACGCAAAAGGGAGAAGTAGCCGATCAGAGCGTTTTGCTTGGCCCAGTGGATGCGAAATTTAGATTTAAAAAACTCACTCGTCGATTCACTCAAATGTGTTTTACTTGAAAAGAAATGCTTCTCAGGTCAAATATCGATGTGCGATTAAAATGTGATTAATTAGTCACAGAGCCTGTAATTAATTAGATTACAATTTTTTATCACATCCCAGCCCTACTTTTGTATCATATTTATCGTTGATTTGTTACCTTTACACCGAGGTACAGCTTGTAAGCATCGGGCATTCGAGGTATGAGCTACACAGCCAAACGTGTGGGTAGCGTCGACCAAACTTTTGCCAAAATGGCTTGCAATATACTGTTCTGCTGGCATAAATTTACTCACGTTTGGCTGTGGTGCTCATTCTACGAATGCCAGATGCTTACAAACTGTACCTCGTTGCAAAGGTGACGAATCAACGATAAATATGATATACAACACAATACTAATTGGTATTAAAGGGGAGATATAATGGACCCAAGTAAAGTTTCCTTTCTTTTTGTGCTGAGTGATATATCAGTGAGTCAACCTGCGGTGACAGTTACAGTCCCTGTGTGGAGGAACTGTCTTTAAAAGAATTATTGAATGCTTTAACCAGTGAAAAATAGCAGATCTACAAGCTCGCAGCGCGGCTTGTAGATCTGCTATAAGTCATGAAAATGTGTGCAAATCTTTGAATACAAAGCGAACGTTTGTAACTCAAATTTTGCTCCTGGGTGGTCCCTGGAACTAGATATTTTGAGATAGGGGTCTGTGGCCAAATACATATCATTTTGGGGGTCCTTCACATGAAAAGGTTTGAGAACCACTGACATAGTAGTCTCTCAAGAACAGACTAACTGAGCTCCAGTTAAGTGAAAAGGACCTTTTCTTTGACGATGGCTGGCCAGATTGCTGACATAGAAACATGGGTTTTCAAAAAAAAAATCTTAGAAGGATTCAAAAGACACTTATAGAATCGGGTCAAAATTCTAATTTACACAATTTTTCAAAAATAGCAGATCTACAAGCTCGCAGCGCGGCACTCGGTGCCGCGCTGTGAGCTTGTATATCTGCTGTTTTTCAATAGTTAAAGCATAAAATAATGATACACAATAATGTGTACCCGTTCTAAATGGGTTAAACACAAACCTTCTGCTATTATCATCTACCATAGGGGTCTTCAACAGGGGGTCCGGGACCCCTAGGGGGTCCTCAGAGTTCCTACAGGGGGTCCACCAAATCGTTGAGTGATAGGATCATGTTTTTTTTTTGTTTTTTTTTACATTAACTATTTGATCCCATCATCCCTAGCATCCCTATTCTGAGTGAAACATTAGCCAAAAATATCCGATCTACAAGCTTATAACGCCTCACGCTGCGAGGCGTTGTAAGCTTGTAGATCGGCTATTTTGGCAAAGAGGTTTGTAGAGGGACAAAAAGAACAGACTAAAGTATTTGACGGTTCAAGTGGTTAAATGACTGAAAACACACATTACTCCTACATGATGACATGCTGTCAAACAAGTCTAAGCTGTCTAAGCTTTTCATAGGAATCTATGAAAATTTGTAATCGGCAAAACCCAATTTTATACAACATGTAGTGGGGTCCCTGCTTCATCTCTCTCTCAGCTAAGGGGTCCCTGCTTCATCTCTCTCTCAGCTAAGGGGTCCCTGCTGCATCTCTCTCTCAGCTAAGGGGTCCCTGCTTCATCTCTCTCTCAGCTAAGGGGTCCCTGCTTCATCTGCCTCTCAGCTAAGGGGTCCCTGCTTCATCTCTCTCTCAGCTAAGGGGTCCCTGGCCTGAAAACGTTGAAGACTCCCGATCTACCAAACAAAGTATGACCATCTTTATGTCTAAGTTACCTTATGTTCTACCTGCTGGATTATGCCAGTGGTTCTCATCCTGTTCAGGCCTCGGACCCCCCAAAATAATCATATTTTAACAAGCTCACAACGCGTCTATTTTTTGGCAAATGTTCTGCCCCAGGATATTGGATTTTGATTATCGCGATAATATCGTAAATCGCGATTGCTTTTGTCACAATAATCGCGATATGACATTTTCATATCGTCCCATCCCTGGGCCGGACGGGCCAATCATTTCCCCTCATGTACCTCACAGTTAACACTGTTTCAAGTTTCTTTCTGTGCGCAAGTTTTGCGTGTGCAAAAGACAGCGGGTCAAGAGGGGGAGGGGAAACAATAAGGAATCTATGGGGTTCAAACAGTGAAAAACAATGGACAGGATGTTGTTGGTCACTTCATTTTATACATTTTAGTGATCATTGGTATTGGTGGTATTTAGGCTACTGTTTGACATTCATTTGTTTCACTACTGTAGCTCTGTATTATTCTAATTGAATTAAATGAAACTAAAAAATAAAATCTGAAGTAACAATGCAAATGTAATTAAGTTTAGAAAATATAGTTTTTGTTTTCCCACCATGTGGGACCGCGTGCACATCACGTCAATAAATAACCGTCCGTCCCTGAAAATAGAATCCAAAGCACCGCTGTGGAGGATCTAAGCATGAGGAGACATTATCAACGTATGTCCTCTCTCACGCAAAACAAGCACAACATCAAACCTACAGAACTATAAATAACCCTTTTTAAGCTCTGGTCACCGTGCGGGGCCACAGTGAAGACCCGTAGGACACATTTCAACATCGCACAAAATAACAGGATCTGAAATGAATATAAAACAATTTAATCATTTTTTTATTCTCCCTGAACACAACAGCACAAGTTGAACTATCAAACTAAATAAGTGCTAACAACAGGGGTATACTTGACCTTAAACCACTTGACCGCATCCCTATTCTGAGGGGGAGGTTTCACCAAAAATAGACGATCTACAAGCTCACAGCTTGTAGATCGGCTATTCTTTTGGGTGGACAGAGTTGTCTGTAGATGTCAAAAGAACCCATGGGGTTCAGTGTAAATCAGGTGTGTTTTAGCTATTAATAGTGCAGGGGTTTTCAAAGTGGGTGACGGGGCACCCTGGGGTGACGGGTCACCCTGGGGTGCCGCGACGGCAGTCCAGGGGTGCCGCGAGATCATTTGATAATATTTGGAATTGGACACTTGAACAAAATATTTAGTATCATTTTAAACTTGAAAACTAAATGGCTATTATCTCAACTTTTTCCGCGCAACATAAATCACTAAAATATCATCACTGTCGGGCAGAAACCTCGTATCTCCAAGTTTCAAATGTGTACGTCTTTTGGTAAAGTAAAGACTTGCGTCATACAAGACTGTCGCACAAAACTAGTGAAAACAGCCGATATAGAAGCATGTGCTTGTAGATCTACTGTTTTCACTAGTTCAGTACATTTCATAGATGATAAATACGAGGTTTCCACCCGACAACGACGATATGCTATAAATATAAGGTGCTGAGAGTGAAAATTATAATGTAGGGGTGCCTCGGATTGAAAAAGATATTTATGGGGTGCCCTGAGACAAATAAAAATTGGGAGCCCCTGCTATAGAGGGTCTTTCCGTTGTACTTCAAGTTTTAAAATGATACTACCGGTAAGTATTTTTTCAAGTGTCCAAATACATTCCAAATATTATCAAATGATCTCGCGGCACCCGTGGACTGCCGTCGCGGCACCCCAGGGTGCCCCGTCACCCCAGGGTGCCCCGTCACCCACTTTGAAAACCCCTGCCGTAGATGGCAGAAGAACCCATGGGGTTCAGTGCAAATCAGGCGTGTTTCAAGTGTTAGTTCACCTATTTTTGACATAAAGCTGTGTGAAATACTTGCCATTAAAATAGTGGTTAAAAATGTATTAATTGATTACCAGAGTCCCGTGGTCAGAGTTCTGGTCAGTTTCTAATGAATATTAAGTAGTTCCAATGGGGTGGGGGCCATTTGGCGTGGCCCAATCATTGAAAATAGATTAATCCACAAAACTAGCGTAATTTGTATTGTTGGCCTATTTCTACCATATAGAGTGAGGTTTAATTCTGATCAGCTGACTGCAAAGAACCTTGTTTTGGGGGAAATACGTTGCAGCGGCGTAGTGATACTGGACAAAGTTGAACGACAGTTGGTCTATTTGGTAGAAATATAGGTCAACAATACAAATGACGCTAGTTTTGTGGATTCATCTATTTTTAATGATTGGGCCATGAGCCCCTGCCAAATCTCCGGAACCACTTTATATTCATCTAAAACGGAGCAGAACTCTGACCACAGGACTCTGGTAATCAATTAATACATTTGTAACCACTATTTTAATGGCAAGTTTTTTCACACAGCTTTATGTCAAAAATAGGTGAACTAACACTTTCAGCTACAGAGGGTCTTTCCTCTGTGGTCCGCTGGATGTCAGCATCGCTGTGGCCCACCCCAGCCAGCTGTCAGGAACCCTGAACCTGCTGAGGTCCTGCAGAACATGTCCTGGGCCGGGTTCATACACGTAGCTGAACGGGGTTCCGTCGCTGTGCACGGTGGGAGGGGCAACCTCCACTGTGGGCGGGGTCTGCTCCGTCAGACCACTCCCTCTGGACCCCTCCTCCTCCTGCTCCTCCTGCCTGTCAAACAGAGGTGGAAAAACTACTCACATCTTTTTCCTCAACCCATTTATTTAAGGCCTAGAATTATTGAACGCTTTAACCAGTGAAAAATAGCAGATCTACAAGCTCACAGCGCGGCACCGAGTGCCGCGCTGCGAGCTTGTAGATCTGCTATTTTTGAAAAAGTCGTGAAAATGTGTGCAGATCTTTGAATATATGTATTTTTTAAAGCGAACTTTGTTAACTCAAATTTTGCTTCTGGGTGATCCCTGGAACTAGATATTTTGAGATGAGGGTCCGTGGCCAAATACATATAATTTTGGGGGTCCTAACTATAGTAATTAAGTACATTTCCTTAGTTACTTTACACTAAGGCTGGGCGATATTAGGAAAACCTTCGATATTGTTATTACTCACGATATTAGTAAAAACAATTGCATTATGTATTTTAATGTTGTTTTTTTCTGGTTTAGGTCCACTGCCTGTCTAACCCAGATAATGAACAGCATATCCATGCATGCACACTGCACACTACACATAGAAGGGTTAGGTAGGTTTTATTGAAATAACCACACCTGGTTACAGATGGACTGCTTTTGTTGCATGTGCTACGTGCATGCATAGTGCGTCTGTTAATTAGTTTGACACATACACCAATACCTCATGTCAAGCTGTCTTCGTCGATATGTATACCTCGCATGTTGATACCTCCATGAAGGTATATTTTCCATATTTAATTAATTACCCTCCCGACTATCGGACCTGCGTCTGAAACGGGACCGATTATCGGGCATACATTTCGTCTAGTGTGAGGGCTCACAGATTCAATCTGAGCACAGCTGAGTGGCTCGCAGGACGATCGGAGCCAGCCCGACTCTTTTCAAAAATGTTTGATATTTTTCTGGATCGCTATACTGGTATGGAACATCAAGCGGGGGACCGAGAGAAAGAGATACCGTCCGTCCGTCCGTCCGTCCGTCCATTAGATTGTATCATGATTGGGATGGGAATTAAAACTCGACGGTAGCGGGTTTGTTTTATATCAAACCGTAACAGCAGCAATAATCGCTGCCAGTCACAGACTGGGAACCACGCACGTCCATCTCGCTTTGCTCTCTCAAGTCAAAGTACACGCCCAGTAGCCTGATCTACAAGCCCTACAAGGTGGCGCGGAGGAACACGTTTTGGTCTGGGAGATCTAATGTTCTGTGCGCTACACAGTCATACGACTAATCCTAAATCAGGCACCATGAGAAGCAGACAGCACACAGCAGTGGAGAGAGCGGGGGATAGATCCATGGATGGACATGAAACGTGTCAAAGTGAACTCATATTATCATCAAAATGGGACAAAATGTCCATATTGAAGCTTTTTTTTTTGTTTTTTTTGCATGAGGCATGGTGTGTTGACTGGATAACATGAATGTGTTTGTTTTTCTACATGCGCGTGCGTGCGTGTTGCAAGGCACAGCTCTCAGAAAAGCCCCCGTGACATTGTGAATTCATTATATTATTTATTATTGCTGTGTTCGATCCCGACTCAATCTGGATAGAATCCTGTAGCGTGCGGAGCCCCAGGCATTTAAATCGGCTAGTGTGAGCGACTGAGCGCGTTTAGATTATCTGGTGAGAGAATCTGAGAAGATTATCCTGTAGTGTTTAATGCTACCCGATGTCATCTCGCCCCATGATCTGCTAATGTAAGGCCAGCCAGGGGCGTCACACCAAATTGTGGGCCCTGGGTACAAGGATTCACTGCGGGCCCCCCATGAATGTTAACTATTGAAAAATAGCAGATATACAAGCTCACACCATCCACCATCTCAAAATATTTAGTTCCAGGGACCCCTCCCAGAAGCAAAATTTGAGTTACAAATGTTCGCTTAAAAAAAACGCATATATTCAAAGATTTGCACACATTCTCATAGCAGATATACAAGCTCGCAGCGCGGCACTCGGTGCAGCGCGGTGAGCTTGTATATCTGCTATTTTCCAATAGCTAAAGTTACTAGGGCCCCTCCACCTTGGGCCCTGGTAACTCAGTCCCACTTTCCCCTCTGTGACCAAGGTTTTCCCGTTGACCCTGAGCGCAACGGTGGGGGCCGATGGGCAAGGAGGGTCGCAAGCTTATGAGGAACAACTAAAATAAGACCTTAAAACCTGGCGAAAACAGTTGCATACATTAGCGCAAGATGATGATAAAGGAAATCATTAAATGGAAAACATTAAATGAACTTCTGAAAAGGCTTCTAGGCCTTAAAACCTGGCGAAATGAGGATAAAGGAAAATCATTAAATGGAAAACATTAAATTAACTTCTGAAAAGGCTTCTAGGCCTACACTAGCCTACTATTAAAACTAGTAGAACCGCAATCTTGCCACACATGAATAATTGTGGTTGTAAACAATAACACAGAAAATATAAATCCTTATTAGTCTAGTATGAGACTAATAAGGATTAGTCTCATAGAGTTATATTTCGTCATTGTTGGGTGGAAACCATGTATGTCCAAATCCGTTTGTTTTGTATTTATCATTTTAAAAATGATTTAAACTAGTGAAAACAGCCGATCTACAAGCACACAACGCCTCGCGGTGCGAGGCGTTGTGTGCTTGTAGATCTGCTGTTTTCACTACTTTTGAGCAACGGCCTTGTATGATGAAGCAGGGCTTTACTTTGCGAAAAATGTTATACATTTGAAACAGGAACATTTGAAACAGGAACGAAGGCTGACATTTTATTTTTATTTTTTTCCTAATGGCCGGCCTGGACCGGCCGGGAATGAACCGGCCGTTCGGTTTTCCCAATGGCCAGCACGTCCCTGGTGTTCCCCACAATCCCGCGCCCCCACCGTTGCGCTCAGGTTCACCGGGAAAACCGCGGTCGCCCTTGTGACGCCCCTGAGGTCAGTCTTACTCTCCATCACTGCTTGATGACAGCCATGATGGAAGAACCCTCTTCCTCCTGGAGGAGGCCTGGACCTCCTCTTTCTCCTCTTCCTCACAGGAAGGAGAGGCTGGATGGACTTCCTGTCCTTCCTCTTCCTCACAGGAAGGAGAGTCTGGATGGCAGTGATGACGTTTCCTGAAATAACCACACCTGGTTACAGATGGACTGCTTTGTTGCATGTGCTACGTGCATGCATAGTGTGTCTGTTAATTCATTTGACACATACACCAATACCTCATGTCAAGCTGTCTTCGTCGATATGTACAGTATACCTCACATGTTGATACCTCCATGAAGGTATATTTTCCATATTTAATTACCCTCCCGACTATCGGACCTGCGTCTGAAACGGGACCGATTATCGGGCATACATTTCGTCTAGTGTGAGGGCTCACAGATCCAATCTGAGCACAGCCGAGTGTCTCGCAGGACGATCGGAGCCAGCCCGACTCTTTTCAAAAATGTTTGATATTTTTCTGGATCGCTATACTGTAGGGGTGTAACGATACATTGTAATAGCGATTCGATACATATCACGATACATGGTAGACGATACGATACATGGACGATATTGGTTTATTCATGGCGATACGATACGATTCGATTCAATGATTTAAAATCGATATAGTAACTATTTAGCAAAGACATTAAATCTGTGTGAAAGGTGTGGATAGTGCAGGTTTTTAAGGGAAACATGTATTATTATGGATATAAATAAGTAAACACAGTGATTATCTGCCAAATGCATGGACATTGTATATTGATAAACCTGCACCTTGACATGAACCCAGAGATTACACACATTTATCGATAGACCAGTGTAGCTATATGGAAAGGAAAAGTAATTAAACCCCTCCTTTTAATTTTTTCTTCTTAAAAATGCTAAATACAATGCCCAAGTAGGTAGTATCGATACAATTGATTCTTTGCACTGCCGATTCGATACGATACAAAATAAAACGATACGATTCGATTTTAGCTGTTTTCATTTCGATTTACTTCGATTTTTTAAGTTAAAAACGATATTTCGATACAGTTACTATATCGTTACACCCCTACTATACTGGTATGGAACATCAAGCGGGGGACCGAGAGAAAGAGATACCGTCTGTCCGTCCGTCCGTCCATCCCTTAGATTGTATCATGATTGGGATGGGAATTAAAACTCGACGGTAGCGGGTTTGTAACAGCAGCAATAATCGCTACCAGTCACAGACTGGGAACCGCACACGTCCATCTCGATTTGCTTTCTCAAGTCAAAGTACACGCCCAGAAGCCTGATCTACAAGCCCTACAATGTGGCGCGGAGGGACACGTTTTGGTCTGGGAGATCTGCCACAATCTCCGAATGCTATATAGAGTCTGGAACGGCAGCTCCCGAACGGCGAGTATCGGAAGTAGCCAGTGCTGCACTGAACTGTAGTCCCATTGGAAACATAACAGAAACACAATAGCTCAGACAAAGTCATTCGAGCGTCCTATTCTTGTTATGGGTGTATAGTTTAAGAAAACATTTGAAAACATCATGGAAGTAACACCAATAACACCAGAGAAAGACGAAATAACGGCCAAAGAAATGTTGAAAGGAGACTTAACGCTTCCAGTAGGACATGTTATTGCTACTGCACCAAGGGAGCGGTTGCGTCACATCCGCTTTATCTCGCACTCATCGTTTCTATTTCCGTTTGCCAGACTGTATGCCGGGAGCATTTGCCCAAATCGCGGAGGCAACAGTCTGGCCACGCGAGACTACTCCATCATCGGCAATAGTCAGTGGTGTGTGTTCCCCAGAGACATGCTGGGCCCCTGATTCAGCCCGGGAAAAAGAGTTGGAGAGGCCCTCATATAGAGAGATCTCTCTCTCTCTATAGCGCTGCTGCTACTCAAAGATTTGCCATTTCAGATCATGACAAGTGACAAGCCAGTGGGCCAATTATTGTACATGAGTTATATTTCGTCATTGTCGGGTGGAAACCTTGTATGTCCAAATCCGTTTGTTTTGTATTTATCATTTTAAAAATGATTTAAACTAGTGAAAACAGCCGATCTACAAGCACACAACCGCGAGGCGTTGTGTGCTTGTAGATCGGCTGTTTTCAATACTTTTGTGCAACGGCCTTGTATGATGAAGCAGGGCTTTGCTTTGCGAAAAAATGTATACATTTGAAACAGCCTCTAAAATGGAACGAAGGCCGACATTTTATTTTATTTTTTTTCCTAATGGCCGGCCTGGACTGGCCGGGAATGAACCGGCCGTTCGGTTTTCCCAATGGCCAGCACGTCCCTGGTGTTCCCCACACTCCCGCGCCCCCAGCGTTGCGCTCAGGTTCACCGGGAAAACCGCGGTGGCCCTTGTGACGCCCCTGAGGTCAGTCTTACTCTCCATCACTGCTTGATGACAGCCATGATGGAAGAACCCTCTTCCTCCTGGAGGAGGCCTGGACCTCCTCTTTCTCCTCTTCTTCACAGGAAGGAGAGGCTGGATGGACTTCCTCTTCCTCTTCCTCACAGGAAGGAGAGTATGGATGGACTTCCTGTCCTTCCTCTTCCTCACAGGAAGGAGAGGCTGGATGGACTTCCTGTCCTTCCTCTTCCTCACAGGAAGGAGAGTCAGGAAGGCAGTGGTGACGTTTCCTGGTCCGTTTCCTCCCTGGCACCTCCACCTCCTCCTCCTCCTCCTCATGTGTTTCTGCCAGCCTCTCCACCAACACGCAGGGCTGGGGAAATAACATGTTTTATTTGATTGATTGAAGACCAAAACCTCGACCAGCTGTCCGTCAGTCCGTCCGTCAGTCTGTTTGTCACACGTTACACTTTTGCCCTGCTCATATCTCCACAGCCGTTGCCCCGATCCATGCCAAACTTTGCACACACACTCCTTGTCTGCCAAACCACAACCTCCATCCTCCATAAATTCTCACATGACCCTCTTCTAGCGCCACCATGAGGCCGATTCTTGCAAAACACATTTATGGACACTGCTCATACAATTTTTGCCCTAAAATCACGCAAATCGGTACACAGTATGTCTACACTCATCTCATCAACATGGATCTGTCCCATTTAGCACCACCTTCAGGACGATTTTTTAAACACATTTTTGGACACTGCTCCTACACATTTTGCTCTCAAATCACGCTGCGACGTGACGGTCGCTTATCTCCCGATTAGGGAGTCTTACTGGTTGAAGACTTGATTAGAAGCATGCATAGGAAAAGGTACAGTTTCATGACAGTACAGTTCACTGGTACAAGGTCAACTAACAGGAAATCCTGGTAAGCACATGACTTGAGATCCTTTTTTTTAAGTCATATCAAATTGCAGAAGATATCATATCATGCAAAAACAATGCAAAAATAGATGGTATTTACAATAGAAAGGTAAGGGTCATGTGAGAAATAAGCGGAATAAATGGAGGTTGTGGTTCGGCAGGCAAGGAGTGTGTGTGCAAAATTTGGCATGGATCGTGGCGACGGTGGCGGAGATATCAGTAGGGCAAAAGTGTGACGTGACAGACAGACTGACAGACAGCCAGTGGAGGTTTTGATAGTAACTCAACTGCGACCTGGCGGTCGCAATCAAAACATAATCATCTATAGGACAATGTAGACATCATGTGTCTAAATCAGGGGTTCCCAAACCCTTTTGGCTCGGGGCACCCCTATACATATCTTTTTCATCCGAGGCACCCCTACATTATTATATTTCTAATTTTCACTCCCAGCACCTTATATTTATAGCATATTTTAGTGATTATGTTGCGAGGAAAACGTTGAGATAATAGCCATTTTGGCTAGAACTGACTGAAAATAACTTTGATACTAAATATATTTTTAAATGTCCAAATAAATTAAACATATTATCAAATGATCTCACAGCACCCCTGGACTGCCATCACGGCACCCCAGGGTGCCCCGTCACCCACTTTGAAAACCCCTGGTCTGAATAACATGCTATCTAAGTGGCATTCAAACCTTTGCATAACAAGCGGGACACATTATTATCTGAAATAGTTGTGTTTGTGTACTGACTGTGAAGGGTCTTACCTGCATGTTGAGTTGACCTGACAGTGGGAGAGGGTGTGTGGAGATCTGTGAAGAACAGATCTGAGAACAGCCGTTCCTGCAGTGAGGGAAGCAACAGTTAATAGAGCAGCTCCATTTAACCCAGCATCACTTTAACCATTATTATATGCTTTAACTATTGAAAAATAGCAGATCTACAAGCTCGCAGCGCGGCACCGAGTGCCGGCACAGCGCGGCACAGAGTGCCCAAAATATGAGTTCTATTCAACCAATTTCTTTTGACCAAATTGACAAATGGGCAGATGAGAACATCAACATCCCCAAAAGGATTAAATAGAAGGGCTACAGTAACTGGATTGATTACATCCATGGTAACGATATTCAAGGTAAGTTAGGTTGCAGCCTTACTGTGTACAAAGACTTGCTATCTGTGCAGTGCTTGCTCCACCATCATATTAACTATTTGTTGTTAGATTGTTCCTGATTAATATGCAAAATTCACAATACAGTAATATTAACTATATGATGGCAGAGCAAGCACTAGTCTGCATACTGTAGCAAGTCTTTGTACAGAGTAACACTGCAACCTAACTACCATGAATATTGTGGATATACCCTTCTATTTAATCATTTTGGGGATGTTGATGTTGTCATCTGCCCATTTGTCAATTTGGTCAAAATAAATTGGTTGAATAGAACTCATATTTTGGGACCATCTCTCCATTGTTCACAATGGTTTGTAATGCAGGCTGCTATCCCAGGAAGTCATGTGATCCAAGATGGCCACGGTGTGAATATGGTCTGTAGTGCCAGTTGCCAAAAACGCTTTTTAGGCCTTTTGTATTTTTATGTGTGTTTATAAAACAATACGTTTGATGGCCCAGTCATGGCAGCAGTGCCCAGTTGGTTATAGTTCCGGAGCGAGACGCTTCTCTATGCCTCTGTTTCTTACTGTTTGCTCACATAGTGAACGCCACTGGAGTTAAAGGGATATTTCACTTTCATAAAAACTTTTAGTCATTTTATTGTCTAATCAGGCTTTTATGAACACCCTGAACAGTTTTTAATTTGCTTCATTCAATATTTAGATATTTGATATAAATGTTATCTGGCCCTCCAGGCCCAGGGCCTCTCCCCACACACACCCATTGTAACTTCAAACTTCATTTTAACCATGATAGATTCATTAAAAACACCCATTATTTTTTTTTCTGGTGACTCATACTACCCTCCCAATACATGAGCAGGCCATGTTTTTTCAATAATGTTTTTATTTATTTTGAATTATATTTTATTGTATTTAATTTTTCCATTTTCCAAAATAATTATTAAAAATAAATGAAAAACGTTATTGAAAAAACACGGCCTGCTCACGTATTAGGAGGGTAGTATGATAATGGGTGTTTTTGAATCAAGCAAATTAAAAACTTTGGACAAGTAGAACATGACCTGTACTTGCCCGACGGGCAAGTGCCTCTGAGACCTTAGTGTCAACCCCTGATGGTTATGGATATATTATATACTGTAATATAAAAAAGGAGGAAAACAACTTTCTATCACTCAAAGATTTGGAGAATCCGTCTGGTAGTAACTCTGATGACCCCCTGGGGGTCCCGGACCCCCTGTTGAAGAGCCTTGAGTTAAATAGTTAATAATGATGAATAAATCAAGCTCTCTGCCGTACCTGTAGACAGAAGAAGAAGTGGAGCGGGGACCCAGACAGATCCGGGGGGTCCGCCTGCCAGGGGGGGCGGTGGGCCGGGGGTCCTGGGACGGAGGGAGGGAAACGTCTGAGGACCCCTTGGAGATAGAGGACGAGGAGAGCTGTGTGCTGGTGGCCAGGGGTTGGGGACCCCCAGCGTGGACCAGGGTTTGGGGACCCCCAGCATGGACCAGGGTTTGGGGACCCCCAGCATGGACCAGGGTTTGGGGACCCCCAGCATGGCCGACAACTTCTGGAGGTGTCATAGATCTAGGGATGGAATGATAAGAAAACGCTCACGGTAATCGTATCGTGGAGATTTAATTTATCGTGATATCGTCCTCCGTCATGCACTGGGATCAATTCACCTTTTATTTGCAGAGCTGCATATCTGGTACCACTTAAACCCTCTATTGGTCAAAGGTACTTATAAATACGTACTTTTTTTCACTCTATCAAATGTCTTTGCCAAAAAAATAGGCAATCTACAAGCTCACAACGC
This sequence comes from Nannobrachium achirus, assembly GCF_963921795.1. NCBI lineage: Eukaryota > Metazoa > Chordata > Actinopteri > Myctophiformes > Myctophidae > Nannobrachium > Nannobrachium achirus. The sequence continues at coordinate 48,880,341 of NC_137822.1, read as the reverse complement.
GTTGCATTGTGACGCGTTGTGGCGCATTGTGAGCTTGTAGATCGGCTATTTTTTGGGGGCAAATGTTCCGCCCCAGGATAATAGATTTTGTTTAGAGATCATAGGAACAAGCTCACCCAGGGAGTTAATCAGGCAAGTAAGATCATTGGAAACAAACAATTGCAACTTGATGATATTATATACAACCACACCATAACCAAAAAGGCAATTCAGATCTATAACGACTCTACACACCCTGTTCTCCCCTCATTTGAGCTGCCTGTTACCATCAGGCAGGAGGCTTAGAGTACGTCTAGCAGAGAAGAAGGGCTATAAGACATCATTTGAGCCAAGTTACTGCAGTGGAGATTTTTAAATAAGAAAATGTTTGAATAGCTCCAATCCCCACATCCCTTGATCACTGTTGCTATGTCATGGGATGCATTTTATATAGTTTTAATGCATTGTGTATTTCATGTATGTTTTATTGTTGTATATTACTGACTGCCTGTGTGCCAAAAGCCATGTTTCCATAAACGTATTCGAATTAGGGAAGCGAATTATCAGAAATGCGAATTAAGACAAAGCAAAGTTAGCCTGTTTCCATTTGCGGGTGTCATTTGAATTAGCCACGGTCGCATGGGTTGATCGGGCTGATTTTTTCAGACCGAACAGAGACGTGAGCACTGCACGTCTGACTGCTGTGACTCAATCGCTGCACAGTGCTCATCCTGCAAGTTTCAGCGTCCTCTGGAAGGTGGCCGATCTGCAAGCTCACAACGCGGCACGGAGACGTGGATGCGAGCTCCTGTGAGCTTGTAGATTGGCCACTTTTGGCACACAACACTGTGTGATGAGGAAGGGTTAGCCACGGATGGCTTGACTCCGGGAGGTGAAAACGGGAGGAATTTACACACGGTCCGTGTCACTCTGTGTGTAACAAACAACCGGTTTGTTTTGTGGGCTACAAACACTATACAATGGACGTTAAGCGGCAGGGGAAAGTGTTATAGGAGGACAATATGGACCCAGAACGTCATAATCTATTCGCATTTATTATCTGACCCGTTTCCATTCACAAATGCGCATTTAGTTTATTAGATAAAGCCTCAAAATCCTCCTCCTCCAAGCGGATAAAAATGCTTGCAGATAATGAAAGTTTATTCGCATTTTGAAGTGTTTCCATTAAAAGATTTTGCGAATAGAAGAAGCTTTATGGAAACGCCATTAAAGACACATTTCCATTATATGCAAAATTTGAGAGACAATAAAGTTTTCTTATCTTAATATTATCTTATCGCAATATCGTAAATCGCGATTTTATTTTGTCACAGTAATTGTGATATGACATTCTCATCTGGTTCCATTCCTTACATGGAGGCGGAGCTATCAGAGATCTGATCATTCCTTACATGGAGGCGGAGCTATCAGAGATCTGATCATTCCTTACATGGAGGCGGAGCTATCAGAGATCTGATCATTCCTTACATGGAGCTGTCAGAGTGATCATTCCTTACATGGAGCTGTCAGAGATCTGATCATTCCTTACATGGAGCTATCAGAGATCTGATCATTCCTTACATGGAGGCGGAGCTATCAGAGATCTGAGGCGGACAGAAGGCGTCCCAGGGGTCTGACCTCCTGGCCTCCTGGTGGTCATCCTCCAGCACTGCACTCTGGTCTGCTCCGTCCAGCAGCCAGTCGTCCTGGTCAGGGACCTGCAGATGATGTTAGAGAGGCAGAGGCTGACATTTATAAAAGGGCCTTTTGGTGGAAATACCGAAAATAGCAGACCTCCAAGCTCGGAGGTCGGCTCTAAAGTTCTGTTGTATTCTATTGCTAGTCTGGACAATTCAAATACTCTGATCTTGAAATTATAACTGCTTTTTAGTTTGGAGATCACTTGGAGATCACTTGATGCTAATCAAGTGATCTCCAAACTAAAAAGCAGTTATAATGTCTTTGTTATTCATCGCTACACCTCCCCCTTATTTACCAGTAAGACTCCCTAATCGGGAGATAAGCGACCGTCAGGTCGCAGCGTGATTTTAGGCCAAAATGTGTAGGAGCAGTGTCCAAAAATGTGTTTGGAAAAATCGGCCTGATGGTGGTGCTATATGGGACAGATCCATGTTGATGAGATGAGTGTAGACATACTGTGTACCGATTTGCGTGATTTTAGGGCAAAATCTGTAGGAGCAGTGTCCAAAAATGTGTTTAAAAAAATCGGCCTGATGGTGGCGCTATATGGGACAGATCCATGTTGATGACATGAGTGTAGAGCAAGTGTGTACCGATTTGCGTGATTTTAGGGCAAAATTTGTAGGAGCAGTGTCCAAAAATGTGTATGAAAAAATCGGCCTGATGGTGGCGCTATATGGAACAGATCCATGTTGATGAGATGGGTGTAGACATACTGTGTACAGATTTGCGTGATTTTAGGGCAAAAATTTTAGGAGCAGTGTCCAAAAATGTGTTTTGCAAGAATCGGCCTCATGGTGGCGCTAGAAGAGGGGCATGTGAGAATTGATTGGTGGGGGAGGTTGTGGTTTGGCAGGCAAGGAGTGTGTGTGCAAAATGTGTCATGGATCGCGGCAACGGTTGCGGAGATATGAGCAGGGCAAAAGTGTGACGTGTGACGTGTGACTGACTGACTGACGGACAGACAGCCGGTGGAGGTTTTGATAGTAAATGCGACCTGACGGTCGCAATACATTTCTTTGCAGATCTGCACTGATCTCAGAAACAGCCCCTATGGAATACTCAAGACTGAAACCAGTCCCCAGGACTGAGAACTTTAACCCATGCTTGAACGCTGCCTTCAGGTAATGCATGGAAAGAGGGGGCATTTGCATTTCTTTCACCGTAGTAGAAACTGCATTCATGGTCTGGAAGAGGACACGTTTTTACAGACGGATAAAAGGGCAGGGGCTCAAGCCCACTTTGATGTCTATGTGTGCACCCTACCTGTTCTGGACCCTCTGAGCCTCTGTGGGGGAGACTGAGGGTTCCTGCTCCTCCCCTGGGCTCCTCTCTGCTGCCCCCTTGTGGTGGCTCCTGCTCCTGCATGAGGAGGTGACAGACAGGGATGGAGAACTGCTCCTGGTTCTTGTGCGCCAGGCGGTCTGCGTCCCAGGAGGTGGGCGGAGCCAGAGAGGAGGACCGCAGTGCCGTGACCATGTCCGCCTGGGTACAAACACACAGGGGGAGGGTGTTGATTGATTGAAGAGTTTATTAGCAGTTTGCAATAGAGCAGTATACAACCAACCAGTATACAACTGCTATACAACCAAAATGTGGAACGCCCTACCGAAGGCCTTAAAGGAGTGTGGTTCCCTAGCATCCTTTAAAATCACCCTGAAAAAACAATTACAGGCAGCAGCCATTCGCAACTGGCAATAACAAACCTAGCCTAGTTTATTTTGTTTTTATTTACTTTTGCTTTTTTCTTTCTTTTTTTTACTATATCTACTGCATAGTACTGTGTTCTATCCGTCTGTCATTCAATGTTATATGAGATACTTCAATGGTTTCCTATGGAAATAAGCTTAGTCTTTTCTAGGATCTCCTTTTAGTTGACCTTGTAACAGTGAACTGTACCGTCATGAAACTGTACCTTTTCCTATGCAAACTTCTAATAAAGTCTTCAATCAATCAATCAAAGTGTGACGTCATTTACCCATCCTACCTGGTTTGCGATTTTCTTCCCCCGTTGTGAATTCCCATAAACCTTTTTCATATGGCGTCATATAAGAACTGTGTTCCAATTATAAACAAATGATCTCAGCGGTTTGACTCATATGGATATGAAGAATCAACTGATGGTGAGAAAACGTTATGTTACTGTCGCCAAATCAGTTAAATTTTCACCAGAAACAGACTGTATCAAATATGAATGAATGACTATCATAAACCATACAGAGCCACCTCCCCGACAATATCGCAAAGACCGTTTCTTTATTATTTATGGACCACAATGCTTATATGAGACGACTTTAAGATGACCCAATGTTATTCTAAATTACTTCCATGGAACCGGGGGATGAGCGAGTCACCTCATGACTTTGTTGCTCTATAGAAAAAAGTCCAGCACAAATCACTGGTACAAGGTCAGCTAAAAGGAGTTCCTAGTAAGCCTTACGGCTTATTTACACAGGAACCACTTCATGTTTCTCATATAACGTTCAAAGATAGACGGATAGAACACAGTGCTTTACATAGGATAACATCAATCACCAAAGCAGAAAAGAAAAAAGAATAAAAATACGTCATTTTACAAGTCACTAGTAGCAGCCGTCTGAAGGTGAGTTTTCAGACCAGAGGCTAGGGATTTGCTCTCCTTTAAATGACAACTTTGTTTTTTTCGTATCGTATCGCCATGAATGAACCGATATCGTCCATGTATCGTATCGTTAACCATGTATCGTGATGCGTGTCGTATCGCTGTTAAAATGTATCCTTACACCCCAACTAGGGCATTCAGGAATAGTGATTTTTAGTATTCAAATTATTCGACCTCAAAGTATTTGAATAGTGGAATATTCGACAGGACTGTCCAAACTTTCAAACATTAAGTAAGCAAGAGGCGAACATTGTGAAAATAGCAGATCTACATGCTCACAACGCCTCGCAACGCGAGGCGTTGTGAGCATGTAGATCGGCTATTTTCACAATATTTATCTGTGGAACCGAGTCACATTAAATGTAATACCTACAATTCCAAGTGCTTGACAGGGTGGGGGTCCCCAGTTCAAATATTCAACAATACTGCAACAAATATGTTTATTTTGGGGGTCACGGCCTAAAAAGGTTTGAGAACCCCTGGTATAGAGCATTAACAAATTCATCCACCAGGGGCATTGACAACTCATTCTTATGACTTCTTATCTGGCCAAGCTTCATAAACTATATATATTTTAAAGAGTAAAACAATAATAAAACAAAAATAAGCGAATATTCGAATTCAGTGAACAACGTCGAATAGTGACTTTGATATTCGACTATTCGAATATTCGAATATTTGGTGAATGCCCTAACCCCTACTGTGAGGCGACAGCGTTACAGACTGTGGTCCTACCTGTACGTCTTTCAGAGCGTCCTTATCCCAGGCCCCCAGCATGAGGGACACTGTTCCTACCTGTACGCCTTTCAGAGCGTCCTTATCCCAGGTCCCCAGCATCAGAGACACTGTTCCTACCTGTACGCCTTTCAGAGCGTCCTTATCCCAGAACCCCAGCATCAGGGACACTGTTCCTACCTGTACGCCTTTCAGAGCGTCCTTATCCCAGGTCCCCAGCATCAGAGACACTGTTCCTACCTGTACGCCTTTCAGAGCGTCCTTATCCCAGGTCCCCAGCATCAGAGACACTGTTCCTACCTGTACGCCTTTCAGAGCGTCCTTATCCCAGGTCCCCAGCATCAGAGACACTGTTCCTACCTGTACGCCTTTCAGAGCGTCCTTATCCCAGGTCCCCAGCATCAGAGACACTGTTCCTACCTGTACTCCTTTCAGAGCGTCCTTATCCCAGGCCCCCAGCATCAGGGACACTGGTCCTACCTGTACTCCTTTCAGAGCGTCCTTATCCCAGGTCCCCAGCATCAGAGACACTGTTCCTACCTGTACTCCTTTCAGAGCGTCCTTATCCCAGGTCCCCAGCATCAGGGACAGGTCCACCACACACTGCGGACGCAGCCGGCCGCCACCGGGGGCGCTGTGGCGCTTCCAGGTCTTCCAGATCTTCTCTCGGACCGAGAACAGGGTGGTGCAGGGAGGGGGGAGGGGCTTACGCTTCCCCGCCGCCACGGTGGCCATCTTGGCGATGGACAGGTAGAACCTGCACCTGGTGACCTGTGGAAGGGCAATTCATACTTTTTTCAAACACATTTTTGGACACTGCCCCTACAGATTTTGCCCTAAAATCACGCAAATCGGTACACAGTATGTCTACACTCATGTCATCAACATGGATCTGTCCCATATAGTGCCACCATCAGGCCCATTTTTTCAAACACATTTTTGGACACTGCCCCTACAGATTTTGCCCTAAAATCACGCAAATCGGTACACAGTATGTCTACACTCATGCCATCAACATTGATCTGTCCCATATAGCGCCACCATCAGGCCGACTTTTTCAAACATTTTTGGACACTGCCCCTACAGATTTTGCCCTAAAATTACGCAAATCGGTACACAGTATGTCTACACTCATGTCATCAACATGGATCTGTCCCATATATTTTTTCAAACACATTTTTTGGACACTGCTCCTACACATTTTGCCTTAAAATCACGCTGCGACCTGACGGTCGCTTATCTCCTGATTAGGAAGTCTTACTGGTTACACAACCTGGTGACCTGTGGAAGAGCAATTCACACTTATTACACAACCTGGTGACCTGTAGAAGGACAATTCACAATAGACAGACAGTAGGACAGACCTGTGTATTATAATGGAATCCCAGAGTGTAGGACAGGGTTCCCCAATTAGTTTTCCCCAAGGGCCGAATTATGTCTAGGGTACCAAGCCGAGGGCCACAACATTGCAGGGGGCGACAGCGGCGTTCCCGCTACTCCAGCGACAGTTCAGATATCGTCGTTGTCGGGTGAAAATCTTGTATCTCCAAAACCGTTTTCAATTTATAATTTTTACAATTATTTAAACTAGTGAAAACAGCAGATCTACAAGCACACAACACCTCGCACCTCACTACTTTTGTGCGACAGCCTTGTATGATTTGCGAAAGAACGTACACATTTGGAGATACAAGATTTCCACCCGACAACGACGATATACTAGTGTTGTTGCTGCTCTTATACCACCATTATTACTGGGGTTGGTGGGGGCCAGACAGTAGCCCCCCGCGGGCCGCCTATTGGGGAACCCTGGTGTAGGACATCAGACAGACAGACAGACAGACAGACAGACAGACAGACAGACAGACAGACAGACAGACAGACAGACAGACAGACAGCCTACCGTTGTGTTATAATGGAACCCCAGTGTGTAGGAGATCAGTCGTATGGTGGCGTCCGTCAGACTCAGTCCAGACGAGCACTGAGACATGTCATGTTTGTCCCGAAGATCCTCTGTGGCCGACAACGAGAGGATAGCTGGGATCTGGACAGAAGGACATTATACTGTAAAAATAATGGTTGTTTTTAAGGAATCTATCATGGTTAAAATTTAGGTTTTTTTAAGTTACAATGGGTGTGGCCCTGGGCCTGGAGGGCCTGGTAACATTTACATCAAATATCTAAATACTGAATCAAGCAAATTAAAAACTGTTCAGGGTGTTCATAAAAGCCTGATTAGACGATAAAATTACCAAAAGTTTTTTTGAAAGTGAAATATCCCTTTAAATTGTTTAATCACCAGCACCTAGTCTCGCGTAGCCAGACAACTATTCCACAATCTCCGAATGCTATATAGAGTCTGGAACGGCAGATCCCGAACGGCGAGTATCGGAAGTAGCCACTGCTGCACTGAACTGTAGTCCCATTGGAAACATAACAGAAACACAATATCTCAGACAAAGTCATTCGAGCGGCCTATTCTTGTTATGAGTGTATAGTTTAAGAAAACGTTTGAAAACAACATGGAAGTAACACCAACAACACCAGAGAAAGACGAAATAATGCCCCAAATTTTTTTGAAAGGAGACATAACTCTTCCAGTAGGACTTGTTATTGCTACTGCACCAAGGGAGCGGTTGCGTCACATCCGCTTTATCTCGCACTCATCATTTCTATTCCGGTTTGCCAGACTGTATGCCGGGAGCATTTGGCCAAATCGCGGAGGCAACAGTCTGGCCACGCGAGACTAACCAGCACCGAACGTCACCTACTCCATCATACTACCTGTTATTACCCGGCTTGGTTGAATGCTTGATTCTGATTGGTCAAGCGCTGAAATCAGCAGTGAATTATAGGTGAATAATGACCGCTCCGCTCTTTAACAGAAGACTCAGAACACCTGCTGCAGTCAGGCTGCGCTGTTAATAAGGGGATTTTATCAGATATTTGAAAAATCTGCGAACTAAATCGTTACCAAGAAATTTCTTCACCAATGTGTTTCTAAAGGTGTTTAATAATATGTACTAAAAGGTTGAAATTCAACTCCCGGGGGAAACCTCATAAAAAAACTGATGAAAGTGTGTATCCCATTAACCTTACTATACAGGAAAAAAATACAAAAAGTAAATCTGCTTTAAGTAGCATGTGAGGGGTCCAACTATTTTTATGATGCTGAATCCATTGCAAGCATTTGTTTTGCACAAAAAACATTCCGTGGGCTACAAATGGGCCCCACAAAACTGGAAAAGTGATGACTCATCACTAAAGCATCATTCAGCCATGTCAACAAACACACAGCGTCATTCACAACTAAACGTTGCTCTCAAGAATGTTTTTAAAAACATTTGAGGCGAGAAATAGACAACGCAGTATCAAAAAATGGATTCTATTTTATCAGCACTTCCTTGTTTGTTTTCCAAGGCGACCGTGTTGCAGCGCAACACTTGTGAACACTTTCAGCAGTCTGTAAACATGGAAATACTTTGTTTTGTTTAGAGCTGTCAGTTTGCCTCTAAAATCCCATTCGAATTTCATTCATTCATTTTTATAATTTTTCGAAAATAGTCGAATACGGTATGTTATATAATATATAAAAAAATATATATATATTTCTTTTATATTTTTTATAAAATGTATAGTTGTAAAATAATAAGCACTTTATGTGCGCAAATTCAGATGCTATAACAGGCTGGGAAAAAAGCTAAGCTACAAGCCCTAACTACATTGCATCATCGATGTAGATCGGCGGAGGCGTGGCCAGCAGCTAAATAGCTTGTTTAGACAGCATGTCTTCCCAGCGTACCAGAACGGTGCCACGAGAGAGAGGAGCAGAGCATAAAAGCCAGCTCCTCTACGTTACTGACGGAGAAATATTACATTAGTCTTTGGCTGTCCGCTGTTGTCATAAGTTTCTTAAATGTTACTTTCAACTGAAGCTTTGAAACAGCAGGAGAAATAGCCAAGTAGCTAACCAGCTAATCTATGAAGAAAGGAGAGGAGAGGGGCAGAGGATAGCTCCGGACTGCAGCGATGCAAACTGGTGTCGGGTGTCTCACACACAAAGTGCTGTGGCATAACTTTCTCTGTGTCCACTGCAGTGCATGCCATGTACAAACGTAATTGTTGATCATTTGTGACTTGATGAAAGCATTTATTTTTGCAATGAGAGGTCAGGATTCCTTTTTTTTTTTTTTTTTTTTTTTACATTTCGAATAGTAATTGAAGTATTCGACTCTAATCCATTTCTTTAATATTCGAATTGTAGTCGAAAAACAAATTTCATGCTGACAGCTCTAAGTCAAATTATTAATTTTATTGAGTAGCAGGGTAATAAGCAGGATAACATCTCTCTCAGCGGTGATTATGGAGTGATAGGAGACCGACAGGTTGATATTCCACCTCCGCTATCGCGTTGGTGGCATATCAACCTGTCACTCCCTCTAGTCCCAAAAACCACACAGCTTGTTCTTTATACTGGTGGATTTATTTGCGCTCTTGCTGGCAAAGAACCCAACGCAAAACTGTTCAACACAAAAGCATATTCAATACACAAACATAAATAATAGAAGAACGCAAATCAAACATTGTACAACATAATGCAAATAAGGAAATAAGAAAAATACAAACAAACACACCTCGCTGGCTGCATGTACTACTAAAGGGAATGAATGGTTGTCCAGTCCAAACAAGCAAGGTAAGGCAAGCGACAAACAACTGCAGCAAGGTGCAGCGACTCAAACTGCAACAACAAAATCAATAACTCACCAAGACGTTCACAATAAACAACATTGGCTTTGATAACACATGAACAAATGATCAAACAAATAACAAACCTGTCTCCCGACTCTGTGCTTGCATTTGCCAGCCTCTATCACACACTTCGTTTTGGGGAGAGAGTCTGGGATTTCAGGAAGAGCTTTCATTTCTACGTCATTGCCTCAAACCACGTGCCCCAAGCCTACAGAAACCACGTGCCCCAAGCATACAACCCTGATTGGCCAACCCTTGAAGCTGGTTGAGGAAATAGAATCTCAATGGATCGGTGCCAGACCGTACTACAACACCACTACCGCCAGGGGGTGTTGTTGTGTTTGGTCTGGTTTATTAACCAGGCAATGCTTGCATGTGAGAAGTTAGGAAGTGCTTAGAGCAACCACTTGGTCTGCCATACTGAATCAACTACATTTAAAGGCTACCAGGAATGAGTAAATGATACATTTCCGGTGAGACACTTCACAATAAAACAAAAACCCACGAAACAAGCGAGCAAGTAAATGAAATAAATTACAAAACAATAAAACGAAAATGACGCCAGTTACACAACCTGTCGGGCTCCTATCACTCCATAATCACCGCTGATCACCACTGCCCAATGTCATCTACTCCATCATATTGCATGCCATGCGACCCATTGTGAGCTTGTAGATCTGCTATTTTTAAAAGATTTGTGTGCATTTGAATGCTTGAAATGGGACGTTCTGCATAAGGAGTACTTTTACTTTTGGTGCTTTAAGTGCGTGTTGATGCCAATGCTTTTGTACTTTTACTCAAGTACATTTAGAATTCCCGGCTTTTCCTTAACGGAGTACTTGTACAGTACGTTGTGGTATTGATACTTTTACCTGTGTTGATCAAACAGAAGAGAGTACCTGATAATGACCGTCTGACAGGAAGACCAACTGGGCGGATCCATGATGGACCGCCTGAGTGGCGGTCATGTCGCCCAATGACACGATGGTACCTGGAGACACAGTTAGTATTATTATTATTAATAATTACTGAGACATGTCTCCTAACGCCACCACATGAACAGTTAATATTACTGTCTGTAGTTGTGTTTCCATAAAGCCGTTTTTTTGCGCATTGAGGCTTTTGAGCATAAATCCTTTTATGGAAACACTTCAAAATTCGAATAACCTTTCATTATTCGCAAAAACATTTATGCGCTTGGATATCTCTCATATAAGCATTACGGTCCAAAAATAAACAAACGTTCTCCTCGATATTGTCGGCGAGGTGGCTCTGTATGGTTTATGATAGTCAGTCACTCATATTTGATACAGTCTGTTTCTGGTGAAAATGTAACTAATTGGGCGACAGTAACATTAGCGTTTTCTCACCATCAGTTGATTCTTCATATCCATACGAGTCAAACCGCTGAGATCATTTGTTTATGTTTGGAACACAGTTCTTATATGACGCCATATGAAAAAAAGTCTATGGGAATTCAGAATGGGGGGGGGGGGGGGGGGGGGGGGAGTGAACCAGGTAGGATGTGTAAATGACGTCAAACTTCACTGCACTATTAGGGGTGGGCGATATAGAAAAATACAATATATCACGATATGTTTCCAGGCTGTATCACGATACAAGATCGTATTACAATTATTTCTCATGTTGTATTTTATGGTTATTTTTCAAGTTACTTAACCCATTTAGGGCCTAGGATTATTGACTGCTTTAACTATTGAACAATAGCAGATATACAAGCTCACAGCGCGGCACCGAGTGCCGCGCTGCGAGCTTGTAGATCTGATATTTTTGAAAAATCATGATTTTTCTTTGCAAGTCTTTGAATATATCTACTTAAAAGCGAACATTTGTAACTCAAACATTTGCTTCTGGGTGGTCCCTGGAACAACATATTTTGAGATGGGGGTCCGTGGCCAAATACCTGTAATTTTGAGGGTCCTTGACATGAAAAAGTTTGAGAACAGCATGATTTAGGGGAAGGATTTAGAAGTTGGGTCAAAGATATTCAAAGACTTGCACACATTTTCACGATTTAAAAAAAATAGCAGATCTACAAGCTCGCAGCGCGGCACTCGGTGCTGCGCTGCGAGCTTGTATATCTGCTATTTTTCTAAAGTTAAAGCATAAAATACTGGTTAAAGTGTTTAAAATCTAACGCGACTCGGGCGCGTTCCGGTTATTTGAGAGTTAACAGTACAACCACCTGCAAGGTAACAAACACTAAAAGAAAAAGCAGTAACAGACCATTTAGACCAGTGGTCCTCAAAGTGTGGTCCAGGGACTCTCTGGGTTCCTTTTTGGGAGGTCTAAATTGACCCTTACAAGAATGTAACTCTGACAGTGTACAAATGAAACCAAAAGGGCCCACTTGGTTTCATTTGTATAGTGTCAGAGTCAAGGGACCAAAATGCAGCTTTAAATGAATTCTGCAATGAATCTCTGTTTTAATGATTCAACAGGATTTCTTATAAGTCTCTCTCATTGTATCACGATCTATACGATATCTCTGAAAAGGCATATCGTGGACACAATGTATCGTCTCAACGATATTTATCACCATATGATCGCCCACCCCTACTGACGTTTGGATCAAATTTGTATCTCCCGTTACTGAACCGATCAACCAACATCTCTAGCAATGACTACATATCTGAACACACCAGGGCATTCACCAATAGTGATTTTTAGTATTATTGAACCTCAAAGTATTCGAATAGTGGAATATTCGACAGGACTGGCCAAACTGTCAAATATTAAGTAAGCAAGAGGCGAACATTGTGAAAATAGCAGATCTACATGCTCACAATGCCTCGCGTTGCGAGATATGCCATTTTTTTCCACAATATTTATCTGTGTAACCGAGTCACAATAAATGTAATACCTACAATTCCACGTACTTGTCAGGGTGGGGGTTCCCAGTTCAAATATGTTTATTTTGGGGGGCACGGCCTAAAAAGGTTTGAGAACCCCTGGAATAGAGCATTAACAGGGGCATTGGCAACTCATTCTTATGACTTCCTATCTAGACAAGCTTTATAAACTATAGATTTTTTTAAAGAGAAAACAATAAAATAATAAAAATAAGCGAATATTCGACTTCGGTGAACAACGTCGAATAGTGACTTTGATATTCGAAATATTTGGAGAATGGGTCAGGGGCCTTCAACGTTTTCAGGCCAAGGACCCCTTAGTTGAGAGAGAGATGAAGCAGGGACCCCCACAACCTGTTCATAGATTCCATATAGTTTCATTGTTTGACAGCACAATCATCAGTGTATTTTGGATTCATGTCAATTTGTGTTTTCAGATATTTAACCACTTGAACCGTCAATACTTAATAAACTTGACCTTTCACTCTGTACTTAGTCTGCTCTTTTTCCCCTCTACACCAAAGCTCTTTGCCGAATATAGCCGATCTACAAGCTCACAACGCCTCAGCTTGTAGATCGGCTATTTTTGGCTAAAGTTCTCAGAATATGGACACAGGGGTTCAAGTGGTTAATATAAAAAAGGAGAAAAAAAAACGTTCTATCACTCAAAGATTTGGAGGACCCCCTGTAGTAACCCCTGTAGTAACCCCTAGGGGTCCCAGACCCCCTGTTGAAGACCCCTGCAGTATATCATTAAAATCACAGAACCCCTCCAATTAATATGACTTGCCTGATTGACATCAAGAAGGGCCTGACAGCTCCCTTCATGGCATCCTAAGTAGCCAATAGGGCTGTCACAATTATTACATAATCGTGTAATCGTGATTATTTGACATAAACGTGATTATTTTTCATAATCGTCACAATCGTTACCATGTCAAAAAATAGTGGATATAGCAGATCTACAAGCTCACAACGGGTCGCATCGCGACGCGAGCTTGTAGATCGGCTATTTCCACTATCAATGTTCTTTTTTTAAGTATGAAGTTGTCAAAAATGTCAGTAATTTCTTTGTACATTTAGGTTATGTGTCATATCTACCATGTGCAACTTCAAAGCCTAAAAGCCAAAAAGAAATGTAATTGTCAACAAAAACACAATTAAATCGTTAATCGCAATTATTTGAGTGACAATTAATCGTAATGTAAAATGTCATAATGGTGGTGACAGCCCTAGTAGGCAAACCCCCAAATGCAAACGTACCGTACCACTTCCATACAGAATGGGCTGAAGACTTTTACCCCTATATGTTCCCATTTCAAGTGTATTTGGGGGGGGGGGATAAAGGGTTAGGGTTTAACCCGCACTCAGCGAATTTCTCAGCAACTTCCTGGTGCTGACGTCAGCTTTGGAGGGTAAAATAACATAGAAATAGCTGGACTTAAAGTCAACAAATCATTATTTTGAACGGTAAAGTAAATTATGCCTTTTACAATCTTGTCTTCTTGATCATGCTAGCCGTATTTTATACATTACTATTCGGAAATTGCATTAAATTTGCGATTTCTGTGTTAACTCTATGGGATATTCCCCTTCTACCATGACGTCAGCGCCAGGATGTTGCGTAACGTGAATTCGGTCAATTCAGCTGTTTGTGTGACTTTCATCACTTCCAAATTTACTTGTTTAATCTGGCCTGATTGAGTTCTCTATCCTGAATGGATAAAATTGGTATCCCGCCCTGAAAATGCCTTTTCTGTTTAACAAAGAGCTGGAGAAACTCCTGCTACTCAACAAACACTCTATAGCAATGATTACTGTCACATAAGGGAAAGTTATCCAAGTGTTAGACCAATCTGGGAACTAAATCTAAATCAATAGCTTTCTTCACAAATGTGTTCATAAAGGTGTCTACAATCACCTCTGAACTCTCAATCAAAACTCCCTTCCGGAATGTTTTGGTAGCCAATCAAAGTCGGGGGTATCCCGAGGGCCTGGGATTAAAATGGCCAATATGAGCGTATGAGGTGTGTAATTAGGCTGCTGAATCCATTCCAACCATTAGTTATCAGTAAAAATTAGGGATGCCCAGATCGGGATCGGGAGATCGGGGCCGATTTCAAAAGATCATTTCTCTTCTAGCGCCACCATGAAGCCGATTCTTGCAAAACACATTTTTGGACACTGCTCCTACAGATTTGTCCCTAAAAACACAGTATCTCTACAGTCATGTCATCAACATGGATCTGTCCCATTTCCCATACTCCCTCCTGATTGGCTACCATTGCCTTCCAAAGTTTTTGTATGCGACCTGACGGTCGCTTATCTCTCGATTTAGGGAGTCTTACTGGTAACAGTAGTAGGCCTATTTCTATTTTCTACAATGCAGCATTGATACTTTTACCTAACAGTATTTCTACAATAAAGTATTGATACTTTTACAGTACTTTTTTCTACCTACGTTACTCCAGTGCTATCTTCACCTTTGAGAGAGCTATTGTATTTAACACCTATTTTAACCAAAGAAAATCCCTTATTGTACGTTTTAACAACTATAGGGGTCTTCAACGTTTTCAGGCCAAGGACCCCTTAGTTGAGAGAGAGATGAAGCAGGGACCCCCAAAATCTGTTCATAGATTCCATATAGTTTCATTGTTTGACAGCACAATCATCAGTGTATTTTGGATTCATGTCAATTTGTGTTTTCAGATATTTAACCACTTGAACCGTCAATACTTAATAAATGTGACCTTTCACTCTGTACTTAGTCTGCTCTTTTCCCCCTCTACACCAAACCTCTTTGCTGAAAATAGCCGAACTTTTTTTAACCACTAAAACACTAGCCTGGCTTGGCCAGACTCTATACTAATGCAGCTAAATAACTGCAGTATATACTATACTGCAGTTAGTTAGCTGCATTATTATATAGGCTGGCCCCAGGCTAGGGACCCCCCACCCTGACGAGCACTAAGAGTTGAGGCATTACATATATATATAGAACACGGTTATGTTGTGAAAATAGCAGATCTATATGCTCACAACGTTGTGAGCATATAGATCTGCTAATTTCACAATTTCAGACTCTAATATTTGACAATTTGGTCAATGTTTAATTTATAATTTTAGATGTATTAAAAAGTCTTTAAATTGTCACTTGACTCACTTTAGAAATGTGCAGATACCCTCTATACACTTAAACTTTATGTTGGTATGTTTACTGTAGAGTGAGAAAACAATGTTGTACATAAGGGTTAATCATCTGGGGATCCCCCACAATAATTGTTTTAACTCCTTGTTTTAACATGGGTGGATGATGGTATAGCTGAGCTAGGCTACTAAAACACAATCATCCTCACCTTTCAGCCTCTGCTGAGTCTGCCAGTGACTGCTGGATCCGCTGTCATCCCAGCTCAGAATCATGTTTTCGATCCACGGATCGTCTGTGGTTTTGGATGTGCGAGGCATTCCTACAGGCATGATGTCACAATTAAATACACAATTACCTTACGTCATTATTAATTACAGAGATTACATGACTAATTACAGAAATAATTCAGTCACAACTACTAAATTAAAGTCTAATTAGTCAATTATTGTGTCACTCGTTTCCATGTTGAAAAATGTTGATAGCAATGATTACATTTATAATCATTATATTTTCAAACATTAAAAAAATAGTGTAAATAGTAGATATACAACCTCACAGCGACGCGTTGTGAGCTTGTAGATCTGCTATTTCCACTATCAATGTCCTTTTTTAAGTTGTCAACTATGTCAGTCATTTCTTTGTATATTTAGGTTATGTGTCATATATCTGCCAATGGCATGGGCAGCTGCAAAGCCCAACAAGCCAAACAGAAATGTATTAAATTGTCAACGATTAAAAACACACACACACACACACACACACACACACACACACACACACACACACACACACACACACACACACACACACACACACACACACACACACACACACAATTAAATCGTTAATCACAATAATTGTTTGAGTGACAATACATTAAATCGTCATGCAAACTGTCATAATTGAGACATCTTTGACTGTTTACAGTTTCTGCAGCAGCCAACCGTCACACAACCATATATGAACTGTAGTGTCTCCTTGCAAATTGCAACACTAGATTTTATTTTAATCGGATGATTTAATCTATGTCTACGGATTTAACATCCGTAGACATGTTATGAGCTGCTTTCTGTCAATAAATCCGAGCAGACATGGTTTATTTTCTAAGTCTTGAACTTCGGAAGCGCTCGTCTTCTATTACGCAGCGTCCCGCTGCCTCCTGCATTATGTGACATTTAAGCCGCTATCAGAGTCGGTTAGTGCGGTGTAGTCTTTTTGAGTCATAAAACTACAACGTTAACGCTCAAAAAGACTACACCGCACTACACCCGACTCTGATCGAGGCTTCAGAACCAGCTGGTATACAGGACCACTGAGTGAATTCCCACAAGCGCTTCCAAACTCCAGCACTTAGAAAAAATAATCACCTGTAGCCAATTTCTTGATAGAAAGTAGCTCCTAACATGTCTACGGTGTATTTTTCTTAAACAAACACTTTGCAGATAGAGAGAGGATACTCCAAGCTTTCCATATACCCTGCTAGAAAAACCAGCACAAGACCAGCAGTAAGACCAGCACCAGCACCAGCACAAACCAGCGCATGTTGTGTTTTCGAGCTGGTCTGTGCTGGTGCTGGTGCTGGTTTGTGCTGGTCCCACCATCTAAACCAGCATGAACCAGCACAGACCAGCACCAGCACAAACCAGCGCTTACTGCTGGTCTGTGCTGGTGCTGGTCTGTGCTGGTCTGTGCTGGTGTGGTCAGGGACCCCCGGGGGACCCCCCTGAGAAGTGGACCAGGTCTTTGCTGGTTTAATTTGCTCTTTGCTCTGGTGCTTGAATCCTGTTCTGTATTTGACCATATTAGATTGTGACATTATTTTTGACATTGTGGGTGTGAGTGGGATTCGAACTTACTACCTCTGGCACTTCAGTCCTGCACTTATCCTCGGCGCCACTGGAACCAGCACAGACCAGCACCAGCACAGACCAGCAGTAAAACACAACATGTGCTGGTTTGTGCTGGTGCTGGTCTGTGCTGGTTTATGCTGGTTCATGCTGGTCTGTGCTGGACCAGCACCAGCACCAGCACAGACCAGCAGTAAAACACAACATGTGCTGGTTTGTGCTGGTGCTGGTCTGTGCTGGTCTATGCTGGTTCATGCTGGTCTGTGCTGGACCAGCACCAGCACCAGCACAGACCAGCAGTAAAACACAACATGTGCTGGTTTGTGCTGGTGCTGGTCTGTGCTGGTCTATGCTGGTTCATGCTGGTCTGTGCTGGTGCTGGTGCTGGTCTATGCTGGACCAGCACCAGCACCAGCACAGACCAGCAGTAAAACACAACATGTGCTGGTTTGTGCTGGTGCTGGTCTGTACTGGTCTGTGCTGGTCTATGCTGGTTTATGCTGGTTCATGCTGGTCTGTGCTGGTGCTGGTGCTGGTCTGTGCTGGTGGACCAGCATGGGACCAGCACAGACCAGCATAGACCAGCACCAGCACCAGCACAGACCAGCATGAACCAGCATAAACCAGCATAGACCAGCATGAAAATTGTGCTGGTCTGTGCTGGTTTTTCTAGCAGGGTATACAGCCCCAATATTGGTGAGTTTGAAGCCGTTTAATACAATCAGATAGCAAAAAACTGTTTTGATGCATTGGCTGCCTATGGGAGGTATTGCAACCCTAGATTCAACCGATATAAAAACAATCTATTGATTGATTGAAGAATTTATTAGAAGTTTGCAATAGAAAAAAAAGTACAGTTTCATGACAGTACAAATCACTGGTACAGGGTCAACTAAAAGGAGATCCTAGAAAGCCGAGGCTTATTTCCACAGGAAACCACACTTTAAGTATCTCATATAACATTGAAAGACAGACTATAGTGTTGCAATTTTAAGGTTGAGACGTTCGTTGCTTTAACAGGTCCTTAAAAGTTGTTGAATCAAGTTTTATGAACATAGAAGCAATGTTTTATGAACATAGAATGCAGTTTTATGAACATAGTATCAAGTTTATGAACACAGAATCAATAGAAGTAAGTTTTATGAACATAGAAGCAAGTTTTATGAACATAGAATCAGTAGAAGTAAGTTTTATGAACATAGAATGCAGTTTTATGAACATATCGTTGTTTTAAACGTGTTAAATAAAGCAGTAACGGTTAGTTTTCAGACTCACTCACCTCTAGGACTTCCAACGTAACCCAGACGGTAAAAGGTCTTATTTGGGACGATCCTTTCAGACAGGGTGTTGAACTGTACTTGTACTGAACTACATCTCAACTGTATTACTGTACTTGTCCTGTTCTACACGTTTATCTAATAAATAATCAATCAGTTTATTTATTGATCTTCACTGCTGGCGGTGTTGTTTTGAAGTGGTGCAACACCGATCACAGTCCGGCGAGAAACGTAAACGTTCACTCACGTTCCGCCTGTCTATCAACCTCCGTGAATCTAGTGGTGAAAAAAATAACTTCTGGGCAGCAGTCTGTCTGTGTCACAGAGTAGGCTAGTTCACCCCCAAAACAATTTATTATTATTATTTTTCCCTATTGATTACTCAGAGACTTGATTGAGTTCAATAAAATGTTTTTTAGTTTTTGTTGTATTAGCTTACTAATAATTTGATTACAATAAATTAAGGCTGGGACTTTAACTGATTAATTGCGATTAATTAATTACAGAAAATTAACGCGATTAAAAAAATTAACGCATTTTAATCGCACTTAGTTTTTGCACCACAGAACCTTCAGTTTTGGGCATACTGATCATAGCGATGCACCAACCAAGAAGAGACAACAAACGCAAAGGGAGAAGTAGCCGATCAGAGTGCTTTGCTTGGCCCAGTGGATGCGAAATTTAGATTTAAAAAACTCACTTGTTGATTCACTCGTACAACAAAATGTGTTTTACTTGAAAAAAAATGCTTCTCAGGTCAAATATCGATGTGCGATTAAAATGTGATTAATTGCGATTAATTAATCACAGAGCCTGTAATTAATTAGATTAAAAATGTTAATCGCATCCCAGCCCTACAATAAATGTACCCCCATTAATTCCGGATTTGGGTCCCCATCCGGAATCAATGGGGGTAAATTTACTGTGTTCTGTCTGTCTGTCTGTCTGTCTGTCTGTCTGTCTGTCTGTCTGTCTGTCTGTCTGTCTGTCTCATTCAATGTTATTGTCAAAAATAATCCTATAGTTTAATAGTTGAGTTAAAGGGGAAGACCACCCATTTTCAATATTGAACTGTGTCATTAATATACCTTAGAGGAGTTGTGTGGAAATAGAAAAAGAGTTCCCCCCCTTCTGTGTTGCCTAGAACTGGAGGATTGATTTTGGGGTTTGTATTGTAAAGTACAACTTGATGACATCACACATTGTACTTTACAATACAAACCCCAAAATCAATCCTCCAGTTCTAGGCAACACAGAAGGGGGGGAACTTTTTTTCTATTTCCACACAACTCCTCTAAGGTATATCAATGATACATTTCAATATTGAAAATGGGTGGTCTTCCCCTTTAAGTTGACCTTGTACCAGTGAACCGTCATGAAACTGAACCTTTTCCTATGCGAACTTCTTGATCAATAGCTACATTTTCCTATGAAAACTGACAATAAAGTCTTCAATCAATAGCTACCTTTTCCTATGAAAACTGACAATAAAGTCTTCAATCAATCAAACACCTCACTGAGTATAAACAAGTTTTATTTTATTATTGTCAAAATGAAGAACATTTGTTGATAAAGTGATTTTAGAACTTAGGAGGGACTCAGAGTAGACAGTAGAGTAGACATTCTGCTTATACAATAGTGTTTGTAGAAGCCCTAAATGTGACATTTCACCTGTAGATTCTGATAAATGGTCGAGTAGCACCGCCTAGTGGACGAGACGGAGATGTTCCACTAGTAGGAGGCATAAACAATCATATGAATACTGTATCTTGTTGCGTCTCACTGCTTGATGTCATGATTTATAGACAGACTAAATCACTAATATGCATTGTGTGTTATTAAACCCTGGAGTGCAAAGTAATATTATGTAAACCAGACACAGCATGAAGCATCATCATGTACATGATCATGTCATTCATCAAAATACTAAAACAAGACATTAAAAACATGTTTCCATGATGTTCTTATTTTATTCATGTAATGAAATCACAAACTGTAGCTGATGAGACATAATATTGACATTCCAAATACAGAACAGACTTACATGCTGCATTGATGGACTTGTTACTCCACTATACTGTAACAGGGAACTGATTTAATTAATGCAGAAATGCTAATATGTATGATACTTTAGCATAGACACTATTTCACATTAGCAATCCATATTGACAGTGTTGGAGAGAAATTAAGAACATGTACATTTTTTTTTTTTTTTTTACTTTACTCGAGTATTTCCAATGTTCTCCTCTATTACATCTCAGAGGCAAATACTGTACTTTGTACTTCCACTACAAGCTTACCGGTACTTTAAGTTACTTTGCTTATTTTGCTTATTATTACAAAACCATACATAAACCAGTTCAGCACTTTAAATAATGCGGCTATTTGAAAACTCATGGCTGTTGTGATCTGCTATTTTCAAATAATTTTTATATATATTTTATAAATTTTAAAACTTGAGAAACAGGACATTCTGCGTACTGAGTACTTTTACTTTTGGTACTTTGAGTGCAGTAGGCCTACACTCAGACACCAATCCTTATGTACATTTTAGTTTAGCTCAGTGTTTCTCAAACATTTAAATGTCAACGTCTCCCCTTAACTCTGACAGAGTACAAATGGAACCAAATGGACCCGCTAGGGTTCATTTGGTTCCATTTGTACACTGTCAGGGTTACAGACTTGTCAGGGTCAATTTTTAGACCCCTATAAAGGAACCCACAGAGTCCCTAGATTCCACTTTGAGAACCAATGCTCTCCAGCTCATTTCTAAATACAGAACTTTTACTTGTAACTTGAATATTTCTTCATTTTGGTATTGATACTTTTACTCAATAAATAAATCCATGGCTGGCTTGGTGATGACTCCTATAGCCTGAAACAACAACGATAGCGTTGAGTAATGATAACACAAATATAGTAGTGAAGAACTGTACATGGTTAAATGGTTAGTTGACAATCAAACCTGTGACCATGTATAGTTCTAAGAGTACAGCTCATGCCATGTACGTATATTTTTAACTATCCTTTTTTAATGTAGGGTACTGTTAGTAATATGTGTTGTTTTGTTGTTTTTTTCTTTTTCTTGGTTCAGGAAAAATAGTATTTGTATGTATGTTCTTAGGCGCCCTCTCCTAATGTAGGGTTACTGTTTGTTGGTATGTATTGTTTTGTCTTCATGTGGGGACTACGGATGAAATTTAGCATTCTTGCTAATTCCGGCTTATTTACATTGCATTCATGTAGTGTTCATTAATATGCATTGTCCCGTCTAAATAAACAAATAAAGTAAAGTAAAGTAAGTATGTACAAAAAGTCATCATCCACCCATGGGACAAAGAAAGAGCATATAGACCCGTTTCTTGTTTACAAACATTGAGACTAAATGCACAGGTGACTGTATCATGTAATCAATCCCCAAAAACCTGTTGTTTTGGGGAGCGCTGGTTTCATTGGCAAATGTTGGTAGCGACCTGCGCGCGCATCTACTTCTTATCAGTGTAACGTGGACCAGAAATGTGTCTATACCATATACTGTGTAACGCTAAAAGCTGTGACTGGCCATTGTAAGGTGTTACACCAAAAGTGGTGTTTTGAAAGGGTCAAGAGTCCTGCCCTTTTGGGTCATTTTGTGCAAAACCTGATTTGCGACCCGTTGGTCTCATTGACTTCAATATTAATCTCATATACTGTACATACAGTAGCTAAATGTGCCCCCTCCCCCCTCCCCCCTGAAATATTTGCTAATATTTGTGGTCTGAGTTACAGACTGATATACAGTTATATACAATATGTACAATATAGTGGTTCTCAAACTTTTGTATTTTTTAATTCCAAAGAACACCAAATGGAACCAAATGAACCTGCAATGGTCCATGTGTACACTCTCAGAGTTAGACCTGTAAAGCCTCGAACAGAGTCAGGTCCGCGGTGTAGTGCGGTGTAGTCTTTTTGAGCGTTAAGGTTGTAGTTTTATGACTCAAAAAGACTACACCGCACTACACCGCGGTGGATAGCCTTCCACAGCGGACCCGACTCTGATAGCGGCTTAAGGGTCAATTTGGTTGATATGTGTGCACTCTCAGAGTTACAGACCTTTAAGGGTCCATTTGGTTGAAGTGTGCACTCTCAGAGTTACAAGGGTCCATTTGGTCAATCGTTTAGCTGGGGGGGGACCCCCTGGAACATGAAAAAGCAGAACCTCCCACCCTGCTTGGGGGTCCCCAGATGGACCCGCCATGTTGAGAACCAACAGTTCCAAAACCCATCTCTTAGGAAAAAAGCGTCCTAAAAAATAGCTTCTTATACCAGCTCTTATAAGGCCTTCGTTGGCAGAGTTGTTGCCTTTTTTCTTTTTGCTCGGAGCTTGAGCTTGGACCCAGTGATTCTCAACCTTTTTTGTAATTTCAAGGACCCCCAAAATTGGAATGCATTAGAACACGATGGACCCCCCAGATCAGTTAAAAAAGAACCCCTCTCACACCAGCAGCTTTTAAGGCTTTCGCTGGCAGAGTTGTTGGCTTTTTTGGAGCTATACTTAAGGCTGGACTTAAAGATAGTCCTGGAGGGATTGGTGGGAATAACGTGTTCCTTCCACGCGCTACGTCCTACCCGGGAAACTCCCCCCCCCCCCCAGCCCTGTCAGGTGATAAGACGCGGCCTGAACTCCTCATGCATAGAAGGATGAGCTCACTTCAGGGCTCTCCCCAGGTTGGCAGAGGGAGAGCAGAGCCCAGGATTACAGCTTAAGATGGTCCAGGAGCTAAAAACTCCTCATTAATTGTCCTGCGTCGACATGGCAAGTGTTGCTAACAGGTGTCTGCAGACATTCTAACCCAGTGATTCAACATGTTGTCATTTCAAGGACCCCTACGTTTGGAATGCATTACAACAGTGTTTCTCAACCTTTGTTCTGCCACTTTTCATAGCCAACAGATCCCAGGGCACACCTAGATATACGGTGTGTCGTGTGGCTATTTTCAAAATGTTTGCCTCTTTCTTATATTATTTTACAATTTGGCCAATGTTTTACTAGTTTTTTATATCGTTTGCTGATTACTTTTGATACAGTAATGGTCCATTTCCTTTTAAATTCTTGAGGTATTAACAAGGTTTTAAAACACCTTAAATCGTGACTTCACTATCACATTTCATAGACACCAAAGCATCTCAAAGAAGGGCACACCGAAGGCACAGTGGTTGAGAAACACTGCATTAGAAGACAGTGTTTTGATACACGCACCTCAGATCAGTTTAAAAAGAAAAGTGTCCCAAAAAAAGACTCCCCTGCCAACCCTCGTTGGCAGAGCTGGAGGGCTCCTCCGAGGAGGCTGGCCTTGAAGATGATCCCGGAGCTAAAAACTCCTCATTATTTGTTCTGCGTCGACACTGCAAGAGTCACTCACAGGTGTCTGGCGTGGATTTAAAATCATTGTTTTAATTGATGGCCTTCCTGCCCTGGCACTTGGCCTAAAAGAATTGACAACACTAAAGGCCTAAAATGACGAAATTCCAGGCCTGGTACTGCAGTCATTCTAACCCAGTGATTCATTTTGTCATTTCAAGGACCCCTAAGTTTGGAATGCATCAGAACACGACGGACCCCCCACCCCCTCAGATAAGTTTAAAAAAATCGTCCCAAAGAAAGCCCTTCCCCGCCAGCTCCTCACAGCAGCAGCTTCTTGTACTGGCTCTTCAGGTCCTCGTTGGCAGAGCTGCTGTCCTTCTGCTTGGCGCTGGAGGACTTGAGGAGGCTGGACTTGAAGATGGTGCGGGAGCTGGTGCTGCGAGACGACTCGGAGGACGAGTGGGTGCCGCTCTTGTCGCCCGACGACGAAGCACGACAGCCCAGCGCGGCCGCCAGCTGCCGCTGGCACTGAGACGAGCCGAAGTAGTAGACCAGCGGGTCCAGGCAGCAGCTGGCGCTGCCCACGCACACGAACACCAGGTAGACGGCGTAGGATCCGTCGGGCACGTTGTGGGCACCGCCCATCTGCAGGTAGTGGACCAGCAGCAGAATGTTGGTGGGGGTGAAGCACGCCACGAACAGAACCAGCACCGTCAGCGCCATCACCACCGCGCGGGCCTTACGGCGGGACTGGCCCGTCACGCCATGGGGGATCCTGTTGGGAAAGGAGAGGAGAGGAGTGATAGGTTTCATTTAGCACACTGCAACGTTTTCATGTCAAGAACCATAGCTTTCACCGTGGTCATGCTGTGCAGTGCCATAGACACAATTGGCATAAAAACGGTATTTATGTCAGTGACCTGCTGGTCACCGATTCGGCCGGTTTGATATCATACCTGCCGATTTTTGATATTGGCCGATTCCGATGTCCATCCCTACCGTGGTCATGACATGTATGGTCATTGAGTGTTACAGTAGTGCTCCACATAAACCCATAGCACTACTGTAACACTCAATGACCATACATGAAGCAAGATAGCATGTTTAGGTTTTAGAAACCCTTTTTTTTACTGATTAGGTGTGTGGTCTACCTATGTTATTGTATTTTCTAGATTGATATTCATATGCATTTGTTGTATTGTTGTTGATGTTCTGACCTGACATATTATCTTGCTTATTATAGTGATTATATGTATTATATGCTTATTGTAAAACGCTTTGGATTAAACGCGTCTGCTAAATGCCTAAACTGTAAACTGTAACTGTAAACTGTGGTCATCAGACTCCACCTTAGCCCACAGCACTTACTGTAACACTTTCCTACCCCCAATGACCATATAAGTCATTTAGTTGTCATTTTTGTATTTTTATAATTATAATTTGTTACCTGTTTTCTTAGATTTGCCTACTATTTCTTTCCATTTGATGTATTGATGTTGATGTATACTGATGTGCTTAGTGTAAATCGCTCTGGATTAATACCGTCTGCTAAATGCTTAAATTGTTAGTTGTAAATTGTAAAGACCCCCAAAATGTATCTGTGGTCCTATAGCTGTGGTCCATAGGGTTAAGAGGAGTTCTCCTTAACACTATGTCACCCATGAGCTCTTTCACTCACAGGAAAGACTGCACACCTCTCCTCTGTAGTCAAAATAAAAACTTCACTTTCACTACTCTATGGCGGTGTACTTTATGGAGGTGAAACCTATACTTTCCTTACTTTTCCTTAATACTTGTTCCACTCTGAGCCCCCACCTCCCGTCTAAAATACACTTTATGACCAGGAAGGAAAAGAATTCACCGGAAATCTGCTCAAAGAAAGTTTCTATTGACAAGGGCAGTGTGGAGCAGCTAAAACATCCAGTGAAATATTTTCTTTTCTGGTTAAAAAAGTGTATTTTAGACGTGAGGTGGGGGGCTGAGTGTTCCCACTAAGGAAAGTACCGTAGTTTTCCTTCTTGTTTTGGTGAGTAGCGTTTTCTTTTTTTATTATTATTATTATTGTATGAGAGACATTGGTTCAATATTTATACTTGCAGTATGACGACTCAATCAGTTTACTTTACAATGACAGACACATTTCTATTTGCACTGCAGAATGTGCAGATGTTTCAGTGAAAACCTGGAATCTATGTTGTGGATGGCTTTTTTTCCCCTATAAGCTAAACTTCGCTCTGCTGTAATCAAATATATCAATCAAATGGACCCTTTGGGGTTTTTAATTCTGAGAGTAAAAACTAAGCTATGACTGGAACTATGTCTAAAGTAACCCTAACCTCCGATATTCCATAACGTT
The DNA here is from genome assembly GCF_963921795.1 of Nannobrachium achirus. NCBI lineage: Eukaryota > Metazoa > Chordata > Actinopteri > Myctophiformes > Myctophidae > Nannobrachium > Nannobrachium achirus. The sequence continues at coordinate 48,853,688 of NC_137822.1, read as the reverse complement.
GTTGAATACCTCGATATCAATATTACTCGCGATATTAGTTAAATCAATTGCATTATATAGTTATTTTTTGTGCATGTGCTACGTGCATGCATAGTGTGTCTGTTAATTAATTTGACTCACACACCAATACCTCATTTCAAGCCGTCTTCATCAATATGTATACCTCGCATGTTGATACCTCGATATCGATTTATTTTCGATATATTGCCCAGCCTTTAGTCTAAATACATTGACAACTAATGGAAAAGAGATCCTATGTTTGGAACTATGTCTATAAATACATTGACAGCTAGAGGAGAAGAGATTCAGTAGAACTAAGAAAAGTAACTTAATGTTTGGCTGCCGTGTGGGTGTCCCCCTCAGAACATAGCTGATCTACAAGCTGTGACGCGTTGTGAGCTTGTAGATCGGTTATAATAGAAGCCAATATTGTATAGTATATAATCGGGGAATGCGATGCCATCACAGCTTGCCAAAATAAAGTTTGGTCGACTGGAATAGATAGATTTTACATTAAATAAGTAAACTGAAACCAGACTTACACCAAAACATTTCAGATGAATAAAATATGACTAAAACTAAATGGAATGTTATTCAAAAGACCAAAATCAACCAAGTCTACTTAGTTTCTGAACCAGTTGTGTAAAGTAAGTAAATCTACTCAAGTGCTGTACTAAGTACAACATTTAGGTACTTTCACTTTACTGGAGTATTTCCAATTCTCAATTTTTCAATTTTCCACTACATTTCAAAGGCAAATATTATTCTTTTACTCCACTGCATTTATTTAAAGACTTTAGTTTCTAGTTTCTTTGTAGATTTTGATTATTATTAAAAAACAAACATTAACAATTTCAGGCCTAAATACACTCCGACCATTTGAAAATAGACGATCTACGAGATCACAATGTGTGGCATTGCGCGAGTTTGTAGATCTGCTGTTTTCAAAACATTTTTCAAAAGAAAACTTGTGAAACAGGATATTTTGCACAATTTTCTAAGATTGGTCCTTTAAGTACATTTTGATGGCAATACTTTTGTACTTTTCCTCAAGTCAATTTTTAATTCCAGACTTCTACTCGTAACAGAATATTTCTATATTGCAATATTGAAGTGGGACTGAGTTACTAGGGCCCAAGATGGAGGGGCCCTAGTAACTTTAACTATTGAAAAATAGCAGATCTACAAGCTCACAGCGCGGCACCGAGTGCTGCGTTGTGAGCTTGTAGATCTGCTATTTTTGAAAAGTCGTGAAAATGTGTGCAAATCTTTGAATAGGCTATATGTATTTTTTAAGCAAATATTTCTAACTAAAATTTTGCTTCTGGGGGGTCCCTGGAACGAAATATTTTGAGATGGGGGTTCGTGGCCAAATACATATCATCTTGGGGGTCCTTCACGTGAAAAGGTTTGAGCACCACTGACCACTCGGTGCCGCACTGTGAGCTTGTATATCTGCTATTTTTCAATAGTTAACATTCATGGGGGGCCCGCAGTGAATCCTTGTACTCAGGGCCCAGAATTTGGTGTGACGCCCCTGGGTATGGAGACTATATGAAGTGTTCCTCACCTGCTCAGGGTCCAGATGACACGCGTGTAGCACACGGCGGTGACCACCAGGGGGAGCAGGAACAGGCAGCAGCAGAGGACACTGAAGTAGATCATGTAGAAGTTCCTCAGATCTCCTTCATCATCCTGGACATCATGACACGTGGTGATGTCCATGTCCTGTACACACACACACACACACACACACACACACCACGCACACGCACACGCACACACACACACACACACACACACACACGTAATTAAAAAAAAATACAAAAACAATATGTTGCTACAGTACATACCGTACATTTGTAGGCTCCTATAGGGTGCTGCGTTAAGGTCTTTGCACACAGGACCGTTGCGTTTCTTTTTGTTTGCTGCATGACTAAAACACATTGGATTTGGTGTGCAAGGCTGTGCAGAATTCACACTGCGGATCCCAAAAGGAGTCATAAAAGGAGTGATGAGTGCACATATCGAACTGAGTTCGATCGGGAAAAAAACGCACAGCCGCAGCCACCTGCTGCACGGCAAATTCTGGGCCGGTGTGCACAAGGTCATAGATTTTTGTTTTTGATGTTATGCTTTTGAAACTGATATTATCCTAGATAAAGTACTATGTTCTATCCGTCTGTCTTTCAATGTTATATGAGATACTTAAAGTGTGGTTCCTGTGGAAATAAGCCTCAGCTTTCTAGGATCTCCTTTTAGTTGACCTTGTACCAGTGATTTGTACTGTCATGAAACTGTACTTTTTTTCTATTGCAAACTTCTAATAAATTCTTCAATCAATCAGAATCATTGTTTTCTTTAAAAAAGATGAAATCGTCTGTTTTTTCCGTGCGAGAAAAACACATCTGTGTGCAAAGGGCTTTACTCTCCGCCAGAGAGCCTGGCTCTTAGCTTGACCGCTAACGCGTCCCCGGGTTCGCCTCCCTTTCCGGATCGCAGTCATGTACTGTACTACACAAAAAGGTGTTCCCGTTCATAAATGAATTGGATTGTGCATGTGCCCTAGCAGTTGCCCAACTGCCAGTGGCAAGTAAATAAAACGTTTGGAGTGTGTGTGCTTCCAGGTTGCCCCAACGACGGGCAAGTGCATTCTGTCTTCATTAAATATCAGGCCTACTGGCTATTAATGAAGAACAATGCTACCTTTTACAACTAACAGTTGTCATTCTGGTTATTCAAAGTGATGTCTCGGCAGTTATCCAATGGTTTATTATTAATTTGTTCGAAAAGCTCAAAGTTTACCTTACATTTTACAGTGGACCATTTACTTTTCGGGGAACGTGTACACATATGGAAACAAAGTTGTACAGACCAGAGTTCAGAGTCACAGAGCCACAAAGGTCCATTTGGTTAACTATAAGCGATTTAGCTGGGGACACTTAAAAGAGGTGGTGCCATAGTTTTGTACTTTTTCTGTTTTGTATAGTGTCTGTTCAAAAGTCATCTAGTCAGAAACCCTCCCCCTACTCCTTGATTGGATCCACCCCTCAATTGTCACACCTGTGCTCAATAACCACTCATCACTGGCCTGCTATAAATACAGCATGTTTTCCCTCAGTTCTGTTTGGCACCAGCAGCAACCACACTCCCTCTGAGAGCCCTGACCAGGGAGTCTCAGCAGGCCCTCATTATGATAAATGAAGTGAGTCGAATTGTTTGTACTATACGTATTGGTTATTGGATGATCATTGAAGAGAGTTCAATTGCTTATATTATACTTATTGATTATTGTGTGCCTTGAAATGTTTCCCAGAGCACATAGAACTTAAGTATATGTAGATTTAATGTCACATGGTGTATTTAAACTGTTAAATGTTAGTCACTTGGTGTTGTACTGTAAAGTGCTGTTTAATGGGAGAATAATTATGTCTCTCTTTCTTTATAGATAAAATCATAACCACAACCGTGAAGCCTTCATGACTCCTTGCCTGGAATTGCTTGTATGTGCAACGGACCAATAAAAGGCTTAAACGGACCATACTGTGTCATACATTCTGATAGATGTACCATGGTGATGACTACTGTTCCTTGAACCAATAACTATTCTACAAGTGGTCCTTCGATCCCGGATAAGTGTCATTGCCATGAATGGAGAGGAGCTAACCAAATCATCTCGCCCTCAACGCTCCCACCGCCTGCCCCAAAGCCTGGAGGGCTTCGAGGTGGGGTTTGCTACAGGCCCAGACCACACATACGAGCAATCAGAAGAGCATGAAGAAGAGCATGAAGAGGAGCATGAAGAAGAGCATGAAGAGGAGCATGAAGAAGAGCATGAAGAGGAGCATGAAGAAGAGGAAGGGGAAGAGCATGAAGAAGAGGAACACCCTGAAGAGGAGGTTGAACATCCGAACAATGTTCAGCCCCCCCCAAGTTCAAGTAGAGCACCAGAAGGCACCCCAGAGCTTAGCCAAGCAATGAAAATTGATTACCTTTTTGAACAGATGAAGCTGCAAGCAGAGCAGGCGAAGCAGCAAGCAGAGCAGATGAAGCAGCAAGGAGAGCAGGCGAAGCAGCAAGCAGAGCAGGCGAAGCAGCAAGCAGAGCAGATGAAGCAGCAAGGAGAGCTTTTGCAGCGCCTTTGTTCCGAGCGCGATGCAGCTCCCAGACAAAGCAGTTCCCCCTCCATGACAACTCACCTACAGGCATCGGGCCCTAGCCCACAAGACCAGACTCGGTCACATCGACGCCACCCCCCCCCCCCCTGCAGTCAGCCCTTAACCAACTGGTCCCCTCACACCATCTAGCCTCTGGCCAGCTCATATCATCTCATCACTTGGTTTCTCATTCCTCCATGCCTATGTACCCCCCAGCTCTTCACCATCGGCCAGTTTCAACTAATCCTTCACCTTCCCAACTTTCAACCCATCCCCCTTCCTTTCAGCGGCCTGCACTTTCCACCCATCCCCCACCCCCTCAGCAGCTTATACCTTCCACCCATCCTCCACCCCTTCAGCAGTCTGTACTTGCCACCCATCTCCCACCCCACCAGCAGCCTGTACTTGGGCATAGAGAAGCTGCAGCACTTCCTGCTGGCCGATCCAGGCATTACAGGCCAGTGGAAGCCCCTAAATTTCCAGACTTCACCAGAGAAGATGAGGTGGAATACAGGATGCTGAGAATGGCCCTGAATAACTTACTAGATCCAGAGGAAACGGAAGAGTTCAAGTTCCACATCCTTCTTGACCATCTCAAGGTAGACCAGGCCAGACGCCTGGCTTTAGCCTATTCTTATGCCCAGCAGCCATTCACAGAAGCTTTGAGAGCCCTTGATGACCGCTATGGCCAGCCACGTCAGCTGGCCCTCAAGGAGCTAAGAACCATCATGGCTCTTCCTCCAGTTCGTCCTGGAGATGGTCATGCTCTCGACGCCTTGGCATTACGTGTTCAAGCCCTGGTCGGGCTGCTGAGAACAATGCCTGACCAGGGCAATGCTGAACTCCTTTGTGGTTCTCATGTAGATCGGCTTCTGGAGAAGCTTCCACATGAACAGATCAGCCGCTTCAAGCGCCACATGTTGCGAAACCAGGTAGATGCCTCCTACAATCTTATCCACCTTTCTGAATGGCTGCAACTCGAGTCCCGTTGCCAACCTCGTGACTGCCTTGGGCAAAACCCCCCTCGACCCCACCGACCACAAGCACCTACCTATTCTACGACCATATATCATGGAGCTGACTCTGGTGAGCATTTTGAACCGCAGGGTCCCCCTGTGTCCCCCTGTGCCTACTGTGGCTCCACAAGCCACCATATAAACCGATGTGATGACTTCAAAATCCTGAACAAGCAGCAAGTCACAGAGTGGATCAGAAAGAATAGGAGGTGCTGGCGCTGTGCCCGGCCACATCTGGCCGCGAAGTGCACATTGAAGAAGTACTGTAACACCTGCAAGAGAAGACACCTACAGATCCTTTGTGAGATTAACAATAATTCTGATTCAAGTTCGTATCTTGTCAATTCCACCGCTCACACCCTCTACCTTGATCGTCCAAGTCATGCCGGTCAAGTCCTCTTGAAACTGGTTAAAGTCATCCTACAGAACGGCAGCCATACCTTGGAGACCTTTGCACTACTGGATGACGGGTCAGAGCGGACTATCCTTTTGCAGTCAGCAGCTCATAAACTTCAGCTTGATGGAGAACCAGAACATCTGGCCCTCAGAACAGTGAGGCAAGGAGTGGAGATGCTCCAAGGCACCAGTGTGTCCTTCAAAGTGAGGTCAGCCACCAATTCCGACTTGCTTTGTCTGAGCATACACACCCGGTCATCTCCCTTCAGAAGAAATACAAACACTTATGTGGACTACCCTTAACCCCCATGCATAAAGTCACCCCACTACTTCTCATTGGCTCAGACCATACTCATTTGATCTTACCTACAGCCCCGGTTCAATTTGGCCCACCAGGCGCACCAGCGGCCGTGAAGACTTGCCTTGGCTGGACACTGCAAGGCCCCACCAGAGACATGGAACCATCTCCTTCGGTTGCCAAGTGCTTCCACATTTGTAATGTTTCTCGATCAACTGAGCTGTTCCAAAATGTGGAAAGGCTCTGGCAATTGGATGTGATTCCCCATCGGAATGATAGAGCAGCCACCAGGTCCAAGTTGGATAACAAGGCAGTGGCCATGCTGGAGGCAGCCACAGAGAGAGTCCTAGTGGATGGGATTCACCGTTATGCCACGCCCCTCTTAAGGATTCCAGGGACTCCTTCCTTGAATGCTCCTGCACAGGCTGCAATGGCTAGACTGCGTGCCACGGAATCCAAATTAGCCAAGGATCCGAAGAAGGCGGTAGCTTATGCAGCCGAGGTCTCCAAGCTTGAACAGGCAGGTCATGTGAAACGGCTTACGGGTGAGGAAGTTCAAGGCTCCCCAGAAGCATGGTATATACCTCATCACATGGTGACACATAACGCAAAGCATCGGCTTGTCTTTGACTGTTCATTCGAATACCACGGCCAGAGCTTAAATAAGATGTTGTTACCTGGACCTACTTTGGGGCCTTCCCTTCTTGGAGTTTTACTCCGCTTTCGAGAACATGCTATTGCCATTAGTGGCGACATTAAGAGTATGTTCCATCAGGTTCGCTTCTTGCCCAAAGATAGGCCCCTTTTACGCTTTCTCTGGCGGGCTATGAAGAAAGACTCCCTTCCTTCCATCTACGAATGGCAGGTATTGCCATTCGGGACGACCTGCAGCCCCTGTTGTGCTACATTTGCCCTTCAAAGGCATATTGAACTGAATACGCAGCCAGATGACCCAGTGCGCCATTCAGTAGAAAGGGGATTCTACGTTGACAATTGCCTTCAAAGCTTCCCCACGGTCGCCCTGGCCCGACAGACCCTTGATCAGCTGAGGTCGATTCTGTCTTCTGCTGGGTTTAACATTCGGCAATGGGCCAGTAATAACCCACTGGTCATCAGTCACTTGCCATCGGAAGCTAGATCTGAGAACAGTGAGTTTTGGCTCTCAAAGGAATCCCTGTCCCCTACCGAATGCACCCTTGGTTTGCAGTGGAACTGTCAAACAGATTGTCTTGGCTACAGAGGTCAAGTGACAGAATCAGCCACCACAACAATGCGGTACATTTACCATGTCCTGGCCAGCCTTTACGACCCTGTAGGGTACCTGATCCCTTACACCACCAGAGCAAAGGTGCTGATTCAGCGGCTATGGGACAAGCGACGGGAATGGGATGACCCCCTATTGCCCTCTGATCTACTCTCTGGATGGAATGCATGGAAGGATGAACTATCAATTCTACCCACTGTAACTATGCCTCGCTGCTACACAGCCATCCGCCTTTCCTCCCCCTTCAAACAAGACCTCCATATATTCTGTGATGCATCAGAATTAGCTTATGGAGCAGTGGCGTACCTCCGGTCAGAGGATGAAAGGGGGCAAGTCCAGGTGTCCTTGCTTGCTCGATCTCGTGTGGCACCAAAGAGGCAGCAGTCAATTCCAAGACTAGAGCTCTGTGCAGCATTAATTGGTGCCCGTCTTAGCGCACTCCTACAAACAGAACTGACGCTTCCTATCAGACATACCATCCTTTGGTCCGATTCGACCACTGTGCTTGCTTGGTTGCAGGCAGATTCCTGTCGCTTTAAAGTCTTTGTTGGGACCAGAGTGTCTGAGATACAAGAGCTTACAAATTGCCAAGACTGGAGGTATGTCGATACCGTAAACAACCCAGCCGATGACTTGACGAGAGGTAAAAGCCTTGCAGAGATCCAGCGGCCAAACCGGTGGAGCCAAGGCCCTAAATTCCTTCACCAACACTCTGACACTTGGCCCCAAACCCCGGATGGCCCTAACCGAGAGACGGATAGCCATCAGCTTGAAATCAAGCCGTCCTTTTGTGGAGTGGCAACAAGTAGGCCTGTCCTAGATTTCAGTCATTATAATACCTACCAGGACCTTCTTGACGCCATGGTCCAAAAAATCCAATCTCCAGAGGCTGCTGCAATACCGACAGCGGACGATTACCTTCAGGCAGAAATAGAAACTCTGGCCCAGGCACAGATGGACAGTTTTGGGGAAGATCTCGCTAGTCTCAAGGCTCAGAGACCTTTACCATCGACTAGTCGTCTGCTATCCTTTGCCCCGGAGGTTTGTCCAGACACCGGCCTTATCCGTGTTGGAGGCAGGCTGCGGCATAGCGAACAGGAACCTGATGCCACTTGCCCCATTGTCCTTGATCCCAAACATACAGTGTCTAAGCTGCTCATTCAGCAGTATGATGAAAGACTGAAACATCCAGGTCCTGAAAGAGTACTTGCTGAGCTTCGCAGACGGTTCTGGATTTTGAGAGGGAGGGAGGCTGTGCGGAAGTACCAGCATGGATGTGTTTCCTGCCAAAGGTGGCGGGCCAGGCCAGTCGTACCTAGGATGGCAGATCTACCAATAGCTCGTCTCCAGCTGCACAAGCCTGCCTTCTATTCAACAGGAATGGATTGTTTCGGACCATATAATGTTAAACATGGACGTCGGACTGAGAAGCGTTGGGGTATTATTTTCAAGTGTTTGACAACTCGCTCTGTACACCTGGACCTTCTCTGTAGTCTCGACACAGATTCCTTTCTCATGGCTCTCCGCCGTTTCACGGCCCGTAGGGGCACCCCCTTTGAACTTTGGTCAGACCGGGGTACCAATTTCAGGGGAGGAGAGAAGGAACTTAGAAAGGCCTTAAAGGTACTTCATCCATCCCTCCAAGTTCTACTTGAGAAACAAAGGATCAGATTTCACTTCAACCCCCCATATGCTCCTCATTTCGGAGGAACCTGGGAGCGGGAAATTTGCTCTGTTAAACAGGCCTTGCAGGGCTCCCTCGGCATCCAACTGGTTACTGCTGAAGTTTTACATACACTTCTTATAGAGGTTGAAAACATATTGAATTCTAAGCCTTTGGGCTATGTCTCCTCAGATATTGCAGATCCTGACCCTGTGACCCCAAATATGCTTCTTATGGGGCGGCGAGACTCCTCATTGCCTCTGGCCTCTTATCCGAGTTCTGAACTCCTCAGTCGCCGGCAGTGGCGTCATAGCCAAGTGTTGGCTGATCACTTTTGGTCTCACTTTATTAAGCGTTATCTTCCCCACTTGCAAGGCAGACAGAAGTGGCAAACCCACAAGGAGGACCTGCAAGTCAATACGGTTGTCATGATCATGGACCCGCAACTCCCAAGGACCCTATGGCCTGTTGGTCGCATTACCAAGGCGCTGTCAAGTAAGGATGGCCACGTCAGGACGGCAGAAGTGAAGGTACAGAATAAGTGCTATGTCCGCCCAGTTTCTCGACTCATTAAACTGCCTGAAATTCCTGAGGACCCTCCGCATGATGCTTCCTAGTATGACTCTTGGGAGTTGCAAATCCTTACAGTATTTGGGGGCGGCTGTTCAAAAGTCATCTAGTCAGAAACCCTCCCCCTACTCCTTGATTGGATCCACCCCTCAATTGTCACACCTGTGCTCAATAACCACTCATCACTGGCCTGCTATAAATACAGCATGTATTCCCTCAGTTCTGTTTGGCACCAGCAGCAACCACACTCCCTCTGAGAGCCCTGACCAGGGAGTCTCAGCAGGCCCTCATTATGATAAATGAAGTGAGTCGAATTGTTTGTACTATACGTATTGGTTATTGGATGATCATTGAAGAGAGTTCAATTGCTTATATTATACTTATTGATTATTGTGTGCCTTGAAATGTTTCCCAGAGCACATAGAACTTAAGTATATGTAGATTTAATGTCACATGGTGTATTTAAACTGTTAAATGTTAGTCACTTGGTGTTGTACTGTAAAGTGCTGTTTAATGGGAGAATAATTATGTCTCTCTTTCTCTCTTTCTTTATAGATAAAATCATAACCACAACCGTGAAGCCTTCATGACTCCTTGCCTGGAATTGCTTGTATGTGCAACGGACCAATAAAAGGCTTAAACGGACCATACTGTGTCATACATTCTGATAGATGTACCATGGTGATGACTACTGTTCCTTGAACCAATAACTATTCTACAGTGTCTATGGAGTTAACATTACTCTAACAGACCTCCGGGTGTGGTTATAATTATGCCTCCGAGTCAATTCATTAATATACCTTAGAGGAGTTGTGTGAAATAGAAAAAAAGTTCCCCCTCTTCTGTGTTGCCTAGAACTGGAGGATTGATTTGGGGGTTTGTATTGTAAAGTACAACTTGATGACATCACACCGTTGTACTTTACAATACAAACCCCAAAATCAATCTTCCAGTTCTAGGAAACACAGAAGGGGGGAACTTTTTTTCTATTTCCACACAACTCCTCTAAGGTAAATTAATGACATAGTTCAATATTGAAAATGGGTGGTCTTCCCCTTTTAATGAACTTGTGGGTGTGGCCACATAAAACAACATGTTAGCAGTACTGTACACTTTTTTTGGAAAAAATCTTTCTCCAACTAATAAATCATAATACCTGATTATCATGTTTTTGGGGCGGAACCCCATCTTTAAACATCAGAAGTCTCTCATCTCTTACCGGTATGTGCATGGTCTGCTCTTTGATCACCAGGGGTACGGAGCCCCCCAGGGCCAGGGCCCACATGAGAGCGCAGGCGGCCACGGCGTAGCGGGGCCTCCTCCAGACCAGAGAGTCTATGGGGTAGACCACCGCAAGGAGACGGTCCACTGCAATGCAGGTTATGAGCAGCACCGAGCAGTACCTACACACACACACACACACACACACACACACACACACACACACACACACACACACACACACACACACACACACACACACACACACACACACACACACACACACACACACACAGACAGACAGACAGTTAAACCCAGGGACATGCTGGGCCCCTGATTCAGCCCGGGAAAAAGAGTTGGAGAGGCCCTCATTTTCTTTTTTTTTTAAGTTATATTTCGTCGTTGTCGGGTGGAAACCTTGTATGTCCAAAATCGTTTGTTTTGCATTTATCATTTTAAAAATGATATAAACTAGTGAAAACAGCCGATCTACAAGCACACAACGCCTCGCACCACGAGGCGTTGTGTGCTTGTAGATCGGCTGTTTTCACTAGTTTTGTGCAACGGCCTTGTATGATGAAGAAGGGCTTTGCTTTGCGAAAAAATGTATACATTTGAAACTTGGAGATACGAGGTTTCTGCCCAACAGTGACGATTTACTTTGTTGGCCGCCCAGCCCCCAAAATGGAACGAAGGCCGACATTTTATTTTTTATTTCTTTCCTTCTGGCTGGGAATGAACCGGCCGTTCGGGAGTTGTAAACCAGAGAGTCTATGGGGTAGACCATTGGTTCTCAACCTGATGTGGCCCCAAATTATTTCGGGGGGTCCCCAGATGATTAACTCAACGTGAAACATTATTTTTTTCACTCAACAGTAAACAAACCAACATAAAGTTTAAGTGTATAGAGGGTATCTGCACATTTCTAAAGTGACAATTTAAGGACTTTTTTAATACCTCTAAAATGACAAATTAAACATTGTCCCAATTGCCAAATCTTAGAGGCAGAACATGTGAAAATCGGCTATTTTCACAATAGAACTGTGTTATACTCTTAGTGCAGGGTGGGGCGGTCTATACATATTTTAACCGGGGACCCCAACCCTGACGAGCACTAAGAGTTGAGGAATTACATTTTGTATAACACGGTTCTGTTGTGAAAATATCAGATCTACATGCTCACGCCTCACGTTGTGAGCATGTAGATCTGCTATTTTCACAATGAGAAGCACAGAGCAGTAGGCCTACCTGGACACGCACGCACGCACGCACGCACTCACACACACACAGTCCGGAATCAATGGGGGTACATTTATTGTAATCAAATTTTAGTCTTAGGAATGTGACAAAAAACTAAAACTATTATTGAACTCAAGTCTCCATGGTGTAAGTAATCAATAGAAACATAGTCATTTGGGGGGTGAACTACTCCAAGATAGCGCCGCCCATGGCTGCTGTGGTGACTACGTGTTGAATGCAAAAATGTAGTATAGCAAATTCCTATGTGTATTACACAATGGTTAATAAAGTAATCTGAATCTGAATTTGAATCTACTCCTTTAAGCCTTTTTGAACCCGGTTTTCCCCTCGGTTTTTGACGGGACGAAACCAGATGTCAGATCTATACAGTATGTCCTGTTCTAGGAGCGCCTCTAAAGGTGCAGTCACCGTCCCACAGGAAACCAGGAAATGACGTCCATCACAACATGAGATCACAGTCAGCTTCCTGTTTAATCTTATGGCGGAAATGCCTTTATCTCTACAGTATGTGAAGGAGAAATGCCTTTATCTCTACAGTATGTGAAGGAGAAATGCCTTTATCTCTACAGTATGTGAAGGAGAAATGCCTTCATCTCTACAGTATGTGAAGGAGAAATGCCTTCATCTCTACAGTATGTGAAGGAGAAATGCCTTTATCTCTACAGTATGTGAAGGAGAAATGCCTTCATCTCTACAGTATGTGAAGGAGACACCGGAGCAGCTTGGATGATCATAACCTTTTACACAAAGATAATCACTGACGTTTTGATGCCTCAGTCATCTCACCATGACTCAGAAGCAATTGTGGAAAAGGTACTCCCATTACTTAAGTAAAAGTATCAATACTGCAGTACAGAAAAACTCTGTTACGTAAGTAAAAGTAAAAGTCTGGAATTCAAAATGTACTTGAGTAAAAGTATGAACGTTTTGGCATCAAAATGTACTTAAAGTACAAAATGTTTGAAAATAGCCCTTGGTGTCAACAGGAAAAAAAAGGCATTCCATGTACAGCATAAACCAGATAGGAGTCATTAAGAATTGAGGGTTATTAGAGCGGTTGATCTTCTTTGTATATATGATGGTTGCAAGTGTAATGCCCGTGATTCAAACCCAAGTCTCCCGCGTGAAAGTTCAATATCTTAACCATTGATCCAAAAGGATATCCCTATGGACTGAGGGAGATACTAGACCTTTGAGGCCATCCGGCTGAAGCAGTGAGTCACTCAAGCAATTCAATTAATCAGGTAAAACCAGTAAGACTCCCTAATCAGGAGATGAGCGACTGTCAGGTCACATACACAAACTTTAGAAGGCATTGGTAGCCAATCAGGAGGGAATATGGAGAATGGGACAGATCCATGTTGATGACATGACTGTAGACATACTGTGTACCGCTTTGCGTGATTTTAGGAGCAGAATTTGTTGGAGCAGTGTCCAAAAATGTGTCTTGCAATGGTGGCGCTAGAAGAGGGGCATGTGAGAAATGAGTGGGGGTTGTGGAAATTGGCAGCCAAGAAGTGTGTGTGTGCAAAGTGTGGCTTATATAGGGGCAACAGTGGCGGAGATATGAGTAGGGCAAAAGTGTGACGTTTCACTGACAGACTGACAGCCGGTGGAGGTTTTGATAGTAACTGCGACCTGACGGTCACAATAAAAACGTACTTACATGTTGCAGTAGAAGGCGGCGGTGACAATAAAACCTAACTTACATGTTGCAGTAGAAGGCGGTGGTGACAATAAAACCTAACTTACATGTTGCAGTAGAAGGCGGCGGTGACAATAAAACCTAACTTACATGTTGCAGTAGAAGGCGGTGGTGACAATAAAACCTAACTTACATGTTGCAGTAGAAGGCGGTGGTGACAATAAAACCTAACTTACATGTTGCAGTAGAAGGCGGCGGTGACAATAAAACCTAACTTACATGTTGCAGTAGAATGCGGCGGTGACGATGCGACACATGGCGGGTCCGAACACCCAGTCGTTGCCGTTGAAGTGGTAGGCCATCTTGAAGGGCAGCGTGGCGGCGAACAGCAGGTCGGCGGTGGCCAGGTTGAGCATGTAGACCACGGCGGGCTTCAGGGGCCGGCGGGACCCCCGGGCGCCGCGGGCGAAGGCCAGCACCGCCACGGCGTTGAGCGGGACGCTGACGGCGCAGACCAGAGCGTAGAAGGAGGGCATGAGGACCGTGGAGAGGGGACTGGTGAGGAACCTCCTGGCTTCCTCTGAGAACAAGGGCTCCTCCGGAGGTACGGAGGTGTTGTTGGGGACGGAGTTCACGCTCGGGACCCTGTTGGTAGGGATGGGAAAATGATCATGTCACGATTATTGTGACCAAAGAAATTGCGATTTAACCCTGCAAGACCCGAATTAATTTCTATTTTCCAAATTAAATTAAATTAAAAATCTGAGAAGAATTTCATGTTTGTTGTTTATATTTTTGTAAGGTTTTATAGCCATAAGTCATAAATCATGCTCTAATTTACATTTTGGGGATATTTCTTTCCACAATAATAACATGTTCTAGACATTCTAATGATCACCATAAAAAACATGATATGTTGTTCGTCCAGACTGTTGTTCGTCAGCCTCTGTGTATTTATATTTATATGCAATTATTGTGGCCAAAGGCATTTGTAATACTAAACAATAGGATCCAATGGTGATGTTAATGTGAAAAAAGAACAGAAAAACAGTTTTTTTCTTTTTCTTTTTTTTCTTTTTTTTTATAAAATAAAAATGTTGCCAAAAAGCTATGCTATGCATGGATATTTTGCGAAAATATCCATTATCCTGGGGCGGAACATTTGCCCCCAAAAATAGCCAATCTACAAGGTCACAACGCGCCGCGTTGTGACCTTGTAGATCGGCTATTTTTTGGGGCAAGGACATTTGGTAGAGAGAGTGAAAAAAATACTGTATGATCAAGGGCTTATTATATTGATGTATTACCTTGCTTATTGTAAATCGCTTTGGATTAAAAGCGTCTGCTAAATGTCTAAATTGTAGATTGTAAATTGTACGTGCAGGGACGTGCTGGCCATTGGGAAAAGCGGGACAACTCCCGAGCGGCCGGTTCATTCCCGGCCGGTCCAGGCTGGCCATTAGGAAAAAATTAAAAATCAAATGTCGGCCTTCGTTCCATTTTGAAAGCTGGGCAGACAACAAAGTAAATCGTCACTGTCGGGCAGAAACCTTGTATCTCCAAGTTTCAAATTTGTAAAATTTTTCGCAAAGCAAAGCCCTGCTTCACCATACAAGGCCGTGGCACAAAAGTAGTGAAAACAGCAGATCTACAAGGACACAACGCCTTGCACACTTGTGTGCTTGTAAAATGGCTGCTTTCACTAGTTTAAATCATTTTTAAAATGATAAATACAAAACAAACGGTTTTGGACATACAAGGTTTCCACCCAACAACGACAACATTTTACTCAAGTACAATAATTGGCCCACTGGCTTGTACTTGTCATGATCTGAAATGGCAAATCTTTGAGTAGCAGCGCAATGAGGGCCTCTCCAACTCTTTTTCCCGGGCTGAATCAGGGGCCCAGCACGTCCCTGCGTGTAAGAGCCATTTGAGCCTTATTTCTTATTCTGTTGACATCACTGAAGGGGAGGGCATTGTCAAGGCCAAATGGCCTGGGTAGCCTATTTAAGTGGCTCTGTAACAAGCAACAGGTGTTGTCTGATGAGAGGCAAACAGTTTTCGACTGTGTCTCTGGGCTGATGTCTGTATGTCATGTTTATTTACTTATTTTATGTAATCAAAGTATAGGACTTTGGAGATAATAAATATAAGATTTATGAACTCAAGGACAAGTTTGGGACTTCAGTCATTTAGAGCACACGTCTAACTTAATCCTGCCATCGGCAACCAGTAGTACACCAGATATAGGATTTGGGCACCACAGTACGTATATTATAGTGGATATGCTAACCTGACTGCGCCAGATGGTGGCAGCAGTGCGTATGCCTGCATAACGCTCTGCCTTACATCTGGGATCGCTCGGGCAGACCCGATGTAAGGGGCGGGCCATTTTTTCAAGTTCTTTAGCAGGTGATTGGATGGGGCCGTGTTATCAACTCTCCCCAAGGAATCTCAGACGGTAAAGGCAGAGCGTTATGCAGGCATACGCACTGCTGCCACCATCTGGCGCAGTCAGGTTAGGACATGCAGCTCAGCAAATAAAAGGTGAATTGATCCCAGTGCCTGACTGGAGGACAAGTGTTTTTTCATCACAATAAACGATAATCTGTCTTATCGTCCTTACCTGCTGGCGGGGCCTCTAGAGGCGTTGGTCCGTGCAGGGACCACCTCCACCTCCACCTCCACCTCCGCTGAGCTGACGATGGCGTTTGTGTTCAGAAGGTTGGTGCTGTAGAGAACGGGACCTTCCAGATCTTCCGGATCTTCTGCGTCGTCGTCCGGGTCTGGAAAAGGTTCTATGATGGTCTGGAAGGGTTCTATGACGGTCTGAGGGACAATAGTCTGCTTTCGTCTCATGAGAAACGTCCGGCCTCGAGGCGGGAGATCAGCTGGAGGGCTGGTAACTGGGAGATCCACTGGAGGGCTGGTAACTGGGAGATCCACTGGAGGGCTGGTAACTGGGAGATCCAGTGGAGGGCTGGTAACTGGGAGATCCAGTGGAGGGCTGGTAACTGGGGGATCCAACAATGATTGAAAACATTAACACGATTATTACCAGGATTAAAATCAAATAATGTAGTCTTCAATTGCCACCATTTTCTTACCCTTTAACCCATTTAGGCCTAGAATTATTGAATACTTTAGCTATTGAAAAATAGCAGATATACAAGCTCACAGCGCGGCACCGAGTGGTGCCGCGCTGTGAGCTTGTAGATCTGCTATTTTTGAAAAGCGCGAATATTTGTGCAAATCTTTGAATATATGTATTTTTAAAGCGAACATTTGTACTCAAATGTTTGCTTCTGGGGGGGGGGGGGGGGGGGGGGGGGGGATGGGGGTCCATGGCCAAATAAATCATCATATCATATCATTTTGGGGGTCCTTCACATGAAAAGGTTTGAGAACCACTAGTAGTCTCTCAAGAACAGACTGAAGTGGAAAGAACCTTTTCTTTGACGATGTCTGGCCAGATTGCTGACATGAAACATAGGATAACTTAGAAGGATTCAAAAGACACTTATAGAATCGGGTCAAAATTCAAATGTTCACGATTTAACAAAAATATCAGATCTACAAGCTCGCAGCGCGGCACTCGGTGCCGCGCTGTGAGCTTGTATATCTGCTATTTTTTTTATTGTTAAAGCATAAAATAATAATACACAATATAGTGTACCCGTTCTGATGTGCACAATGGTGCACAGATCATGCACCACACGTGGGCACGCCATTCACACCTTTCAAACAAAAGAAATCCGCTTGGAAATCCGTTCAGGCATTCATGAGATGGAGGCTATAATGTTTTCTTCAAATGTAAACAAACATGGCTGCCATGTTTGAAAGATAGTTTTTCTGGGAGTCAAACAATGGAAACATGTCACATTCTTGGCACCAAAGAAGTGATGCTATATAGTTTTGTACTCTTTTCTGTTTTGTATGTGTCTATGGAGTTAACGTTACTCTAACAGACCCCCAGGTGTGGTTATATTATGTTTTGTATTTGTCTATGGAGTTAACATTACTCTAACAGACCCCAGGTGTGGTTATAATATGTTTGTACGTGTCTATGGAGTTAACATTACTCCCCCAGGTGTGGGGTACATACATACATACATACTCACAGAGATTTGTCGGATTTATTGTAAGATTATTGTATCAGCCGTAATCAACAAACATGGATGTAGACTACAGTAGGCAATGTAGTTTAGTATATCGATCCTCATCAACAGTCATCATTAAACTTGACATAATGTAATCCAAAACCTTTTTTCCCTGCTTGATCAAAAAGCTGTCGGCTGAAGCTCAAAGCTTGTTTATGCCTATGCTTTATGCATGTCATCCTGTTGTAACAGTTCAAGTTGTAATGTTCCTATAATGAACCAACACTCGAGAAGAGCCTATTCTACAGTTACATCCAAGACTTGCATACACATAAGTAGGGTTGCCACCCGTTCCGTATAATACGGAATCGTTCCGTATTGGACAATTAAAAGATGCGTTCCGTATTGAACCAATACGGAACGCGGTTTGTTCCGTATTTAACCAAATGCCCCATAAAGGTCTGTCACACAAACCTCAACACAGAATTTAACAATAATGAATGAAATAAAACACAGGAAAAGACAGCAAAAGGAGGGAGAGGCACGGACCGCCTGTGAGGCGACTCGCAGTCACTGCGGTGCGCTCTACGCTCTGCCTACTGTCTCCTCTCCTCTCCTCTCCGCCCGGCCCCTGTCTGCATGCACAGCACTGCATGTCGCTGTCAATCACCGTTGCCTAGTTACAGTCAACGCACACCGCGCGCTTTAAAAATGTCGTCTGAAGACAATACTCCACCGCCTCAAAAAAGGACAGACGCCTACAAAGGCACAGACGCGAGTGGGAAGAAACAAACCCGTGGCTTGACAGCGTCAGTGAAGGTTGCTTGCCAAGCTACAGCGTGTGGAGAAAAATAACATGCAGTTGCCAGGTCTGATAATATAAGCCATGTTGGGCTAGGTTGGATGAAATACCATGCAGTGTTGCCAAATCTGACTATTATAAGTATTTTGGGCTCTTATTTCTGTAAAGTTGCTCAGGTTTAGGCTAGTGAAGCCTATTCAGCCTAAAGTAAAACATGTTTAATCTTCGTTGCTAATAAAGCACTTTAAACTTTAAGTATATGACTTAATGGTTTCTTGACTACCTTCTCTTTACTGACCACCAAGTGACCCAATACAAGGACCAGGTTCAAATCATTCATACATTGCTTTATTTCATACAAAATTAACGTATTCATATTTTAGAAACAATTGGCCACTTCAAACTGCAAAACAATATAGGTTATACCATGTTGTGTGTTATAGTTATAACTACAGGTATTCTATGCATTTCATGGGTTTGGGACTGCCTTTTTTCGCCGGCCGGCGGCTGTGCCACGCGCACGGAACGCACACACCGCGTGCCCGGAAGAGGTGTTCCTTATTTCAATTTCTGAAAGGTGGCAACCCTACACATAAGTACACATTATACAACAGGTAGTCGGGCTCTCAATGGAAAACAGGCTCTCCAACCGTGCATATAACGAGCACAGATGCACGGTCTCTCATCAAGTAAAGAAATCAGCTGCGTTGGTCACGAAAGACAGCAAGCGCGCCTCTCTCCCCACAGTATTCTAGGCGGCTAGGCTAGCGGTTTTCATGTGACGTTCAGGGACAGAGTAGCTAAATGTGGCATTAAAAAATTACAAATTCCTATTGAATGTCGTAATTACAATGAAATTAAGTTGACGTGTTTTTTTTGTTGAATAAGTTGTATAATCGCAATATTACACGAGAGGGTCTGCATTAACACGGTTATCCTTCACTCCAGCCCTTCCTACGGAACTCGCCTGTCGGCTTGTTCCTGCGGCAAGACTGCCGTGCAGGATAACCGTTATATGCACACCCTCTCGTGTAATATTGCTTAATTAACCTAGCTCATATACTCATATCCATACACCAGGGCTTTTCAAACTGTTTTGACTTAGGGCCCCCTGTAAATAACCTTTTTATCCACCGCACCCCTGAATTACACTGTTATCTTACATCATATTACGCTATGAAAATAAGCTCATCTTTCCAGCTGAGATACGGTAGGGTAGGCTACTGTATGTCACAGAGAAATATCAGTTTCCATCAGAACTGATCTGAAAATAACTTTATACTTGATCCCCTATTCTGGGGGGAAACTATTTTATTCACCAAAAATAGTGGTGATGTGTTGTGAGCTTGTAGATCTGCTTGTAGAATTTAGATGGAAAAATAACTCATCAAGTACAGTGCAAATCAGGGTCTGTTTTACTAAGCATAGTGAAGTGATATTGATGTAGTGATATATTGATGAATTCCAAATATTATCAAAGTATTCCGAGTCACCCCTGGACTGGCATCAGGGCTCCCTAGGGTGCCAAGACACCCACTTTGAGAAACCCTGCCATTCACACAGATTAACATAATATAGCCTACTGTAACATGGGCTGCAAACAAATGTATACAGACTTCATGTACAATACCATTCACTACATTCACTATCGACTGTAAATCCCCTTATTAAACTTTAAGACAAACTACCATATCATACTGCAGTGTTTCTCAAACATAAATCTCAAGGTCTCCCCTTAACTCTGACAGTGAAATGGAACACCAACTCAACCAAGTGGACACGTTGTGGTCCATTTGGTTCCATGTGTACACTGTCAGAGTTACAATTTACAATTTAGGCAGTTTGGCAGACACTCATAATCCAGAGTGATTTACAATAAGTAAACTAGTATGGGTCCATGTAGACCCCCTAAAGCAGGGGTTCCCAAACATTTTTGTCTCAGGGCACCCCATAAATATTTTTTTAATCCGAGGCACCCTTACATTTTACGTTTCACTCCCAGCATCTTATATTTAGAGCATATCATCGTTGTCGCGTGGAAACAAAACCGTGTCCAAAACCGTTCTTTTGTATTTATCATCTATAAAATTACTAAACTAGTGAAAGCAGCAGATCTACAAGCACACAACTGTGCTTGTAGATCAGCTGTTTTCACTAGTTTTGTGCGAGTCTTGTATGATGAAGCAGGGCTTTGCTTTATCAAAAGACGTACACATTTGAAACTCAGAGATACGAGGTTTCTGCCCGACAGTGACGATATTTTAGTGATTATGTTGCGAGGGAAACGTTGAGATAATAGCCATTTTGGTTAGAACTGACTGAAAATAACTTTGTACTTCAAGTTTAAAATGTTTTTTCAAGTGTCCAAAAAGATTCCACATATTATCATATTATCTCACGGCACCCCTGGACTGCCGTCACGGCACCCCAGGGTGCCCCGTCACCCACTTTGAAAACCCCTGCTCTAAAGGAACCCCTAATGGGCAACATGCAGCCCGGGGGCCGGACCCGGCCCTTTGACCATCTCAATCAGGCCCTCGAAGTCCTCAAAGAAAAACAAATGACTCATTTATGGCTCATTTAAAACCTGATACGACATTGACACAGATTATTTTATGTAACTACAATCATTTTTATTGCAGGCAGGCCAGAGTACACCGATCAGCTGTCTTGTTGTGAAAGGATCTCGTTGTAAAGTAGCTTGGCATGTCTAACGAATTCATACAGTTTTAACATCATTTTGTTATGTGTATGAAGTTTCAATTCAATTGTACAAAGTGTTGCCCTTCCCTCACTTTATGGAGGTCCATATGGCCCTCTGGGAATTAATGCTGCCCACCTCTGAAGGATCCCACCATTTAGACCCCCTAAAGCAGTCTTTCTCAATATGTTTTGGCTTAAGTACCCCCTTTTGCTGATTTTTGAATCAAAGTACCCCCCCTTACCCGACAACAACATTTGCCCAAAAGCAATTAAAACCATAACTAGCGGTATATGATAACCCCCTTTTCAAGCATATAACATAAAAAAAGAAGAAAGAAAAAATGGAGGGAGAGTTTCAACACTGTGGCCATAACATTTCAGTCCAGTTTTCATGTCAATAACTTACATTAAAACACATACCAGTTACCTGGTAAGTTGTGGTTACATGTAATTTGGTTTGTCAACTATCAGGCTCACAACAAGTCTACCCCCATTTGAAAACCCCTGCCCTAACCCCACTGAGTCCTCAGAGTCCACTTGGAGAACCACTAGTACTGTTATTACAGGTATTATAAAGCATTGTAGATGTCATAGCAGCCCGAATCATAACTGACTGTGGTAAACTTCCCACTGGACTTCAAGCAACTCTGACTTCAGAAGGTTGACATTTCTCTGTTATAAATCCTTGTTTTGAGTGGTCTCGTGTAATATTGGAATATTTTGGGATATGGACTTTTGGTATTCATGAGCTGTATGCTATTTAAAAACTATTTTTTAACTAAAAAGGTTTGGAATAATTCAATGAATGTGAAATCTATCTAGAATATAATTTATGAAAGTTTCCCAAAAAATATATGAAAGTTTCAAGAAAATGTACCTTTACACAATATTCAATTTTTTGGGGATAGAACTGTATAGTATCATATAATACACTGACAGTACAGATAACACAATGTATGGCTAAGCTACTCTTATTATCATATTGCACTCAATACATGTGATAAACTTAACTATACTGTAAGTACAATTTACAACTGCACTGTAAATTGTAACTCTGACAGTGTACAAATGGAACCAAATGGACCCTAGCGGGCCCATTTGGTTCCATTTGTACACTGTCAAAGTTAAGGGGGGACCTTGAAATGTAAAAGTCTGAGAACATCATAGAAGAATCTCATATAACTTTAGATAACACAGTGTATGTGGCTAACATGCTCCTCTTACCGTTATGTACAGAAGCCCAGGCGGCCTGCGCACACAGGAGAACAAACAGGACACTCATAGGAGACATGTTTCCTCCAGATGGGCTTTGGTTGGAGTAAATCCTGCTTCCCAAGAACTGAGAGAGAAAAATGGAAAAGTAGATTTTATTTCTTTAAAAATCTAATGAACAATAAGGTATGTATCAGTCCTTGCTTTGCTATGCTGTTCCTCACTGCAAGTTCAACACTAGTATGATACACACCCACCCTCTCTCTCTCTCTCTCTCTCTCTCTCTCTCCCTCTCTCTCTCCCTCCCTCCCTCTCTCCCTCTCTCTCTCTCTCCCTCTCAGCGGAAATCTGTCTGGGAAAAGGAAGCCCCCCTTCTCTGGCCTGTTTCCCCCCCTGATGACGCATGCACACACACACACACACACACACACACACACACACACACGCACACACGCACACACACACGCACACACGCACGCACACACACACACACACACACACACACACACACACACACACACACACACACACACACACACACACACACACACACACACACGCACACACACACACACACACACACAGAGAGAGGGAGTGCATTCCTGTCGTGTGATGTCACTCCTCCGACGGCCCAATCAAAACAAAGCGTTGAGATGCTATCTAACACCGCTCTGTCTGTTCACATCAGTGAGGTCATGTTTAAGTCTAAACATTATATAACAATAAAACACACATACACAATGAATGTAACTCTTTTACCACCTGGTGTTTTCATCATCAGGCCAGAAGACAATTATTTTAGGACTCAGCACACAAGACAACACAACACAACACAACACAACACAACACAACACAACACAACAGCAGTGAGCACAGAACATGGTACGCATCTACCAGTAAGACTCCCTAAATGGGGAGATAATCGACCGTCAGGTCACATACACAAACTTTAAAAGGCAATGGTAGCCAATCAGGAGGGAATGTGGGAAATGGGACAGATCCATGTTGATGACATGACTGTAGAGATACTGTGTACCGCTTTGCGTGATTTTAGGGCAAAATCTGTAGGAGCAGTGTCCAAAGATGTGTCTTGCAAGAATCGGCCAGATGGTGGCGCTAGATGGGACAGATGCATTTTGATGACATGACTGTATAGATACTGTGCCGCTTTGTGTGATTTTAGGGCAAAATCTGTAGGAGCAGTGCCCAAAGATGTGTCTTGCAAGAATCGGCTTCATGGTGGCGATAGAAGGGGGCCATATGAGAAATGAGGGTGGAGGTTGTAATTTGGCAGCCAAGGAGTGTGTGTGCAAAGTTTGGCATGGATCGGGGCAACGGTGGCGGATATATGAGTAGGGGAAAAGTGTGATGTGACGGACAGACTGACGGACTGACGGACAGCCGGTGGAGGTTTTGATAGTAATTAAGGCCTGATTTACACTGACAGACAAATCCAGCCTGAATCAGATCTGTGTCACATCAAGATTGGAATCCGATTTGCTTAAAGGGCCAGTTCACCTCTGGGACAACCAGATCTAATTGTATTGTTGTTTGGGACAAGATCAACACAATCCTGAGTTATTTTTTGTGTTCAATCTGTGTTTTGAGATATTTTAGTATTTCAGCATGAATGATGATGCATTTTGCATCATATGACTCATCATGCTGCATCATATGATGCAAAATGCATCATCATGCTGAAATACTAAAATATCTTTAAACACAGATTGAACACAAAAAAATAACTCAGGATTGATCGTGTCCCAAACAACAATAAAAGATCTGGTTGTCCCAAAGGTGAACGGACCCTTTAAATGAATCTAAATGCTGACAGGTCACATGCAGGGCACATGAAATCCCATTTTTTAGAACATCCAGAGGTGGTTTTCAAATCTGATTCAAATCTGATTTCTAAAGATGTGTCTCAGTCTGAATGCACTAACCTGATCTAACAGCCAAGTCACATCAAATTGTCCCACAACGTCACTTGCAGTGCGACCCGAGTGCCACTGATGTCATTACAGAGCGCGAGAATTGCATTTTGATTTACAAGAGCACAAGGGTGTAATGAAAATAAAACAGTTCTGCATAAGTTTTACACTACAGAAGAAATGGCAAGCAGCTTTCAGTGGACAGACGGAGAAATTCAACCTCTCCTAGCACTTTGGGGGGGATGCCTCAGTACATGAGAAATGTATAGGAACAGTTAAGGCAATTTATGAAGACATATCAATCTCATGGCATGGCAGAAAAGGGGATCACAAGATCCTAACTGCAATGTCAGAGGACATTTTAAAACGTTCTTACCATGGTAACCAAAGCAGATATGTCGACGCAGGGCGACTTTGGGTTGACGTTGTTAAAATCAGTCTGAACACACAGATCAGATCAGATCAGATCAGATCAGATCAGATCAGATCTGTGTCACTTGCAAATGCAGTGTGAACAGTCGGGCCAAAAGATTGGATTTGAGAAGGTGAACCAGATTCAGGCTAGATTTGACTGCAGTCTAAATCCAGCCTTAAAGCACTCAAAACAATAGCCTAATGCTGCATTCACACTACAGATATATAGTTGAACGTTTAGCTTGGTAATTCAATGTAATCTCAATGGAAACCAGCTTTAAAGATACAGGCCATCCTGAGAACGAAGCTTTGAAAGCTTTAAAGCTGGTTTCCATTGAGATTACATTGAATTACCAAGCTAAACGTTCAACTATATATCTGTAGTGTGAATGCAGCATTAGTGTTGTTATTTTAACTGAGGTGAAAACCTGGAAATGATTTACACATATTCCTCGAACAAAGGTCTCCCTTTTGATTATTATATTACATTAGATATTGTGGATGATGAATGATTATAATTTGAGGTTAAAATGTCACTTACACTCTTATATTTATTATATGTTAAATAAAAAAATACTGTATTGCTTAGTAAATCAATAATGTCTATTATCTCTTGTTTCTCTCAGTGAATAACATTGACACTTAAATATAGGGTAAGTGACTTTAAACAAGTGTTAAATAGCTCTATAATCTGATAGTACTTGTTGGAAAAGTGAAGACCCTGAACCCCTAGTTGCTCCTGATGAGTAGGTTGGTGCCTTGCATGGTTTCCTTTGCCATCGGTATGTGTGTGTGTGTGTGTGTGTGTGTGTGTGTGTGTGTGTGTGTGTGTGTGTGTGTGTGTGTGTGTGTGTGTGTGTGTGTGTGTGTGTGTGTGTGTGTGTGTGAATGGGTGAGTGTAATGAATGTGTGTGTGTGAATGGGTGAGTGTAATGAATGTGTGTGTGTGAATGGGTGAATGTAATGAATGTGTGTGTGTGAATGGGTGAATGTAATGCACAATCTATGTAAAGTGCCTTGGATAAAGGCGCTATATAATTGCACCATTTACCATTTAAGCTACCTTTAACTGTCAGAGTTAAATAAACATGTTGGATGTTGCAGTGTGCCAGGGATAACAGTGGTTCTCAAACCTTTACATGTCAAGGACCCCCACAGACCCCCATAAGAGAAGATGGCTCTAGCAGTGATTTCAAGGACCCCCTTTTGATAACATTTTGATCTCTGGGACCCCCCAAATCTACACTGTATAGTATCATCATGGGTTAATGTAACTCTGAGAGTGTACAAACGGAACCAAATGGAGCCGTAAGGGTGAACTTCTCACCCTATCTCTGAGGGAGAGCCCGGCCTCCCCGTCTGAGAAAACTCATTTCGTCTGCTTGTCTCTGCAGCCTTATTCTGTGGGTCATCATGACCCACACTTCACCCTATAGGTGAGAGTAGGAATCAGTGCTGGTTTTGACAGCAAAATTTGGTTTATTTTTAGTCAGTCTTTTCAATAAAATATCATTTAGTTTTAGTCCTAATTTAGTCACTTGAAAAGTATTAGTTTTAGTCTAATTTTATTCGACTAAGATTTTAGGCGACTAAATCTACAGTTGATTTAGTCGACTAAAATGTATTTTGGCGGTGCCTTGATGGCATCGTAATGACAGATTTTACACTTGGTTGCGTGCTGAAAATAGCAGATCTACAAGCTCACAACGCGTCGCAGCGCCGCATGTCCTCCCTTCCTCTCACTATGATTACTAGTTGTGTGGGCAATGTGTAGACATACTGTGTACCGATGTGCGTGATTTTAGGGCAAAATCTGTAGGAGCAGTGTCCAAAAATGTGTTTTGCAAGAATCGGCCTCATGGTGGCGCTAGAAGAGGGCCATGTGAGAAATGAGGGGTGGGGTCTCCGCGTTGCCTTGGCGGACGAATAGGTACCGGCCCCGGCTCTCCCGGACGCTCCTAGCCCGAGTTACGGCATTTTATGTGAGCTGCAGTGGAGGGGGTCCTCCACTGGGGGCGCCACCACTTTGGCATCCGTTCTGGAGCACCAGGAGTCGGTGGTCCCCGGGAATTCCCCGTGAGCAGCCATGTTGGAGTGGTCATTTGGTCATTTTTGCACATTTGGTCTTTTTTTACATCTGGGGGTCCCCCAGGGACCTGGGGGTCCCTGGAGCTCCGGGGGTCCTTGGAGGTTGTAGTTTGGCAGCCAAGGAGCGTGTGTGCAAAATTTGGCATGGATCGGGGCAACGGTTGCGGAGATATGAGCAGGGCAATAGTGTGACGTGTGAGGTGTGACAGACAGACGGACAGACTGACTGACTGACGGACTGACTCACAGTTTGTGCAGGTTTTGATAGTAAGTGCGACCGTAGGTCGCAATTATGACTATGTAGATTCTATCTAAATTATATGACAGACTACTGTATGATGTAGAACAGGGGTCTTCAACAGGGGGTCCGGAACCCCTAGGGGGTCCTCAGAGTTACTACAGGGGGGTCCTCCAAATCTTTGAGTGATAGAACGTTTTTTTCTCCTTTTTTATGTTAACCATGTGAACCCTATTGTCCATATTCTGAGAACTTTAGCCGAAAATAGCCGATCTACAAGCTCACAACGCCTCGCAGCAGTGAGCTTGTAGATCTGCTATTTTTGGCTGCAGTTCTCAGAATATTGACACTAGGGTTCAAGTTAATTGTTAATATAAAAAGGATTCCAGATTTGGAGGACCCCCTGTAGTAACTCTGAGGACCCCCGAGGGGTCCCGGACCCCCTGTTGAAGACCCCTGCAATAGAGGCTACAATACAATACTATGCAGTACTACAGTATGTTGACAGACTGCTGTACAGAACAAACCACTGCACATCTTCACTGTCTGCTCCCTGTGTCAGGCTGTGTCAGATTGTTCCCGAGGGGAGTGTGTGTGTGTGTGTGTGTGTGTGTGTGTGTGTGTGTGTGTGTGTGTGTGTGTGTGTGTGTGTGTGTGTGTGTGTGTGTGTGTGTGTGTGTGTGTGTGTGTGTGTGTGTGTGTGTGTCTGCGTGTGTGTGTCTGTGCAGTGTGCACACACACACATCCCTGCATGTTTGTGCGTGGGTGGTGGTGTGTGGGTGTGAGAGAGGCAGAGAGTTGTAACTGTTGCATTTTGCCAGAACAAAAACGTACAAACTGTCCTCTGCATTTATCCTTTTATTTATCCAACTCACTGGATGCCAGTAATATAGTTTATACAACTATTTGGCTGCTATTTTTGATAAATCGTGATATCTTTTTATATATATTTTTAAAAGCGAACATTTGTAACAACATATTTTAGATGGGGGTCCACGGCCAAATACATGTCATTTTGAGGGGTCCTTGACATGACAAAGTTTGATAACCACTGATTTAGAAGACATTTATAGAATCTACAAGCTCACAGCGTGGCACTCGGTGCCGTGCTGTGAGCTTGTAGATATGCTATTTTTTAATAGTTAATAGTAGCATAAAATAATGGTTAGGGTGGTTCAAATCTAAAGTGACACAGATTTGTGTCCAGGCTTAAATGAATAATTAATTAAGATCAATTAATAATACTATGTTTATATCAGTGATTGAGTAACTGTCAGGATCAATAATACTATAGTTTATATCAGTGAATGAATTACTATGAGGACCAGTGGATGTGTGTACTACTGTTGCAACACTACACTCAGGAGGAGGGTCTTCTTACAGCTGGACATTCTGTCCAGACCAGACCAGGGTCAAGTTGCTGCAGCTCGCTGGGCGTTCCTGAAAAATAGCAGATTCCTGCTGCTGGGTGCAGCCGGAAAGCTCTGGGAAAGATTAAACACACAGCTGAATCACTGAGGACTTTTTCATCTTCCTTTCTCTTTTTTCCTTCCATTGTCCTCTCTGTCCGTAATCTCTCCTCAGGGTCTCTGTGTGTTACTGAGTCATTTCCCTCCATGTCCTTCAACTGCTGGATTCCAGTTTCACTTACAGCTCCAGATAAACTGTTTATACTGTATTGCAATGATGTTGCGTTGTTTTGTTCAACCGTGACTCTGCTTGATAATGTGATAACGGGACACGCAGTCTGAGATCTATGTCAGGGACGTGCAGAGAATGTTAGAGAGGCAGGGGCACACATTGCTAAAAGGGCCTTTTGGTGAAAATATCGACAAGGCGTCAATGCTGTGACGCGTTGTGAGCTTGGAGGTCGGCTATTTTCGGTGCTTGATACCACACTGAACTAAGCATAATCAAGTCAATACTGGAGATAATAATACATTTTATTTATAACGCGCTTTATATTCTTGCGAATCTCAAAGTGCTACAAAGCAGAAAACTAAAAACAGGCAGAGAAAAAAAAATAGCATAAAAAAAAGAACAGAAAATAAAACAACATATAGGCAACCAGTCCACATAGGACAAATTAGGACATGAACATATAGGACCCAACTTAACTTGGCTAATAGGTTGGATAAAAACTAAGCTAAAACAGGGCAAAGACTAAGTTAAAAGTGCTTTGTTAAAAAGGT
This sequence comes from Nannobrachium achirus, assembly GCF_963921795.1. NCBI lineage: Eukaryota > Metazoa > Chordata > Actinopteri > Myctophiformes > Myctophidae > Nannobrachium > Nannobrachium achirus. Next base: position 48,824,515 of record NC_137822.1, on the reverse strand, counting down.
GTATCTTTAGTCCATTTAAAAAAAAAATGGGGCGTAACGGCATTGATTTCTACACAGAGAGGACAATTCTAACAACATAAGATGCTGCATTCAAGTTCAGGAGAGTTTGGACAAGGCAATTCTCTTGAATGCTGCCTTCAGGTATGGCATGGAAAGAGGGCGTTTGCGTTTCTTTCACCATAGTAAAAACTGCATTCATGGTCTGGAGAGGGCACTTTTTACAGACGAGTAAAAGGGCAGGGGCATAATCTGATAACATTTGGAATTCATCAATATCACTCCAGTTTAACCACTGAGACCCTCTGTGCTTAGTAAAACACACCTGATCTGCACTGTACTTGATGAGTTCTTTTTCCATCTACCTCAACTCTCTTCACCAAATAGAAATAGCAGATCTACAAGCTCACAACGTGTCGTGTTGTGACACGTTGTGAGTTTGTAGATCTGTCATCAAGTATTATGTTATTAATAACAGGTGGAAAGATGTGCCAATTTACACTAGGGTGACCATATTTTCAGCCGCTCAAACCGGGACGCAAACCACTGTTGCCTAAAACCGGGACCCTCAAAGCAATGCGCACGTTACCGCGCGTGCCCGTTCTCTAGCGTTCGTGCACGCGCACATGCGCACCGCAGAGTTGCATACAGGCAGGGAATGATTAGTCTCTTGCCAAACGTTTCCTTGACGATGGCAACCGGGACAATTTTGTAGTGAATGTTGAAAACCGGGACATATTAGTGTTTTAGAGATATTTGTCGGGACATGCAGCTTGAAAACGGGACAGTCCCGGCCAAACCGGGACGTCTGGTCACCCTAATTTACACGGCTTAATATGATGTAAGATTCAAAAGGTTAACAGTGTAATTTAGGGATGCCGTGGATGAAACGGTTATTTACAGGAATGACCTGAGTCAAACATTTTGAAAACGCCTGATCTACAATAGTATAGGCCTACCACCCCTACTATACTAGGACAGAGATCTACTATAGTATAGGCCTACCACCCCTACTATACTAGGACAGAGATCTACTATAGTATAGGCCTACCACCCCTACTATACTAGGACAGAGATCTACTATAGTATACCCCCCTACTATACTAGGACAGAGATCTACTATAGTATACCCCCCTACTATACTAGGACAGAGATCTACTATAGTATAGGCCTACCACCCCTACTATACTAGGACAGAGATCTACTATAGTATAGGCCTACCACCCCTACTATACTAGGACAGAGCGTTACTGCATGATACAACATTGATCCCTTCAAGGCCGGAACCTCAGATACCCAGATATGTGACATCATGCAGTCCGTATAGAAATCCATAATAATTAACCATCGAAGGGAAAGCTTTCACTGAAAAGAACCGATCGACCAGCTTGTGATCAACGATCGCGACAATCAGGCTGGTATTCAAGGAGTTCAGAGAAGTGTCTGTATTAGAGACAAATGGCCTGCAACTTTGGCCAAGAGCAGTCATAGGCCAGTTTCTGACCAAACAATCAATAAATAAATATTTTTTTTTCTTAGACAGAATTAACTCATTCTGAGCCCAGGACATTAACGGATTAGGGGGTCCAGAGTGCCCCCTCCCGGCCCCATTAACGGCCGCTGTCTTATTTTGAAGGCCAGAAGTCTAGACCGGAAGTACTTCCGGTCTGACGTCATCGGATCGTGCGCCGGAACCGATGCGTGTCCACGTGGAGTTGTGTAATGGCCGACCGGGAGCTTTTATAACTGTGTAAAATAAGCGAGCATCTGCCTCCATCCTAGCTTCTAAAGTGTAGTTTTGAGATAATGGACATTAAAGATGAGATCGGCCGTCCACCTCAATGTTATGGGATGACTATTGTGTGCTCGTGGAGCCGTGATGATGACAAATCAGCGCGGATTTCGTCTCCGGAGCGTCGGCCATTGTACTAGGTATTTTTACTCGCCGTTACAGTAATATATTACTTTTCCCGCGACATCGCGTGGATGGCACTATAGATACTCTATTACTTTTCCCGCGACATCGCGGGGTTGGCTTTTAATGAGTTAAGTAATCATCTTATCTTTATCCTAATTACATTATTATTACATGAATAATCATCCAGGAACGATAAACTGTGTGCTCTCATTCAGAGCAGCAGCAGAGATGAGCCTCAGCAAGCACTGAAAAGTTGATGTAGAGAACCTGCACAGATGATTTCGCTTTCATTTTAACATCTCTAGCAAAGGTTCTACTGGCCCCTTTGCCCCATGCCATTTCTGTAATGTGGCCCACAGGTCCTGTTCCCTGGCCTAGAGGAAGCTTTCATGATCACAGTCATTAAATACCAACTACTCTTACATGCAGTACACTGTACCATCTCAGAGCTTGGTTATACAGTAGCTGCAGGCTATTTGTTTTACATTCGGTAGCCTAGGACATTAGACTGGTTGTTAGAGGGTTTCAACAACTTGCCCAAAAAGGGGGCTAAAAAGGCTGGCTAAGTTCTGTGCTGTCTCTGCTATAAGTAGCAGCTGCCATATATGGAGGAGATGCTGCTACTGATATCTATACAGTAGAGTACTGACTGAGTGACATGCTTATTGTATAAAGACATAGTGAATGTAACCTTAACTACACTTTTAATGTTTGTGTCCTGTATGCCAGTGTTTCTCAACCTTTTTTCTGATTTGGCACACTTTTCATGTCCCAAGAATCCATGGTCACACCAACTTAATACGGGGGTGTAGATATTGTCACTGTCAGGAAGAAACCTTGTATCTCCAAGTTTCAAATTTGTAAATTTCTTCACAAAGTAAAGCCCTGCTTCATCATACAAGGCTGTCGCACAACAGTAGTGAAAACAGCAGATCTACAAGCACACAACGCCTCGCACCTGGAGGCGTTGTGTGCTTGTAGATCGTCTGTTTTCACTAGTTAAAATCATTTTTAAAATTATAAATACAATACTGGCTTTCAAGCAGTTTCAAGGGGCACACTTGACCCTTCTCAGGGGCACACCAAAGGTCCCCAGGCACAGTGGTTGAGAAAGACTGCTGTATGCTGCTTTATGTACATAGTTAAAATGTGTGTGTGAGTATGTGCGTGAGTACGTGCGTGTGCATGTGCATGTGTGTTATACAGCTTGGCTACACAGCTTACAAGTGTTCATTGGAACTAGTCCTCTGTAATGTCCATAAATCATTGTGAGGCCTGCAGATTACAGGAATGCACACTAAAGCCCAGAGCTGATAAGACATTGGCTGAACTGAAGGGTTCAGAGTCATGTGATCACTGGCAGAGACCACAGAATGGAGGAGAACTTGCTTCCTGTTTCCTGGGTTTGTGTTCAAGTACTTCCTGTTACTGTAAATGTGAACGCAGATACAGACGTTAAAGGAGTAGTTCACCCCAAAACATGAGTAAAGGTATCAATACTGCAATGTAGAAAGTCGACATTTTTAGTGGAATACAGTGTTGCACATTAAGTTAATCATCTGGGGACCCCCCCCCCCCAAATAATTTGGGGACCCCCCTGGGGGTTCCGACCCACAGGTTGAGAACCACTGATGTATGTGACCTAAAAAATGTTGAAAAGTATTGATTATTTGAGGGTCCCTTTGTTTGTTGTAATGCAAAAAGGAAAACCTGAGCTGTTCTGGGAAGATGATGACCAGAAGTGGGAGCGGTTGTTTAATTATGAAGTCTTTAAGACGGAACATTGTGTTTCTAGAGCCTGGAGTAGAAGACAGACTCCGCTTTTCAAACAGTAGCTGGAGTGTTAAAGGTGGTTATTTGTCCTGTAAGTCCATATATGGGCTGGGCTTCCTTGGAAGCATGACACTTTAATAAAGAAAAATCAATCAATCAATCAATCAATCAATCAATCAAATAATTGGATTAAAAGTCTATTAATTGTCTCTGAAATGTAGTGGAGTAGGAAACAGTCAAGTAAAGTACAAATGAATCGTACGTAAATACAGTAAATGTAGGCTACTTAGTATTTACGCAACAGTTTCCCAAACACTGGGTCGGGACCCATTTGTGGGTCACGGACGCATTTTCCCTAATTTTATGTTTCCTACATTTAGTTTTTAGTTATTATTTCAAAACATTTCTATAAAAAAGAATATGATTTTCATGATACAAAATTAATAAAAATAAATACATTCCATAAATTAGAAAGCAAATGTTTAAGAAGTAGTGAAAATTGCCAATCTATAAGCTTTGTGCCGTGTTGTGAGCGTGTAGATCTGTTGTTTTCACTAGTTTGGTTTCCAGGAAAATGTCTAATCTATGTTTTGGGTCACAGAACCACTGATGTAGAGGTGATGGTTCAGGTTGGCTACGGTCCAGGAAAGCTGGTTAAACTCTGAGCAAGAGTTTATTTTGGCTTCCGCTGCTGTTTTTCTCACCACACCAGAGTGAACGTTTGAACTTTTACACAACAAGACGAATGTCTTCACCTCTGATACACAGCAATGTCTTCACTAGATCCTACACAGTGGTGGAAACAGTACTCACATTTTATACGTAAGTAAAAGTACTATCAATACTGCATTGTCAGAAGTATTCTGTTACAAGTAGAAGTCTAGAATTCAAAAATGACTTGAGGAAAAGCTCACAACGCGCTGCGACGCGTTGTGATCTTGTAGATCGGCTACTTTCAAATAGCCAAGGTATAAAATAGGGCTAAAGTGGTTTATGTATGTTTTAACATATAATGTATATCAAATTAACTAGTAACTATAGTTTTCAAATCAATGTAGTGGAGTAAAATTACAATATTTGTATCCCAGATGTAGTGGAGTAGAAGTTAAAGTACTGAAAAAGTACAAATGCCTCAAAACTGTAGGCCTACTTAAGTACAGTACTTAAGTAAATGTACTAAGTTACTTTACACCACTGATCGTACAAGGGAAGACAGACAATCTACCTTCCCTGACTTCAATCTAGCTGGCTCACCCTAAATGTATGTAGCGAGATTACTTATTTGGGTCATATTATCTCCAATGACCTGTCAGATGACAAGGACATCTATAGACAGCGGCGGAAGCTGTATGCCCAAGCCAACATGCTGTGTCACAAATTTAGCATGTGCTCTGTACCTGTGAAGATATCTCTTTTTAGATCCTTTTGTACACCACTGTATACTGCCCAGCTTTGGTGTCGCTACAGACAAGGCAGCATCAGACGTCTCACAGTGGCCTATAATGACTGTATGAGGCTGCTGTTAAGAGCTCTGAGAAGCTCCAGTGCGAGCCAGATGTTTGTCAGTGTCGGGGTTCCCACCTGCTCTACTGTACTACGCAACCTTATGTACAGGTTTATGTGTAGGGCATCTGAGTCAGTTAATGATATCATTGCTGTTATAACGGACCCTACACGCAGTTCTGTCAGGTTCTCATCTAGACTGTGGAGCCATTGGCGCACATGTCTGTATGCCAGAAACTGAACTTTTGGGCTTGGTGCTTTGTGCTTTTATTTTGATTTTTGTATTACTTGTTCTGTATTGTTTTATTACTTGTTCTTGTATTGTTTTATTGTATTGTAACTGATATGGATCTTCCTGGGTCTGAAAAAAAGATTGAATTGAATTGTACACCTCTGATACACAGCAATGCACAGCTTCCACCGTTTGAATGTTGTCATGTTCATCCTCTGATCCTGTGATCTTTGCACAAATGTGTATGTTTCATGTTTTGCCTTTTTTTTTTGTGTTGATTTTGACACTAAAGTTTGATTTAGTTTTAGTCATTAGTTTTAGTTTTTCATTAGCATTTAATTTAGTTTTAGTCAACTGAAATTTAGTTTAAGCTTTAGTCTAGTTTTAGTCGACTAAATATCATGCGATTTTAGTCGACTAAATCTACAGTTGATTTTGTCAACACTTTTTTTGTGGCGGGCCTTGATGGCGTCATAATGCTTGCAGTAAAGCATTCATTTATGGAGAGGAAAAAAGAAAGACCGATTCCTTTAGGTTTGGTTGGATGTAAACATGGTACAGACAGTGTCCAACTCCAGAGGGGAAATGCAGGATGTCTCAGAGCCAAGAATAGAACTTTAGTTTATACAACCAGCATGGAGGAAGTTTATAGAGGAGAAGAAACACTTGTAAATTGACCAATTACATGATGAGTTGTTGTTGTTCTGTTTATCTATGTGATGTCAGATGTACATTCCCAGAGACCTGCTGACACAGTGAGCAGCATTGGACTGTAGGGTTGATTTTGACAGAATTTTTTGATTTAGGGACGATGCATACTCCACTTTTAGAGGCAAGTTTACAGTAAATCGGTTCGGCTCTCTCCAAACTACAAAGTGACCTCATTGACCATATTCACACGGCAGCCATATTGCCATTAAGTTAATGAAATGCCACCCCAGTTGCCAACCGGTTTCAATGCAAATTTCAAACAAGGCTGCCAGGTGAATATGGTCAGTTCAGAGGTTCGGGGGGGTGGGGGGTACTTACTTGATTCATAGATAATGAAAGTCATACAAAACAAAGTTGTTTTCAGTTGAGCTATAAAAGCAGTTTACTCTTTTACAATCCATAGCTTTAACGATTGAATACATTTCCAATAATATAACATATACTGTATCGTTATCATCAGTGTGTTCCAATCAGAGAATCTCCTGATCAGTGGTCACATTTAAAGTCCTTTATGGGCTATAAATGTAATGTCAACAAACAATAATGAATAGGCTATTAATACTAATACAACAAACAATATTCTCTCTTTAGCCCCCATAGTCGGCACCGCGGTGGAAAGCTATCCACCACGGTGGAAAGCTATCCACCGCGGTGTAGTCTTTTTAAGTCATAAAACTACAACATTACATCATTACTCGCGGTGAAGAGCTTTCCACCGCGAGACCCGACGCATCTCTCTGTTTTTACTTTCAGACACAGTGATAGGACTTCACCGTGACTGACTATGATGGCCTCCACTTATTTTCTCAGTTTAGGTGGATAGCTTTACACCTAAAATTTGCGGTGAATAGCTCTACACCCTGGACTCTGATAGAGGCTTTAGGGTATGGATCCAATTTCTGGCTTTTGATCCGGTCGGGAGTGGATGGCGTCCTACGTCATTTTGTAGTCAGAACGGACTAGACTTTGGCCGGAAACACCAAACCGGAATCAGTTTTAACCGAACCCAGCAAGCACGGTCAGGGCCTGGACCAATCAGTGACGTCTCAATTGGGGCCAGATCACAGCCCATATGGGGATGATCTTGACGTCATTACCAGGACGTCATATGTAATTTCTTGTTTGACAGGATTATGTTTGTTGAAATCAGGTGATATCCTAGGCCAGATAAATATCATAACTAGTTAGATATGTCCCAGAATATAACCTTACATGCTCATATTTAAACTAACATTACAAACAATAACAATAATCCTGTCAAACAAAAAAAGTCCATATGACGTCCTGGTAACAACAAGAAAAAAACAAGCGTAGTTTTGCTTATTTTTTGAAAAGTTTGTTTAGTATAGGCCTAACCATCTTTTTGTCCAACTCGCAGTGACTGGCAAGACTACACCTCTCTAGCATTTAAACAGGGATTGGGGAAACAAACAGGGGAACCAAAACAATGCGATGCCTCTTCTGCCATCCGGTGTAGGCAGATCAGACGGCCTGTTGAACAGTAAACCAATACCAGGCTTTCCTCCAAGGTGGAAAGACAGTGAACAGACCAGATCATTGGCAGATGCCAGCTCCAAATATACAGTATGGTTCTAAAATATGAACCGTTGTTGTAAAAAAGAAAACAAAGTTGTTCTTCTAAGTGGCCTAAAACATTTGAGTACTTTTCCCTCCACTGTTTACATAACAACCTGTGTTGCTCTGACTGGATGCTTGCTTGCATCATCCCCTCCTCCTCCCCTCCCCTCCACTCTCTCCTCTCCCCTGTCAACAGTTACCATGGTTACTGCAGGTTTATAATGGCGGGGCGAGAACAATTGACCAACCAACACACAGGAAGTACATAGAGCACTACAGGAAGTTCCTGTCTAAGCTGGTACTTCCTGTGTTCTGCTTGGGCACTTTGGGACGTCCAGTTAGGTTGTTATCTTCCTTTCAGATGGACACTAAAGTCTGGCAACGAAGTTAAACTCCAGTTAGGTTGTTATCTTCCTTTCAGATGGACACTAACGTCTGGCAATGAAGTTAAACTCCAGTTAGGTTGTTATCTTCCTTTCAGATGGACACTAACGTCTGGCAATGAAGTTAAACTCCAGTTAGGTTGTTATCTTCCTTTCAGATGGTCACTAACGTCTGGCAATGAAGTTAAACTCCAGTTAGGTTGTTATCTTCCTTTCAGATGGACACTAACGTCTGGCAATGAAGTTAAACTCCAGTTAGGTTGTTATCTTCCTTTCAGATGGTCACTAACGTCTGGCAATGAAGTTAAACTCCAGTTAGGTTGTTATCTTCATTTCAGATGGACACTAACGTCTGGCAATGGAGTTAAACTCCAGTTAGGTTGTTATCTTCATTTCAGATGGACACTAACGTCTGTGAATGGAGTTAAACTCCAGTTAGGTTGTTATCTTCATTTCAGATGGACACTAACGTCTGTGAATGGAGTTAAACTCCAGTTAGGTTGTTATCTTCCTTTCAGATGGACACTAACGTCTGTGAATGGAGTTAAACTCCAGTTAGGTTGTTATCTTCATTTCAGATGGTCACTAAAGTCTGTGAATGGAGTTAAACTCCAGTTAGGTTGTTATCTTCCTTTCAGATAGTCACTAAAGTCTGTGAATGGAGTTAAACTCCAGTTAGGTTGTTATCTTCCTTTCAGATGGTCACTAAAGTCTGTGAATGGAGTTAAACTCCAGTTAGGTTGTTATCTTCCTTTCAGATGGTCACTAAAGTCTGTGAATGGAGTTAAACTCCAGTTAGGTTGTTATCTTCCTTTCAGATGGTCACTAAAGTCTGTGAATGGAGTTAAACTCCAGTTAGGTTGTTATCTTCCTTTCAGATGGACACTAACCTCTGGGAATGGAGTTAAACTCCAGTTAGGTTGTTATCTTCCTTTCAGATGGTCACTAAAGTCTGGGAATGGAGTTAAACTCCAGTTAGGTTGTTATCTTCCTTTCAGATGGTCACTAAAGTCTGGGAATGGAGTTAAACTCCAGTTAGGTTGTTATCTTCCTTTCAGATGGTCACTAAAGTCTGGGAATGGAGTTAAACTCCAGTTAGGTTGTTATCTTCCTTTCAGATGGTCACTAAAGTCTGGGAATGGAGTTAAACTCCAGTTAGGTTGTTATCTTCCTTTCAGATGGACACTAAAGTCTGGGAATGGAGTTAAACTCCAGTTAGGTTGTTATCTTCCTTTCAGATGGACACTAAAGTCTGGGAATGGAGTTAAACTCCAGTTAGGTTATCTTCCTTTCAGATGGACACTAAAGTCTGGGAATGGAGTTAAACTCCAGTTAGGTTGTTATCTTCATTTCAGATGGACACTAAAGTCTGGGAATGAAGTTAAACTCCAGTTAGGTTGTTATCTTCCTTTCAGATGGACACTAAAGTCTGGGAACGAAGTTAAACTCAAGTTAAGTTATCTTCATTTCAGATTAAAGTCTGGGAATGAAGTTAAACTTCAGTTAAGTTATCTTCATTTCAGATGGACACTAAAGTCTGGCAATGAAGTTAAACTCCAGTTAGGTTGTTGTATTCAGTTCAGATGGACACTAAAGTCTGGGAATAAACTCCAGTTAAGTTATTTTCATTTCAGATAAGACACTAAAGTCTAGGAAGTTAAAGTGGACCTAACTCTACTCAAAGGGACAGGCAGTTCTCAAAGTGGGGTCAGGGGTCCTTGAGCAGGGGGTTCCAGGGGGTCCCCAGCAACAGAGGCTATAGCAGGGCTTTTTCATTTTGTAACCCATTTTCTTTCACCCAGTGCCAATTGCCTATGTAATCCTGGGCTCTGCTCTCCCTCTGCCGCGCCTGGGGAGACAACGGACTGACCTCATGCTTCCTTCAATGCATGAGGAGTCCAAGTTGCTCTTTTTTCACCTGACAAGGGGGATTTCCCCGGTTTGGATGTAGCGCGTGGAAGGAACACGTTATTCCAACCGGTTCCTTTCCCCACAATCAAGCGCCACGGCTGGCCAGGGGGAGGCAGTATAGAGACCAGGATTACTGCATGTTTTTGTGAGGGTATCAACCCTAGGAGACACAGGGAGAACATGCAAACTCCACACAGAAAGGCCCTATCGCCAACCCCACCTAGGGTGTGGGCGCTGATGACGCGGAGGGAGGAACACGCCCCCAGCGCACACATCGTCCCCCGGCGGGAATCGAACCCAGGACCTTCTAGCTGTGAGACGAAGCGCTAACCACTGCGCCACCGTGCCCCCGTATCAGCAACCGTTCTGACAAGAAGTGCCAAGTTTTAATTTTCTTGATAGTCAGTGTGCCATCATGTCAACATTACATTTATGATCCAAGTCATTATTTAGTTACAACCCCCCCCCCTCCCCCTTTACAAAGTTTTCAGTAGGCCTAATGTAATAATGTGTTAAAAATGTACTTTCTACATCTCTCCCTGACAGATGTTATCATGCATGTTATTATGACAGTTGAAACAGTTGAGCACAGGAAGACTGGAATTTCCTGTTAGTGTGGGCGACAGGACACACACACACACACACACACACACACACACACACACACACACACACACACACACACACACACACACACACACACACACACACACACACACACACACACACCTCTCGATCTTCAGCCAGAGTGTTACACAAACATGTAAAATTGTGAAATTTAAAAGGGCAGTACAGTAGGGTGATATTTATTAGTGTTAGATAAGTCTAATAGTTGTTTGTTCAGTAGCAGCAGGGACGTGCAGGGAATGTTAGAGAGGCAGGGGCTGACATTTCTAAAAGGGCCTTTTGGTGAAAATATCGAAAATAGCAGACCTCCGAGCTGCGACACGTTATGAGCTTGGAGGTTGGCTATTTTTTTTCTACACAGAGAGGCCAATTCGTTCAACATAAGATGCTGCATTCAAGTTCATGAGAGTTTGGACAAGGCAATTCTCTTGAATGCTGCCTTCAGGTATGGCATGGAAAGAGGGGGCATTTGCATTTCTTTCACTATAGTGAAAACTGCATTCAAGGTCTGGAGGGGACACTTTTTACAGACTGATAAAAGGGCAGGGGCTCAAGCCCCCTTTGATGTCTATGTGTGCACACCTGAGTAGCAGCCATGGTTCCCCTTGTCTCTCCAGCTTAGTAAATAGAAAATCCATGTTCAGGTCAGGATACTAATCTTAACCAATCAGGATAGAGAACTCACACATCATAGGCTACTGTACATGCAGGATAAGCAGTGAGACAATGATTACACAAATACATGAGCTGGATGGATTTCACAACCCACTGAAAATGTGTTTACAAAGAGACAGGGAGACTCCTGTTACTGAACAAACACTGTAAGTGATGATCACCACACAAGCATAAACTTTAAAATAACTTTTAACCACTTGAACCCCAGCATCCCTATTCTGGGGGAAGGTTCACCAAAAATAGCCAATCTACAAGCTCACAACACGTCACAACGTGACGCGTTGTGAGCTTGTAGATCTGCTGTATTTGGTGAAGAGAGTTGAGGTAGATGGAACTCATCAAGTACAATGCAGTGTAGATCAGGTCTGTTTTACTAAGCATAGAAGATCTATGTGGTTAAACAATCAACAAATATCATTGCAGTAGACCTTTATCTGTGAAGTTGTGAACACTGTGCCTCCATGGTGGATAAATGTCACCCTCTGTTGGTGATACTGGAGAACACACCCTTATTAATTTAGGAGTAGTTCACCCAAGAAATGACTCCTTTCCTATCAATTACACACCTAATGAAGCATTGAATCTGTTTGTTTTTAATCACATTCCTAAAGCCAATAATGTGATGATAACAATAAACACCCTCATGTATCCAATAGGAGACACAAAGAGTCTGCCTTGTGTAGTAGGCCTATCTATCATTCAGCATTGTTGTCAAAAGCAACTCTGATTTCACTTCCAAAGGACTTCAAGGACCCTAACCCTAACCCTAACTCAAGATTTTAACAGAATCAAACTTTTATTTTATTTTTCAACTTTCTTTGTTTGTTGGCTTCTTTGTTGATTGAATCATCAGGTTGAAAACCTTCAAAACACAAAAGCAAAATAAAGATTAACAACAAAGCCATTTACAAAAATAATTTTACATTTGTCTAACTCTGCCAATCTTGTTTCATAACTTTAACCAAATAAGGGCATTTTCAAACATCTCTCTTCAAACAAACACATTCAATGCAATGTGCTGTGCTGCAATGTGTTTCTAGACCCACATAAACTTTACATATACATTAAGCAGCATTACAAACACATCAAAGTGAATAAAACATCTACAGACCATTGGTGTCTTGGAAATAAAGTCATTGAGTGGAACTTGGATCTTCTTGGTTCTGGAGCTTCTCCTCTTAGTAGGGGGAATTAAGTGCAAAATTGTTACGTGGCGGATAAAAGCATGAAATTTGATACAGAGGTCCCTTGGGTCATCCAAAAACATCCTAGAAGGGGTGCCCAAAAAATCTCATACAGGAAGTGAGTTATGGACAAAATTCAAAATGGCCACTTAAACTGTTGACCGTTGACTCAAAAGACACCAAAAGAATCTCCAAAAAGCATAAGATTTGGCACACATGTCCCTTGGGTCATCCTAAAACATCCTAGAAGGGGTGCCCAAAAAAATCTTAAACAGGAAGTGAGTTATGGACAAAAGTCAAAATGGACGCTTAAACTGTTGACCGTTGACTCAAAAGACACCAAAAGAATCTCCAAAAAGCATAACATTTGGCACACATGTCCCTTGGGTCATCCTAAAACATCCTACAAGGGGTGCCCAAAAAATATTTAAACAGGAAGTGAGTTATGGACAAAAGTCAAAATGGCCACTTAAACTGTTGACCGCTAACTCAAAAGACACCAAAAGAATCTCCAAAAAACCTATAGAATCTCATAGACGCATATACTTTGGCATATGTATCCCTTGGGTCATCCTAAGACATCCTAGAAGGGGTGCCCAAAGAAATCTGAAACAGGATGTTAGTTATTGCCTAATTTTAAGTATTGACAGATGATGTAAAAGACACCTAAAGAGTAAAGAATATCATAAAGGCATGAAATGTGGTACAAATATTCCTTGGGTGATCTTAACGCATCCTACAAGGGGTGCCCAAATATGTTTTAAACAGGAAGAGGGTTTTTGTCGAATTTCAAAGTGCATGGCCACCTAAAGCAGTTGACACAAAAGAAAACATAAAGGGACACTATACTGTACCAGTAAGACTCCCTAATCGGGAGATAAGCGACCGTCAGGTCGCAGCGTGATTTTAGGGCAAAATGTGTAGGAGCAGTGTCCAAAAATGTGGTTCAAAAAATCGGCCTGATGGTGGCGCTATATGGGACATCCATATTGATGAGATGAGTGTAGACATACTGTGTACCGATTTGCGTGATTTTAGGGCAAAATCTGTAGGAGCAGTGTCCAAAAATGTGTTTGAAAAAATCGGCCTGATGGTGGCGCTATATGGGACAGATCCATGTTGATGACATGAGTGTAGACATAGTGTGTACCGATTTGTTTGATTTTAGGGCAAAATCTGTAGGAGCAGTGTCCAAAAATATGTTTTGCAAGAATCGGCCTCATGGTGGCGCTAGAAGAGGGCCATGTGAGAAATGAGGGGAGATGAGATGAAAACGGTAACCAGAAATGATCATCGCTCGATAGATAAACCTGCCGCCGTCGTGGCCGTCTCTACAACGCCAGAAGCTCCCTTCCCACGTAGTGGCTGGAACGTCTGCTGCCTGTATGTATCACCATGGGAACCAAAGAGTTCAGTAAAAGAGGTGGGACCCCGTCGCCGATGGCTGTTCGCTTAAAGATTTTGACTGCTACGGCGATTACGTCATAGCAGCCGTAGTCCCGCCTCACGTTGCGGTTGTAGAAACGGGCTGCTTAAACTGCCTAATGTCCGTTGTCTTGTCATACAGAACACAGGTGTATATTTCAAGCACTGTAACACTGTTTGATTCTTGGCTAAGCACTTCAAAAGCATTAACCATACTATAAATACCCCCTTCTGGGATAACAAGCAGTACTCAATATGTACCAACTTAAAGGCTTTTATGAAGTCCCTTTATAATAATGATGATAATGATAGCTCAAATGTATAGCTATTTTCTAAGTACCCAAACTCGCTTTACATAGGGAAAGGAAGGAACCAACTTTGTGTTCTTTTGGGTCAACTGCTTTAGGTGGTCATTTTCCATTTTGTTTAGCTGTTTCAGATTATTTTGGGCACCCATTCTAGAATGTCTTAGGATGCTTTTGTATGCTTTTATGAGATTCTTTAGTTGTCTTTTGAGTCAATCGCCAATACTGTAGGCGGCCATTTTCAATTTTGTCAGTAAGTTCCTGTTTCAGATTTATTTGGGCACCCCTTCTAGGATGTCTTAGGATGACCCAGGGGACACATGTGCCAAAGCGTATGCCTTTATGAGATTCTATAGGTTTTTGAGTCAATAGCCAACACTGTAGGTGACCATTTTCAATATTGTCATTAATTCACTTCCTGTTTAAGATTTATTTGGGCACCTCTTCTAGGATGTCTTAACACTTGGGTGACTGAAAATAAAAAACTACCACTACGCCTGCATTTATCGTTCATTTTGACCGTTAGATTCTCTCCCTTTTGGCCCAGGAGTGCGACACCTCCTCCCCCTGCTGCCAGCGGGGGTTCTATTGTCTTCCGAATTTGAATTAGCATTTCAATTGACCTCTCAAATAGCCTACTCTCGCTTTCAATGTTAACTTCATGGTTTAGCAGGAAAAAAACAGGCTTGGGAAAATGACACTAAGTTTGTAGCATGATCTTACTTTTAATGTCACTGGTTTAATTTCGTATCGCTTCGCAGCGCAGCCCAGCATCCGCGCCGATACATCTCTCTCACAGTGTGAGAGAGATGTAACTCCTGTGAGCGTAAAATGAAACCAAATGGACCCGTATGGTTCCATTTGGCTTAGTTTTGTTCATTGACAATATAGGGTATTTTGTTACACAAATAGCCAATCTTCTACAAGCTCACAACGCCATACGAAGCGAAGTAAAATAATTACGCCTTCATATGTCCCGATTTTCATTCGTATTAGCTATTATTAGACAACTCACAAAACCAGCCAATGAATCATGTTTAGGTAATGTGATGTCCCAACATCACGCATGCACGCATGCATGCAGAGAGGGAGGGGAAAGAGAAAGAAAGAGAGCGCTCCCGATAGTTAAATATATATATAATAAATAAGGTTCCATTTGCGCAAACTGGGCTCGGGAGAAAGAGAGAGAGGGAACGGTCGATAGACAGAGCGAGGCAGAGAAATGATGAGAGAGAAAGAGAGAGAGACTGAGAGAGAGATAATTCACATTCTCTTCACTCTATAACTTATAGATCACCCAGTTGTTCTTTCTATGTATTATTAGCTGAAATGATGCTTAGCTTTTAGAAACACGCTGTTACTTTGTTACAAGTCCGGAATTCAAAATGCACTTGGGTAAAAGTAGGCTCACAACGTGTCACAGCGCAGCGCTGAGCGCGACGCGCTGTGAGCTTGGCTATTTTCAAATAGTCTATAAAACGCGGCTAAAGGCATGTTTTATAATATAATAATTTACATCTGCAAAGTAACTAGTAGCTATGTTTTCATATAATTGTAGTGGAGTAAAAATACAATATTTGGATCCGAGATGTTTAGGAGTAGTATTGAAAAAAAAAAAAAAAAAAAAAAAAACAGCCTCGCCAAACGTTTGGCTCTAGAATGAAACCAAATGGACCTGTACGGTAGGCCTACATTGATATTATCATTATTATTTTCAATTATAAAATAAAACCTTAGTCAACATTTAGTCATGTTATCTTTGCTGACAGTGAAATGTAAATGATCTATTAGAAGGAACAAAGGCGCACTCCGGGTGGGCTGGAGGTGTGAAGTCTCTTTCTGCTTCTTCTGGAAAGGGAGAAAAAGGGGAGAACGGTCTTTTCTGCCGATAACAGCCGTCAGAGTAGTATAATTGTATTTTATTTCATAATTAGGAAACGTTTCAGAAGGGGAAAAAAAACGAGAACATATATCCTGAGTATTTAGGAAAAGTCATGGAAGGGGAAATTTCTGAGACCTTCACGGGGAGAGTTATTGCACTTTGAAATCTCAAAATCGGCCTAAGGGACCGGTTAGTCACCCGTGTGTTATTAAGATGACCCAAGGGACATGTGTGCCAAATATTATGCTTTTTGGAGATTATTTTTGTGTCTTTTGAGTCAACGGTCAACAGTTTAGGTGGCCATTTTGACTTTTGTCCATAACTCACTTCCTGTTTAAGTTTTTTTGGGCACCCTTTCTAGGATGTTTTAGGATGACCCAAGGGACATGTGTGCCAAATTGTATGCTTTTTGGAGTTTCTTTTGGTGTATTTTGAGTCAGTCAACAGTTTAAGCGGCCATTTTGACTTTTGTCCATAACTCACTTCCTGTTTATGATTTTTTGGGGCATCCCTTCTGGGATGTTTTAGGATGACCCAAGGGACATGTGTGCCAAATCTTATGCTTTTTGGAGATTCTTTTGATGTCTTTTGAGTCAACAGTCAACAGTTTAGGCGGCCATTTTGAAATGTGTCTATAACTCACTTCCTGTTTAAGATTTTTTGGGCACCCCTTCTAGGATGTTTTAGGATGACCCAAGGGACATGTGTACCAAATTTGGTGCTTTTATCCGCCGCGTAACGATTTGGCCATTTTCTGAGGTTAATTCCCCCTACTATCTCTGAAGATTGTTTGTTCAACTGACTGAGCAGTGATCACCTCCACTTCTTCCAAAGAGCAGCCATCTTTGCTGCTGCACTCTGGGAAATGCAGTTCCTTCATCAGAGTAGGTGTTGTGCAGGGGGCACGGTGGCGCAGTTGGTAGGTCCATAGGCGGCGGGTGAGCCAAACGTTTGGGAAGGCTAAAAAAAAATGTTTTTTTTTTCCTTTTTTTTTTCTCACACAATGGCAGAACGATGAGTTATTTAGCATAATTTGACCAATTTATACACAGCGTCAGGATGCAATTTGAAACGTCTGATCATGAAACATGATCTAATAATAACAAGCAATAGTATTAAAAAGCATAAAGATATCATAATAACAACAACAAAGTTTCAGTTTCAAAATCAAAAGGGAGGACATTTCGCCTATTAAGACCAGACCATGTTTAGGTCATTATGAAATAATATTGCTGTGCAATTCAATTTGCAAATCAATAGCGGGCAGTGCGTAAATGCGGCCACTCGCTCTCCGTCTGTCTGTCTGTCTGTCTGTCTGTCTGTCTGTCTGTCTGTCTTACTTTGAGCTGGTGTTGTGCTTGAGGCAGGCTGCTGGCTTTTCCTCCGAGGTGGAAAGTATGGTGACGTGAGGTTAACTCCTGGGCCCTGGCAGCTTCTGAATTACTTTGTTTATCTCTTGCTTTGTAAAAAGACCTTATATCCATTTTGCTGTTTGAAATGAGCTCCAAATAGCGCATTGGTGTTCGCTACAAAGCGATTGGCAGGTGGAGATTCAGAATACGGATGTTTACAAAAAAAAAACTAGATGCGCTGCGCCGGTAGCAGGATGTGATTGGCTACTCGGAGTTGAGATGCTTTTTATTTAACCTAAGCCTTTCTGAATTATCACCTGGTGGTCACTAGGGGGCTGTGCTGCTGCAGCAACACATTTGCAAAATACCCAGCGTAGCATTTGGGAAGGCACAGCCTTCCCTGGCCTTATTGACGGAGCCTTACCTGATTGCAGGCCACGGCACGGGGCGGAGTGACCGCGGCAAGGGGCGTAGTGAACGCGGCGGTTATCGTGGGCTTCGGTGACGTGTGCAGTGGGGCAACGGTGAGATTCGAACTAGTGATCTCTGGCACTCAAGTCGGCGACGCTATCCATTCAGCCATCAATGCTGATGTTTATCGTGGGCTTGCCCAGGCCTTACGGCCTGGGCATAAATATAACGATTGCATTCACCACGGCTTCGTATTCACCGCGGCCACTCGCGCCTGCGGCGCTCGGGGGCGAAGAGCAGGACCAAGGTCCGCTGGCCTGCGCGCCGCTTGCAGTGTCGTGGACAATAATCAAACGCCTCCGCCCCTTGCCGCGTTCACTACGCCCCTTGCCGCGTTCACTCCGCCCCGTGCTCCGGTCTGCAATCAGGTATACTACTATTGACGCGCCACCCATGGGTAGGTCGTCTCACAGCTAGAAGGTCCTGGGTTCGATTCCCGCCGGGGGACGTTATGGGCACCGTGGGGTGTGTTCTCTCCTCCGCGTCATCAGCGCCCACACCCTAAAAGGGCCTATC
This sequence comes from Nannobrachium achirus, assembly GCF_963921795.1. Lineage (NCBI taxonomy): Eukaryota > Metazoa > Chordata > Actinopteri > Myctophiformes > Myctophidae > Nannobrachium > Nannobrachium achirus. The sequence continues at coordinate 48,806,072 of NC_137822.1, read as the reverse complement.
TGTGTGGAGTATACATGTTCTCCCCGTGTCCCCTAGGGTAGGTACCCTCACAAAAAATCAAACCCAGTTTGAAGTGAGCGGTGCACATTGCTTATGTTTGTACCAGGTATACGCTTGGTTCAAAGGATATGTTTTAAAAGAGGTCAAGGTAACAACTCAGCTCCCTTATTTACAAAAAAGAAATTTTCCCATTGTAACCACATTTACAATAGAATTGTTTCACATTATAACCAGAACAAACACTGAATACAATTGATCAAATCCATTGTGACAGAATACTATTCAGACTTCTCTTTAAATGTACAGAAATATTTATTAAAGGATTTTGCAATACAGGGAAAAGATCGATCAGAAAGTATTATAGTAAAAATAGTTAGAAAAATAATAATATAAAATAAAATTCCTTGTCAGTAAACATCCCACCTGTCTGATTCTTGATAACTAACTGATACAAGTAGTTTTCTGCTGACGCAAGGATATATATATATCCTATATGATCTACAAGCCGCATTGTGAGCTTGTAGATCATAGCCCAGTGACGTCATAGCCCTTGAAATGCGCACTTCAAAGTGTGAATCCCTCGGATTGGAAAGCGGCTATAGAAAGGTAGACACCTCCTTTGGCTCTGGTGCATAATGCATCGGGGGACCAAGGGAATCTGTGTGCATCGTTCACACATACAGACGTTGCTAGGCCAATCAGAGGCTGGTGGGGGCGAGTCTTTACGTACGCAGCCTGTAAGAACAGCTGAGCCGCGCAACATCGGAACTGGCTCTGTTGAATTGAATTAATAAGTCCCGGAAAAGACGCGCTGTGATTGGCCAGTAGTCACTTGACTGGCAGCGGCCCCTTAGACAGTTTTCTGTCCACTATGACAGTGGTTCTCCATCTATTTTGGCTTGAGTAGGCTAGGCTACCCCCCTTCCCTGATTTCTGAATCCAAGTGCCCCCTTTACCCAACAACAACATTTTGCTTATAAAACTGCATAAATGGCGGTAGGTCTATATGAAGCTATGATAACACTCCCCATTTCAAGAATATAAAATCACAAGTAAGAAATGGAGTGAAATAGTTTCAAACTGTGCCTCCTGAGCAGATGTATTTTCAAAAATGTGGCCAAAACATTTCAGTCCAGTTTTCATGTCAATAACTTTAAAACTTCCAGGCACATCCCAGGTGCCTGGTAATGTAATCTGGTGTAGCAACTATCAGGCTCAGCAAGTTTTTTTAAAGGGGTACTGTCACCTAAAGGGGTTGAGGGGCAGATTACACTGTGACATGAGCTTCTCTGAAAACGGTCTGAAACAGTTTGAAGCTCATGTCACAGTGTAATCTGCCCCTCGCCCCCCAACAACAGCTGACCAGTACAGTAAGTAGTCATACAGTCAGGCTATACAGACAATTAATTTGATTGGCTTATAATTGCGCAGTAACCCTTTAGGTGACAGGCCCCCTTTAAAAATAACAATACATGTTTTTTCCCCTCCTAATTCAATGGTTTTTAATTATTTAACTATGAATAATATCATCATGATTTTTACTTATATTTGTCTTTTTGGGGGGAATTTTCTCAGTACCTCTGCGTACCCCTATGGGGACACGCACCCCCATTTGAGAAACACTGCACTATGACACATAGAAACATGTTTAAATTCAGCATTAAAACAAATGTTTAGAATAGATTACACCACCAGAAATACATTACCTTGTAATTAGTAACAATACAAATTATAAAACAGTACATCTTTAAGTAGTAACAATACACATTATAAAGAAAATAATCAAATCACAACAACGCATTACATCAATGAACACAATCCAGTGTGGAAGTAGCTAAACTAAGCAAAAGTAGCCGATCTACAATCTGACGTAGAAATGAGCTGTTTGAAAATAGCTGATCTACAATCTGACGTAGAAATGAGCTGCGTGAAAATAGCTGATCTACAATCTGACATAGAAATTAGCTGTGTGAAAATAGCCGATCTACAATCTATAGAAAGCGACTTGGGAAAGAGGAGGGAAGCATAAAGGTTGCTGCTTGGTGCCATCTGGTGGACAGACAGGGAAGCACAGGAGGAGAGACTGGAGGAAGGAAACTCGTCTCCTTCACAGCATCAAGCACTTCCTGAGAGGAAAACAACATTTAATACTGACTAAAGAATACATTATGTACTGTATATACTTCCGTACGTCGCAGTTTTGTATCAGAACCGTCACATCTTGACCGTATATGTCTGGGTAACGCTTTTATTGTTGATTGACTGTCACGCTCTGACATCACACTCTGAAATCACTGTGATGTCAGGGGAACCACACTTAGTCGGGGGCGTTAGGGATATTTTGCGCTAATCAGTCTAAAAGCGCCACATTTTGCACAGATGTAGCCCAGGGCATGCTCTATGATTTAGCTAGGGCGCCCGAGTCGGCGACCTTCGGGGTCGCCACAGTGGTCAAATCAAGTTGGGCTCCCATTGACTTTCAATACAGGAGGAAAATACCCAGAAAAACACTTTTTTTCTGGGTATTTGAGTAGGATGTGAGGGGTCTAACTAGGTCATGATGCTTTCTTCTTTCTGGGGCCATTTATAGCCCAAGGAATGTTTTTTGTGCAAAACAAATGCTTGCAATGGATTCAGCATCATGACAAACTCCTAGTTAGACCCCTCACATCCTAATTAAATACCCAGAAAAAAAGTGTTTTCTGGGTATTTTCCTCCTGTATTGAAAGTCGATGGGAGCCCAAATTGATTTGACCGCTGTGGCGACCCCGAAGGTCGCCGACTCGGGCGCCCTAGCTAAATCATTAGAGCATGCCCTGAGCTACATCTGTGCAAAATGTTGCGCTTTTAGACTAATTAGCACGAAATTACCATGTCATCTCCCTAACACCCCCGACTAACTAGCAGAATCCCTTTTATGCCCATACATGGAGATCCCAGATGTCATCAATATTAAGCCCATATCTGTGAATGACAATATGTATATATACATTCTGGATTCTGTTAGTGTGGTTCCCTAAACAAGAATTCAAGTTTATATACTAGTAATACTGACTATAATGATACATTATGTATATATTATTCATAATACTGAAACTACAAGTGTAATGTACGTGTGTATATACTAGTAATGGTGACTATAAGATGACATATTTATACACTTATGATACTGACTATACAAACACATGTGTATACAGTATGCTAATAATACTGACTATAACAATACTGCTGAGGATGAACTAACCTTCACTTCCTTCTCCTCCTGGTGCATCTCCACAGACAACAAGAGATCACCTCCTCCTCCTCCTCATCTTCATCTGACATCAGGAGTCTGTCCTCTGCTGCTGCTTCCTGTGTCTCCTCTGGTTCTGCCACTCTGACTCTCTCTGCATCTCTCCTCCTGCACATGAAGGAAACAATCAATACATGACACCTGACATATGATAATGTATCATGTGTTAACAGTACTGACATCTTGTGTCATGTGTTAGCAGTGCTGACGTCCACATCTTGTATTGACCTGATGTGTAAGTTGATTCGGTCTCTCTGCATACATAATTATGTATGTATGTACGTATGTGTGAATGCATGTGTGTTTGAGAGAGATAATAATGAACACAAAGGGAGAGAGAGAGAACTAAAACAGTGTTTGACCTACAAATGAATTTTAAATGACATCCACTTACATGTCATTGAGAAGAGATGGATCATTTTCCTCTAGAACTTTGTTGAAAATGTCTTTTGCTTTTGGTCCACTGGAATCCACCAGGTAACGCAATGCCTTCATCTTCTCCATAGTGGTGGGCTTGGACCTGACGGTATTACGATCCTTATAGGTGATGACACGCTCTCTAAGGAGTCGGTGCAGGATGGTTGGTGCGACCATCCTCACTCTCCTAATCAGAGAACCCTGCTGTTGGTCCACAAAGTCCCTCCCTGAAGATAAAAAGGAATTGGAGTTGAGAGTGAGAAACATATTTGAAGATGTTTATGAATATTGTGTGTCATGTATGAATCCTCCATGGGTCCTATATGACCTAGAAGTCATGTATGAATCATGGTACTACAGTAGAATGTTTTAGTTCTACATGGTCCTACAGTAGAATGTATTAGTTCTACATGGTCCTACAGTAGAATGTTTTAGTTCTACATGGTCCTACAGTAGAATGTATTAGTTCTACATGGTCCTACAGTAAAATGTATTAGTTCTACATGGTCCTACAGTAGAATGTTTTAGTTCTACATGGTCCTACAGTAGAATGTTTTAGTTCTACATGGTCCTACAGTAGAATTTTTTAGTTCTACATGGTCCTACAGTAGAATGTATTAGTTCTACATGGTCCTACAGTAGAATGTTTTAGTTCTACATGGTCCTACAGTAGAATGTTTTAGTTCTACATGGTCCTACATTAGAATGTATTAGTTCTACATGGTCCTACAGTAGAATGTATTAGTTCTACATGGTCCTACAGTAGAATGTTTTAGTTCTACATGGTCCTACAGTAGAATGTATTAGTTCTACATGGTCCTACAGTAGAATGTTTTAGTTCTACATGGTCCTACAGTAGAATGTATTAGTTCTACATGGTCCTACAGTAGAATGTATTAGTTCTACATGGTCCTACAGTAGAATGTATTAGTTCTACATGGTCCTACAGTAGAAGGTTTTAGTTCTACATGGTCCTACAGTAGAAGGTTTTAGTTCTACATGGTCCTCCAGTAGAATGTATTAGTTCTACATGGTCCTACCGTACGTTGAAGAAGGCTCATACCTGGTGTCTGGTCCTTCATCCTGAGGGCCTGTAGCTCCTCCTCCTCATCACCAACCTGAGGAGAGAGAGAGTTCTGCTGAGTGTCCATAAAATAACCTCCAGAAACACCTGGAACCAGTACAATAAATAATACAATAATAAACTACATAAAATAACCTTCAGAAAGACCTACAACCCAGTACAATGATAAACTACAACTGCACTCTGACGAGGAGCAAACTTGCATCACCACTGGCATCACCACTGGCATCTAGGGTTGGGACCCGTTTGGTTTGAACCGATTCAGTAGAATGTTGACACATTACAGTAAGTACATGCGTAAACAAATGCAGCACTTGCGCGCTCTGCTGACGCAAGTAACTAGAAGAATCCACAGAGTTACAATGGTGGCATTTAGCAGATGTTCTGATTCAAAACAACATACAAAATACCATATAAGGTCAAAGGTCAAGTCAGTAGAGTCCAGAGTTTTTTTGTTTTTTTTCTTTTTTTACCCAAAGAGAAAACCTTCCTTCTTTTTGGATTATGGATTTTCATGCTGTCCTCTCACACGTTTACAGCCCATAATAAGCCTTGAGTTTAGAGCGCAAACCTCCCTACCTCCTTCTAAATAGAATTCAACAGAACAGTCTAAAGACAAGTACAGATATATCATCATCATTTCCTTTCTACATACCCTGGTATTTAAAGGTTCAATCAGTGCAGTTTTCAATAGTAAAGGTTATATTCTGACCATGAATGGAGGAGGGAAGGGCCTCAGAGGATGTTGGTTATGAAGTCCAGTGAACTGACAGGCAGAACACAGGTCATAGGAGACAGGACACACTGTACACTGCCACCTGGTGCCCATGATTCCTCTCTCCTGCCTTTCATCACAGCCATCACACCAAACACCAGGATGCAGCATGGACGGATTCTCTGGAATACAAAACAGTCACATTTCATCAGCATGGATTTTGTATAAGACAATAACAACTATTTTTACCATGTTGGTACAAATTCCCACATTGACTAGATAAGACTGTAGCACAATATAACATAAATAGTAGTTGTTATTGATTTGTCCTGGTCTGAACTACCAGTGAAAGGCTGTTTAATTGTGAAAGGAAGGAGCTGTGTTTGAAACATGCTCTTTTTACATAACAGCTGTGATATAAACATGTGTGTGTTTCCTTTTTAAATGAGTTAACAAGTTAGACGTGTTGATACACCAACACCAACAACACTGTTGGATCACTACTACTATTTTGGAGGGCTTTTTGCCACAAACATGTTTCCATTCATTCAAGGCATCACTAGGTTAGTAAGTAATAGAAAAGAAGTACATGTTTTAATTAGACCGCAGCTCCAAAGCAGTGTTTGTCAAATCAAATATCCTATATCCATGTAAAAGTTGTAAATGTTTTGCTTTGGAGATGATAATAAATTACTAATAAAAAACTAACCCAATGACAAGGGATTGTTACAATGTGATTATGTTTAAATTAATTGTTTAGGATTGTTACAATATGATAATGTTTATGTATCTTTTAGGGGAGAAAAGCTTAATATTTTGGCTCAGAAGTATGAATGTTTTTGGATGTTTTCTTTTCATTATTATTGTTTTCTTTTACAATTTCACATGAACACATTGATGTGTAGTAATCTTGAACATAGTAAATAGTAATCTAGAATTGTAGGTAATCCAAGAACTTATCATCAGTCTAACATGAGAATAAAAAACGGATGCCCCCCGAGCGCCTTCCTAGGAAGGTCCTCGATGCACGTCCCACTGGGAGGAGACCCCGTGGCAGACCTAAGACCAGATGGAAAGATTATATCTCCAAACTGATCTGGGAACGCCTCGGTATACTCCCTGAGGGAGTGGAGGAAGTTGCTCAGGATAAGGAAGTCTCAGTTGGAACTGTTACCCCTGCGACCCGATAAGCGGTTGAAGATGGATGGATGGAAAAAAGACAACAGTCAACAATCTGTACATTGAAACTATCCACACTATAGGATGTCAGGTCATCAGTCTACATATCATGATATCTAAACTACATTTTAACCTTTGCATCAAGGTCATCCAGACTAGGACAAATGCTATGGTAAGTGTTAAAAACTCTGAAGAGGTGAGTCTCCTGCAGTTCTAATCTCAATGGCGAGTTTGTTCCATACTTTGGGAGTTAGAAGGGATAATCACTTAGGGTGTCTTAGTGGTAATAGTAATAATCAAAATAATATACAGAGTAACTAAAGATGTCAAATCATTGAAATGGAGTAAAAAATACAATAGTTGCCTCTGAGATGTATTGAAAATTGGAAATGTACTTAAGTAGCCTATAGTACTTGAGTACATGGACTTAGTTAGGCCTATAGTGTGTGGTGGGACTTGTCCAGGTATTATATCTCCATGGTCTACAATGGAGACTGACTGTCTTGATTGCATGAACATAAAAGGATGTTTTATTTCTGTGTAAAAAGCTAAACTTTGATCAAGCAATGTCAATGTAAGTTTATTGTCTGCCAAGACAGTTATTACGATATCAACTGAATATGACAAAGTGTTGTTACACCACATGCCATAGTGAATAACTCTGTGTTACCTTGCAGGTAAATGTCTTGCTGCCAGACCAGGTTGTTCTCAGGTCCCAGTAATGTCAATGTGACACATTCTGCATCCAGATCCAACTGCACCTCACATGTTGGAGAGTAATGTGGTCCATAGTTCAGATGGTAAGTCACAGCCTGAAAACAGAGATAACGTTATTACTATCTTATTGTGTTGTTAGTTACTGTAACAGTGCAGGTATTGGTTTTAGTAGCAGTAATGCTAGAATTGATATAAGTAGTAATAATAGTAGCACTTGCAGCTGTAGTATATTTTCCTGAATCAAAAGACTAATTCTGACAAATAACACATTGTAATGTGTGATACCTGGGGTTGGACTTCAGGTGAATTACACTGCAGACTGTAGACTTGGTTTGGGGTGAGGTTACAGAAGGTCTTGACGTGTTCATCCTCCTCACATTTCACCTACAATGACACCAACACAGTTTATGGTTCAATCATAATGTCTGGCGTTTGGGCAGATAATTTAGGCTAACAGTCTGTTCCTTTCAAAACCAGGGCATTTTGACATTACTCTACTTTGGCCTGGTATTGTCTGTCACATACGCATGCCTACAGAACCGCTGCTGGTTATCTTTTTTAAATAAGAATCAATTTAATATTTTAGTATAATACTAAGTGTAAATTGATTCAAATGATCTGAGGTGTTAGCTACTTAATAAATAATATATTTTACCTCTTTGACAGGCACATTGCTGGGCAGCAGAAATACACTCAGACTGCGTGTTGTTTGTCTGGGTGGTTGAAGGAACAGCAGAACTCGACCACATGTTGGTTTCAGGTGGTTGTGATTCCTCCACATGAGCCCACAGAGAGATGGACGGCTCACATTTACAACCACATGAGTCTGGCTCAACTCCTGTGGTTCTAAGAGCTTCAGCCCTTCCTCTGTGATGTGGGCCACACACAGATCAGCACCTGAGAAAGGGTTTGGAAACACTTTAGATTCTGTTTGATGTTAACTCAATAAAATACATTAATAATAAAAAAAATAAACTAGGTTAACCACTATAAACCTAAAAATAGGCCACTAATCTGACCCAGGTCCCCCAGAGCTTGGTCTGTTTTCCCCCTCTATACCAAAAACAGCTGATCTATACTAGAGCAGGGGTTCCCAAACGTTTTTGTCTCAGGGCACCCCATGAATATTTTATTAATCCGAGGCACCCCTACATTATAATTTTCACTACCAGCACCTTATATTTATAGCATATCATCGTTGTCGGGTGGAAACCAAGTATGTCCAAAACCGTTTGTTTTGTATTTATCATCTAAAAAATTTACTAAACTATTGAAAACAGCCAATCTACAAGCACACAGGTGTGCTTGTAGATTGGCTGTTTTCACTAGTTTTGTGCAACTATCTTGTATGATGGAGGGCAAAAGACATACACATTTTGAAACTTGGAAATACAAGGTTTCTGCCCGACAGTGATGATATTTTAGTGATTATGTTGCGAGGAAAACATTGAGATAATAGCCATTTTGTTTAGAACTGACTGAAAATAACTTTGTACTTCAAGTTTAAAATTATATCAAATAATATTTTTTTCAATTGTCCAAATAAATTCCAAATATTATCAAATGATCTCGCGGCACCCCTGGACTGCTGTCACGGCACCCCAGGGTGCCCCGTCACCCACTTTGAAAACCCCTGCACTAGAGGATCACATTATATTGTAACGTATTTTGAGTCTATAGATTGGCTATTTTTGCAAAATATTCACCCCAGCTTAGGGATTTTATTATTGTACTGTGTTGTGTTGTATAACTGTGATATGGATCTCTCTTGGTCTGAAAAAAAAAAATTGAATTGGAAAAATGCTAGGCGATGTCATTCACATACTGATGGTGGAAGCAACCATGCACAGTATTAACACCCGGAATTATAACCTGGGTCTCCTGCACAGGAAGGGACACTAAAGCCAGGCATCTTATCCACTAGCCTAAAGGAGAATCCCTCCTGTCCAGGGGAGATACCAGTAAGACTCCCTAATCGGGAGATAAGCGACCGTCAGGTCACATGGCCTCATGGTGGCGCTAGAAGAGGGCCATGTGAGAAATGAGGGGTGGGGTCTCCGCGCCGCCGAGGCGGACGAATAGGTACCGGCCCCGGCTCTCCCAGTCGCTCCTAGCCGGAGTTACGGCATTTTATGTGAGCTGCAGTGTAGGGGGTCCTCCACTGGGGGCGCCACCACTTTTGCATCGGTTCTGGAGCACCAGGAGTCGGTGGTCCCCGGGAATTCCCCGTGAGCAGCCCCGTTGGGGTGGTCATTTGGTCATTTTTGCACATTTGGTCATTTTTTACATATGGGGGTCCCCCAGGGGCTCGGGGGGTCCTTGGAGGTTGTAGTTTGGCAGGCAAGGAGTGTGTGTGCAAAATCTGGCATGGATCGGGTCAACGGTTGCGGAGATATGAGCAGGAAAATAGTGTGACGTGTGACCACATTTGGTCATTTTTTACATCTGGGGGTCCCCCAGGGACCTGGGGGTCCCTGGGGCTCCGGGGGTCCTTGGAGGTTGTAGTTTGGCAGTCAAGGAGTGTGTGTGCAAAATTTGGCATGGATGGGGGCAACGGTTGTGGAGATATGAGCAGGGCAAAAGTGTGACGGACTCACTCACTGACTCACCCACGGACAGCCGGTGGAGGTTTTGGTAGTAAATGCGACCTACGGTCACAATTAGGCTCTTTGATCTACACAGAAGGCACCAACCTGCTAGTCAGGGGTTCAGTGTCTTGCTCAAGGACACATTGACTGACTCACCAGGTGTGATGTCACAGTGTGGCAGGTGTAGCTGGCAGATAGACTCCTGAGGACACTGGATGTCAAACAGAGGCCCTGCAGGAGTCCCTCCTGTTGACTGAAGCCATCTTTCCTCCCACTGAACAGTCCTGTAGACCACTTCTGCTTCCCCTGCCGTTACAAACACCACCCCTGTCTCTCTGCACTGGAACGGTCCTGCCCAGGGGAACTGGAACCTGTGACATAAAACACAATGGTCTATTGTTATTGATGCCTGTATATGAAGGTACAGTAGGCCTACTAATGAAACTGTTCAGGATGAATTACCTGTATTCATTGGTTGTCTGTTCTGTGGTCACACTTGGTGAAAACCTGTTCCAGAGGTTGAGAGACACAACGACAGACATGGTAAGAGATCAAAAACAATAAATAATAGTGTGAGTGCGTGCGTGCGTGCGTGCGTGCATGTGAATTACAATCCTGTGTTTGTTTGTCAGTCTCATACTCATCCTGATGAAGACCAGTTCTGGTGCAAACATGTTGGCTTTTAACATTTTGTACACATGATTAAAGTACCTTTTATGCCCTCTCCTCTGTTATTTTAGGAGTACTACTCAGATCTTTTTCACAAATTTACAGTATTTGTATTTATTCAGTGCTTCTGGTGTAAGGTAGGTTATTTGTTTGCTTATTATTATGTTTAATTAATTAATTATGAATTCATTACATTTTAAACTTGTGAGGTCCAGTCCTGCATGCATCCATATTGAGAGTTCATAGGTCATACAGTGTGTGTCATAAAAGCTGTATGTGTGTCAGTGGTGGAAACTACTAAGTACCGTATTGGCCCGAATATACGGTAGGACGACTCTGATTATAAGACAACCCCTATTTTTCAAATATAATTCTTTTTGGGAAAAAATATGTTATTTATAAAGAGAAACGTTAACGTAAAATTATTATAGAATTATCATAGAAAAGCTCATACAGAGATAACATTCTGCTGTATTGTATTGCATTAACCATCAAAGTCAAGTTCTATTCAAGAACAACATTCACAATTTAAACTGTAAAAATAGGCTCCTCTTATGTGTACCAGTAAGACTCCCTAATCGGGAGATAAGCGACCGTAGGTGGCTTATCTCCACAAATAGGGCAAAAATGTGTTTTTCCAAAATCTTCCTGGTTCATGTTAATGACATGAGTGTAGACATGCTGTGTAGTGATATTCGTGATTTTAGGGCAAAAACTGTAGGAGCAGTGTCCAAAAATGTGTTTTAAAAATCGGCCTGAAGGTGGCGCTAGAATAGGGCCATGTGAGAAATGAGGGGTGGGGTCTCCGCGTTGCCTTGGCGGACGAATAGGTACCGGCCCCGGCTCTCCCGGACGCTCCTAGCCCGAGTTACGGCATTTTATGTGCGCTGCAGTGGCAGGGGGTCCTCCACTGGGGGCGCCACCACTTTTGCATCCGTTCTGGAGCACCAGGAGTCGTGGTCCCCGGGAATTCCCCGTGAGCAGCCCCGTTGGGGTGGTCATTTGGTCATTTTTGCACATTTGGTCATTTTTTACATCTGGGGGTCCCCTGGGGCTCCGGGGGTCCTTGGAGGTTGTAGTTTGGCAGGCAAGGAGTGTGTGTGTAAAATCTGGCATGGATCGGGTCAACGGGTGCGGAGATATAAGCAGGGAAAAAGTGTGACGTGTGACGTGTGAGCACATTTGGTAATTTTTTACATCTGGGGGTCCCCCAGGAACCTGGGGGTCCCTGGGGCTCCGGGGGTCCTTGGAGGTTGTAGTTTGGCAGTCAAGGAGTGTGTGTGCAAAATTTGGCATGGATGGGGGCAACGGTTGTGTAGATATGAGCAGGGCAAAAGTGTGACGGACTCACTGACTCACTCACAGACAGCCGGTGGAGGTTTTGGTAGTAAATGCGACCTACGGTCGCAATCAGAGGGTCGTCTGCCTCGCTGGAGAATAAAAAAACACTACATTTCCCATCAAGCTTAGCGGCGTTTCCTCATTCAGATCGGTGTCTCTGTGCTCCATTCTCTACACTGTGCCAGACACATGATAGCGATAGACGATCCATTGTAAACAAGATCCATGTTATTGACTAGTATTCAACATCAGCTTCAGTTGCGCTTTGGATTAAACTTCACCACACTAAAGATCACACATGCACCCGTTATTGAATGACAAGCGCACGCGAACATCGGTGTTCGTGAGAAAAACGCACACGCACGCGCGCCGGTAAGTTCAATGCATTTACCGTAATAGTTGCACGGGGGGGGGGGGGGGGGGGGGGTTAATATCAAATAATAATTTGATTGTCAGGGGGGACCATGACTTTTTTATTTTGGCTGGAGGGGGGTCCATGCAACTTTAATTTGTTGAATTTTGTATTAAAAAATGTTTTCTTTTCTTATTTTTCATACGTGTTTACTCCCCTATATTTATCAAGTTCCCCCTGATTGACTTGGTATATTCCGCTTCTGTAAATCTCCCCACAAGAAACGCATTCATTGGGCGCAGTCGGCGACTCAGCGCTGACAGCGCAGGGAAAAAGAACAGGAGGAAAATGGCCAAGTTGAGAGAAGATCAGCGATCAGAAAAGAGAGTTTTATTTAAGAGTGTCCTTAGAGCGACTGTCAGCAAATGACACAAAAGTGAAATTTGAGTTTGTGTTGCATTCTACAAAAGTGATTGTGAAGCAAACAGACAACACATAAAAGAACCAACACAGGGCTTTACACACAAGTGCTGCATTATATCCTATATTAATTACTTTAAACCATACAGCTTGTGGTAGGCTGTATAATAACTTGAATAATATGAATGCCATATTAATTTCGTATCGGCATTGCCAGGGTGGCTATCAGTTTGATTCATAATTGACGTAATCCTGTAGGCAGGATCTTTTCATTCTTTTAAGGTGACATTCACACAGGCACGTTTTATTGCAATTAAAACGAATACTGTAGCATATTGTCGGAAAATGCACATCTTTTGTGAATCAAGAAAGAATGCAATCCCCCCCAAAAACCGTGGTTTCGATTAGCTACAGTTTACCCTCTATCGCGCATATAGTGTAGGCCTATATGTGAGGAGTTGCTCAGTCAGATAAAAGGAAAGTGCCACTGGAGTCACTATATGTATATCCTTCTATAGGCTAATAGGCATAATATAATATGGGTCTTTGTGGGTCTCGTCTCGCTCGCTCGCTTTTTCTCTCTCCATCTCTCTCTCGCTCTGTGCCAAATCATGTCCAAATGGAGACGCTTTCTGCGCGAAGCGCAGAGACAGAGAGAGAGAGAGAGAGAGAGAGAGAGAGAGAGAGCGAGAGAGAGACGTTATCTTGCTATTAGTTGCTGTTTGGTTTGTGGGGCAGCATAGCTCAGGGGTAGAGAAACCGTTATTAGAGCACGAAGGGTTCCCGAAGGGTTCCCAGTTCGAATCCGGGCTCCCGCTGAGTTAATGTCGAAGGGTCCTTGGGCAAGACTCTGAACCCCACATTGCTCCCTGTGAGTTGGTTGGTGCCATGCATGGTTTCCTCCACCACCGGTGTATGAATGTGTGTGTGAATGGGTGAATGTAATGCACAATCTCTGTAAAGCGCTTTGGATAAAAGCGCTATATAAATGCACCATTTACCATTTATTGCAAGATTTTGCGAGTCTGCTGGCCGCCGCTCGTTTAATTTTTTGATCGCCTGTTTCCGACCGCAGGTAAGGGCTAGTACCGCCTGCTTGGTCACCGCCTGGTTACATTGTGGTTGAACTTGAAGAATTAATAAACACAGGGAGATGGAGGATGCATTAGGCAGCTTGAATACATACATGTCCTGTGGACAGACGTGGACTAAGCGATTCCTTGTTGCAGTTGACAAAGTGGAGCAAACGTATCCTATATGCAAGAATGTTGCAACTTCTTCCCTCCCATAATTCGCACTGACTACCGAATTATGTATGAGAATGTGGCCTGAGACTGAAATGTATAAGCAGTCATATCTGTCAAATATTGTTAGTTCAAGGCAATAACAAGGCTTTCGGCAGGGAAGGAGGAGGAGAAACAGCTTGGTTTTAAACTATGATTTTAGATTTTATATCATGGAAAATAGTTCACAGTTGCTCAAGGATTTTTTTTTAAAAGATACAATCTGTCAACCAGCCCCCTCTGGTGGATAATAAACGTACACTCCCTAATTGACCCCATATTTTAAGGAAGTGTTTTATAGAATAAAATGTTGTCCTATATTCGAGCCAATACGGTATACTCAAGTACTTTAAGCTCTCAACGCATCACGATGTGATGCGCTGTGAGCTTGTAGTTTGACATGTAGTATTATGGGATGTAATGTTATGTGAAGTATTTATGTAGTTTGACATGTAGTATTATGGGATGAGTTTCCTTGTTTCTCTGCAGCCAGTAGACTTGTCAATCACAGCAACGTTCCTAGAACATACATGGGCAACTGGCGGCCCGGGGGCCACATGCGGCCCCTACCATCACTTAATGCGGCCCGCAGGTTAATAACGGAATACTGATATATTATTGATTTGTGGCTCTTACAATTCCAAACAGGCAAACTTGACCTGCTTTTATTACTTCAGTCTATTAGTAGCTTAATGATTAGTATTAAAATTGTAATGTCCAATGTATTTGTATTTAAGTTCATAAAGTTAACATAAGAATAACTAAATGCATTTAACATTTTCAGGATCCCAAACTTTTTCTAAAATCGATCTACGATCTACAACAGGGGTCCTCAAATACAAATCTTGAAGGTCCAGAAATATTTTTTTGAAACAGGTCCGGGTCCGAAAAAAAAAAAGGCGAAGGCGAAATAAGGCGGATACATTAATACAGTATGTACTGTATGTATGTATGTTTATTATAATCATTAGAATTGTTTATTTTAATTATTATTATTATTATTTGGAACTTTGGAAATCTCAGTTGGAACTGTTACCCCTGCTACCCGATGCTGGATAAGCGGTTGAAGATGGATGGATGGATGAATGGATAATTATTTATGCATGTAGAGTAGGCTACATTATTTACATTTATTGTGTAGCAATAAAACACTGGCTTATAGTTTAATTATTGGAAACTAAAGAGCATAAATGCAATATTAGGCTTGTCGTTCAGAATGGAAAATAAAGTGAAACTTAGCGTGAGGGGGAGAGGATTACTTGACATTCAGTTGACACACGTACTGCACAAGCCAGACTGTGCTGATTGACTATGTCAAATGGCCAGTCAAATCAGGGTCAACGAGTCATAGTTATTAACCTAACACAGCCTAGGATAGCTGGCAATAATATGCGACGACACATCACATTGTTAAAGACGCATGATCACGCATCGCGAGTTTCGCGACCATTTCTCGTCTAATGCAAGCAGTTGGAGCCTTACATCGTGGATATTAATGTGTTGCTGTTGTCCTCTCCAATTGAACAGCCAAAGGTAGAAGATCTCTAAGTTATTAATCCAGTGGGAGCAATGGTTTCCAAGAGGTTTTAGCAACTTTTTCAGGCAGCGAGCGGCATGAGTGTGTGGAGAGGGGAGGGGAGGGGGGAGCAGCATGGAGAGCGCTGCTTCGGAGGGAAGGAAAACCTTTGATCTACAAGCCCACAGCACGTTGCACCCGCGACGCTTTGTGGGCTTGCAAATTGGCGTAGGGGACGGGGTGTGTCTTGTGAGCCTGTGTATGTGTTTGAGCGAATGAGCACATACACACCCACGCACACACAAACACAAATCACACACAGTCAGTCCGATCGTCAGATACAACTGTGCGGAGATTTCTCAGAAATGTGCCGCGGTCCGGACGGAGGTGCGCCTGGGTCCGGACATGGACCGCGGTCTGCCTATTGAGGACCCCTGGTGTAGATTAAAGTAGACTATATTTGCTCAACAACCTTTTTAATATAAATTAACTGTGTAATTAACTGAATGCTTTTTTTTTTTTGCATAGGTGATAGGAAAGTATGTTTTCTAGTGTCAGAAAGTTCATGAATGGGCTACACTGAGGGGCTGGCAGCCAAACCGTTTCGTACCAGGCATGTCCATATTAAGTGTTTTACACAGTATGCAATCATGTTGTTCAGAACTGGTACTGAATGTGAAATTGTATTAATATTACAAAATGAAAGGGTAGAAGCGTGTAGGTCTGCTATTTTCACTGATTGGATTACAAGAACATGTATAGGCCTAAATGGGGGAGTGTACTTATTTCTAGGAGTCATGCACATGATAGCTGTGAAATATGGGGTTTTAAGGGTATGGGTACACTAATACAGGTCCATTGTGACATCATTTGGTAAAAATGAGGGTCATCTCTTTCACTAGATTGACGAACAACATACAAAGGGCTTATTAAATGTATTTATTATCATGCACTTTCCTCATTCCGCCACCATCGTTTCCTTTATCTAATTTTCAACACAGATATTAGGAGCTTTTTATATAATCACTAGCAAAGGTCTGATGTATTGTTGTGAGATATAGGGATGGCTACATATTATTTTGGTCCCTTGGAGGGTTTTGGCTATTGTGACCATATGTTGGACCCACCTTGTCCACATCGCAAGAGTACAGAGCCAGGGGTTTAGCTATTGTTTTATGTGCAAATCTAAGCTGAAGGGTCAGATTGTGGTTTGTTGTTGTTAGTTCTTATTAGTAAGCACATATTATAATTGTTTGTACCTGGGTTTTAGATTAGAATAATTGTTAGTGTAATGAGGCCTATGTCAGGCGAAACTGTAAATTCATCATTATACAGCACTTTTTTTCTGGAAATATGTGTCAGATGTACTCATGGAGCACTAAGTTGACAGGTATAGTAGGGGGTAATAGCTACATCTGTTGGGTGAACCACTAACAAAGATCATGGGTATTTCTTGTAAGGGGGTATTTTATGACAAACTAAATTGAAATGTCATCATATGTCCCATACATCCCCAATATTTTACCCATCATACACATTTGATACGGTAAATTGTCAGTATAGTGCAGGGGTCCTCAAATACAAATCTTGAAGGTCCAGAAATATTTTTTTGAAACAGGTCCGGGTCCGAAAAAAAAAAAGGCGAAGGCGAAATAAGGCGGATACATTAATACAGTATGTACTGTATGTATGTATGTTTATTATAATCATTAGAATTGTTTATTTTAATTATTATTATTATTATTTGGAACTTTGGAAATCTCAGTTGGAACTGTTACCCCTGCTACCCGATGCTGGATAAGCGGTTGAAGATGGATGGATGGATGAATGGATAATTATTTATGCATGTAGAGTAGGCTACATTATTTACATTTATTGTGTAGCAATAAAACACTGGCTTATAGTTTAATTATTGGAAACTAAAGAGCATAAATGCAATATTAGGCTTGTCGTTCAGAATGGAAAATAAAGTGAAACTTAGCGTGAGGGGGAGAGGATTACTTGACATTCAGTTGACACACGTACTGCACAAGCCAGACTGTGCTGATTGACTATGTCAAATGGCCAGTCAAATCAGGGTCAACGAGTCATAGTTATTAACCTAACACAGCCTAGGATAGCTGGCAATAATATGCGACGACACATCACATTGTTAAAGACGCATGATCACGCATCGCGAGTTTCGCGACCATTTCTCGTCTAATGCAAGCAGTTGGAGCCTTACATCGTGGATATTAATGTGTTGCTGTTGTCCTCTCCAATTGAACAGCCAAAGGTAGAAGATCTCTAAGTTATTAATCCAGTGGGAGCAATGGTTTCCAAGAGGTTTTAGCAACTTTTTCAGGCAGCGAGCGGCATGAGTGTGTGGAGAGGGGAGGGGAGGGGGGAGCAGCATGGAGAGCGCTGCTTCGGAGGGAAGGAAAACCTTTGATCTACAAGCCCACAGCACGTTGCACCCGCGACGCTTTGTGGGCTTGCAAATTGGCGTAGGGGACGGGGTGTGTCTTGTGAGCCTGTGTATGTGTTTGAGCGAATGAGCACATACACACCCACGCACACACAAACACAAATCACACACAGTCAGTCCGATCGTCAGATACAACTGTGCGGAGATTTCTCAGAAATGTGCCGCGGTCCGGACGGAGGTGCGCCTGGGTCCGGACATGGACCGCGGTCTGCCTATTGAGGACCCCTGGTGTAGATTAAAGTAGACTATATTTGCTCAACAACCTTTTTAATATAAATTAACTGTGTAATTAACTGAATGCTTTTTTTTTTTTGCATAGGTGATAGGAAAGTATGTTTTCTAGTGTCAGAAAGTTCATGAATGGGCTACACTGAGGGGCTGGCAGCCAAACCGTTTCGTACCAGGCATGTCCATATTAAGTGTTTTACACAGTATGCAATCATGTTGTTCAGAACTGGTACTGAATGTGAAATTGTATTAATATTACAAAATGAAAGGGTAGAAGCGTGTAGGTCTGCTATTTTCACTGATTGGATTACAAGAACATGTATAGGCCTAAATGGGGGAGTGTACTTATTTCTAGGAGTCATGCACATGATAGCTGTGAAATATGGGGTTTTAAGGGTATGGGTACACTAATACAGGTCCATTGTGACATCATTTGGTAAAAATGAGGGTCATCTCTTTCACTAGATTGACGAACAACATACAAAGGGCTTATTAAATGTATTTATTATCATGCACTTTCCTCATTCCGCCACCATCGTTTCCTTTATCTAATTTTCAACACAGATATTAGGAGCTTTTTATATAATCACTAGCAAAGGTCTGATGTATTGTTGTGAGATATAGGGATGGCTACATATTATTTTGGTCCCTTGGAGGGTTTTGGCTATTGTGACCATATGTTGGACCCACCTTGTCCACATCGCAAGAGTACAGAGCCAGGGGTTTAGCTATTGTTTTATGTGCAAATCTAAGCTGAAGGGTCAGATTGTGGTTTGTTGTTGTTAGTTCTTATTAGTAAGCACATATTATAATTGTTTGTACCTGGGTTTTAGATTAGAATAATTGTTAGTGTAATGAGGCCTATGTCAGGCGAAACTGTAAATTCATCATTATACAGCACTTTTTTTCTGGAAATATGTGTCAGATGTACTCATGGAGCACTAAGTTGACAGGTATAGTAGGGGGTAATAGCTACATCTGTTGGGTGAACCACTAACAAAGATCATGGGTATTTCTTGTAAGGGGGTATTTTATGACAAACTAAATTGAAATGTCATCATATGTCCCATACATCCCCAATATTTTACCCATCATACACATTTGATACGGTAAATTGTCAGTATAGTGTATGTCTAAGATGACTATTTAGTGTGTTTTAAAACAATTATTCATTTTCACTTGTAGAATAGCCCACAATATTCTGAAATGTGGGGTATTATGGTCTTTGAATCAACACATACGTGTCCCCAAGCTCCTCAAGTCCCAATAGTTTGCTGATCAGCCAAGCTTTATCACAGGACACATAATGTGTTATAGTTTTGAATATTACAACTGACATAGATATGAGGTATGAAGGATTCACTATTCAATGATACCTGTCTATTTTCATCTCACTAGTGTTTCTCCCCATACAATTTAAATGAAACATTGCCCTCATACACTTCAACATAACTACACAACCCCGTACAGCATCAACAAAACATAAAACTATGCCACATAACAAAAGTATTACAAAAATAACACCACTAAGAATTTCAACCAGACCCAAAACGCATAAAACAAAACTTTGCAACATAACAGAAACATTTAAAACATAACACCACTAAGAATCTCAATCATCACTAAAACGCACAAAATATAAAACTTTGGTCACATAACAGAACAATTTTACAAAAATGACATCACTGAGAATTCCAAGGAGCACAAAACCAAGCAAAAACAGCAAATATTGCGCACAAAGCAAAACATCAAATAGTATAAAATAACATTACTGAGAATTACAACTGACACAAAAACAAACAAAAAACAGTAAATATTAGAAAAATAACATCACTAAGAGATGTTTTATCACCACTAAAATGCACAAAACATAAAACTTTGCAACATAACAGAAACATTTAAAACATAACATCACTAAGAACTTCAATCATCACTAAAACGCACAAAACAAAACTTTGCAACAAAATAGAAAAATATTACAAAAATAACACCACTAAGAATTTCAATCACCACTAAAACGCATAAAACATAAAACTTTGCCACATAACAGAACAATTTTACAAAAATAACCACTGAGAATTCCAACGAGCACAAAACCAAGCAAAAACAGCAAATATTGCGCACAAAACAAAACATCAAATAGTATAAAATAACATCACTGAGAATTACAACTGATACAAAAACATACAAAAATCAGCAAATATTACAAAAATAACATCACTAAGAGATGTTTTAACTAGTACAAATCAGACAAAAATATCAGCACTAAGAATCTCAACTAGCACAAAACAAACAAAACTAATATTACCCCACAAACATCTCTAAGATTTTTTAACTAGTACAAATCAGACAAAACAAATAACAGCACTGAGAATTTCAACTAGCACCAAAACAAACAAAAACTAAATATTACTGCACAACATCTCTAACAAAATTGAAACTAACACAAATCAGAAAAAAATAACAGCACTAAACATTTCAACTAACACTAAAACACACAAAACAAAACATAATTTTCCTACATGGTTACATAATGTGTCCAGTATATGTCGACAAAAGGAACCGAGACATCACTGAGACATCTAGATTAGGCTCTGCAACTAATGCAGAGTCATTCGTTTGTTACTCATATTGTAAAGGGTATTGTTAATCTGGGGATTTTTAGATAAAAAGAAAACATAATTCAGGGGTTAGTGGTGGACTCTCTTTCATACATAATCTCTCTTAGTGTCTCTATCCAATACAATGTCACTCATAATTTATCTATTTCCCCCCCCCCTCTAAGCTATAACAACTGGCAAACATATCTAATAGGGTAGTGTTCAGTACATCATTTCATCAAAACATGGTAACCTATTTGGCAATAACTTTATGGTTATGGTCCTATACAAATCTAGACATTTTGTAATTAACCCATATTGTAATTCTGAGGGTCACTAATATTGTACAATAAGTGCTAAATCAAAATAGTATATGTCTATTAAAACAAATATTTATATGTTTTTTCATATCTGCACATGGACTATTGTGGTAATCCTAGTGTTGAGAATGATGACAAGGGGGTCAGATAATATGTAGATGAGTTGAATTGAAGATATTACAGTGATACACGATTTTACTTTTTATTGATGCATTACAATTTTGCAAAATACGTATATGAATATGGAGAATGAATCTATGATACTGATAATATTTGACTTTTGTAGTTTATTCTGTTAGGTGCACTGTGTTACCCAAGTCAGAAACATAACATAGATCTTACAAAAACAGTACACTCTAATTATGCCTGCCAACACCAATCATTTCAGATACTAATCCAATACTATAATTATGAGGATGGTTAATCTCTAAATGCTTCTAAGTGCCAGGTCTGCTTACTGACCTGTGATTTTCCTATGCAAATGTCTAATAAAGTATCCCTATTCAATCAATCTAAGGCTAAGCTAATATTAGTATTAGTTTCTTGTTCATATGGGAGTTTTGAATCAACATGCTGGGTAACAAGAAACAATAATAAAGAAAAATCTTGTAATAAACCAACTTTGTTTGTCAATAGTATATTTATTTTTCAAAAATGTGTTTCATACAGGGGTATAGGCAGTTTGGTAAAAATACATTTGATAAAATATTCACACACTAAACATTACTATGTGGTACAGTGGTAACACTATTATACACATGGATCATTAAATAATTGAACATGAAAATGAACACCTTAGCTATATTGCAAATGTTATAAAATATGTGTATATCATTTTTGGTTACCATCTAGTGAAACAAAAACTAATTTCAAAGCTATTACAGTAAAACCAACAACCAACAAGTATATTAGTATATTTTTTATTTTTCCAAAATTTACATTATTGAGAACTATAGTTCAGTACATGTTTCTGCAGCTATTGAGTTACTCCAAAATGTAACAAGATCGTTCAGTACAACATGTTTCCTTGAGTTTCCACCCAACACATGATCGAAATTAAGTGTCTCTTCGATCTTTTGTGGAATATCATCTACATCCTTCAGATCGTGTAGAAAGGCTTCACATTCCTTGCACTCGGGATGGTATGACATCAAATCCCTGAGTTTCCAGTACACGCAGGATCCCCGAAATGAATCGACCAGTCCAAAGCCTTTTGATTAATTCATTAAAATGATTGTATACATAATATCTTGGTAATGGATACAGACATTGATGGTTTGTTTGACTAGGATGATCTGTTTGGCAACCGTAGCAGTCTTCTTTCATCTGATTAAGTATTACCACATCCAATAGCTTCGAAACACATACTTTTATAATATCCAGAAGCATTATATTTCCCAGACAACCAGGCTGGTTTAGAGTCGAAAATGAATTAAATGGATAGGGTGGTGAAGGCAGTGGTGAGAAGTAGGGTGTAGAAAAGCCCAGAGGTGATGGAGGAGGAGAAGTACCAGGGACTGGATAGTATTCTTTATTCGTATCAGACATGAAATCCGCCCATGGTCCATATTCTACAGTTTCCTCCGGAAGAGTATTGGTAGAGTTGGGTTCATCTCTTCTTTCAGCAGATTCCTCCATGGTTACAGGTGAAGAGCACTGTACGTAAAATACCCTTATATCGTGTAAGGGCAATAGGCGTGGTTGGTAGGGTGGGTGGAACAGTAAGGGGCGTATGACCCTAGCTAGATAGCTAATTTGGTCAACCCATGTTATCCCAACATTAATGTGATCAAATGTACATTTTGGAAAAATAAAAAATATACTAATATACTTGTTGGTTGTTGGTTTTACTGTAATAGCTTTGAAATTAGTTTTTGTTTCACTAGATGGTAACCAAAAATGATATACACATATTTTATAACATTTGCAATATAGCTAAGGTGTTCATTTTCATGTTCAATTATTTAATGATCCATGTGTATAATTGTGTTACCACTGTACCACATAGTAATGTTTAGTGTGTGAATATTTTACCAAATGTATTTTTACCAAACTGCCTATACCCCTGTATGAAACACATTTTTGAAAAATAAATATGCTATTGACAAACAAAGTTGGTTTATTACAAGATTTGTCTTTATTATTGTTTCTTGTTACCCAGCATGTTGATTCAAAACTCCCATATGAACAAGAAACTAATACTAATATTAGCTTAGCCTTAGATTTATTGAATAGGGATACTTTATTAGACATTTGCATAGGAAAATCACAGGTCAGTAAGCAGACCTGGCACTTAGAAGCATTTAGAGATTAACCATCCTCATAATTATAGTATTGGATTAGTGTATCTGAAATGATTGGTGTTGGCAGGCATAATTAGAGTGTACTGTTTTTGTAAGATCTATGTTATGTTTCTGACTTGGGTAACAGTGCACCTAACAGAATAAACTACAAAAGTCAAATATTATCAGTATCATAGATTCCTCATAGATTCATTCTCCATATTCATATACGTATTTTGCAAAATTGTAATGCATCAATAAAAAGTAAAATCGTGTATCACTGTAATATCTTCAATTCAACTCATCTACATATTATCTGACCCCCTTGTCATCATTCTCAACACTAGGATTACCACAATAGTCCATGTGCAGATCTGAAAAAACATATAAATATTTGTTTTAATAGACATACTATTTTGATTTAGCACCTATTGTACAATATGAGTGACCTTCAGAATTACAATATGGGTTAATTACAAAATGTCTAGATTTGTATAGGACCATAAAGTTATTGCCAAATAGGTTACCATGTTTTGATGAAATTATGTACTGAACACTACCCTATTAGATATGTTTGCCAGTTGTTATAGCTTGGGGGGGGGGGGGGGGGGGGGGGGAATAGATAAATTATGAGTGACATTGTATTGGATAGAGACACTAAGAGAGATTATGTATGAAAGAGAGTCCACCACTAACCCCTGAATTATGTTTTCTTTTTATCTAAAAATCCCCAGATTAACAATACCCTTTACAATATGAGTAACAAACGAATGACTCTGCATTAGTTGCAGAGCCTAATCTAGATGTCTCAGTGATGTCTCGGTTCCTTTTGTCGACATATACTGGACACATTATGTAACCATGTAGGAAAATTATGTTTTGTTTTGTGTGTTTTAGTGTTAGTTGAAATGTTTAGTGCTGTTATTTTTTTCTGATTTGTGTTAGTTTCAATTTTGTTAGAGATGTTGTGCAGTAATATTTAGTTTTTGTTTGTTTTGGTGCTAGTTTAAATTCTCAGTGCTGTTATTTGTTTTGTCTGATTTGTACTAGTTAAAAAATCTTAGAGATGTTTGTGGGGTAATATTAGTTTTGTTTGTTTTGTGCTAGTTGAGATTCTTAGTGCTGATATTTTTGTCTGATTTGTACTAGTTAAAACATCTCTTAGTGATGTTATTTTTGTAATATTTGCTGATTTTTGTATGTTTTTGTATCAGTTGTAATTCTCAGTGATGTTATTTTATACTATTTGATGTTTTGTTTTGTGTGCAATATTTGCTGTTTTTGCTTGGTTTCGTGCTCGTTGGAATTCTCAGTGGTTATTTTTGTAAAATTGTTCTGTTATGTGGCAAAGTTTTATGTTTTATGCGTTTCAGTGGTGATTGAAATTCTTAGTGGTGTTATTTTTGTAATATTTTTCTATTTTGTTGCAAAGTTTTATGTTTTGTGCGTTTTAGTGGTGAATGAAATTCTTAGTGTTATTTTTGTAAAAAAATTCTGTTATGTTGCAAAGTTTTGTTTTGTGCGTTTTAGTGATGATTGAAGTTCTTAGTGATGTTATGTTTTAAATGTTTCTGTTATGTTGCAAAGTTTTATGTTTTGTGCATTTTAGTGGTGATAAAACATCTCTTAGTGATGTTATTTTTGTAATATTTACTGTTTTTTGTTTGTTTTTGTGTCAGTTGTAATTCTCAGTAATGTTATTTTATACTATTTGATGTTTTGCTTTGTGCGCAATATTTGCTGTTTTTGCTTGGTTTTGTGCTCGTTGGAATTCTCAGTGATGTCATTTTTGTAAAATTGTTCTGTTATGTGACCAAAGTTTTATATTTTGTGCGTTTTAGTGATGATTGAGATTCTTAGTGGCGTTATGTTTTAAATGTTTCTGTTATGTTGCAAAGTTTTATGTTTTATGCGTTTTGGGTCTGGTTGAAATTCTTAGTGGTGTTATTTTTGTAATATTTTTGTTATGTGGCATAGTTTTATGTTTTGTTGATGCTGTACGGGGTTGTGTAGTTATGTTGAAGTGTATGAGGGTGTAATGCCCCTGCCGCGGGTACGGGTACTTTGTGACCCTGACATTCACATCAGATGGCAAGCACACAGTTTTGGCAAGTTTTAACAAGTTTTATTTCCCCAAAGGTGAAAAGGTGACAATTACATGGAGACCAGCTCTGCATATAGACATAGAAAAATAAAGAAATATTCAAAATCAATAACTCAAAGTATTCAATAATCAAACTCAAAATAGTCACAACTCAAAATACTAGTCATATATAAATCAAATAATGAAATACTTAAATATCCCAATACTCAAAATAATGACACTTAACTGCTCAACTAAATAAAGCAAAAAGTACTCAAACTCAAATATTAGCAAAACAAACAATAACACAATAGGCCTATTATAAACAAAATGCATTTTAACCATGGTTTAACTTAATATAACTACAAATTAGCACAACTAATCACCTTCTTGACAGCAGCTCCTGAGCACCTCACTTTACAGCACCCCAGTACAGACTGTCAGACAAAGGCCAGCTCACACCTTTATAGCCACATGGCCCCTCCCAGTAGAGGGACCAAATCATTCAAGGTGGTGAACATGCAACAGAACCCTTTATGTTCTGAAACTATACACATTACAAAATACATCAAGTGGACATATGGAGAATCTAGACCTGTTACTTCCTATACATGTCCCTCATTGACAAAAGCATAGAAAAGCATAGATTTAAATGTCCAAAGTGGTGACAGGAACCCCCTGTCCACATACCAAATGGTTTGGCCCAATTTGGCCACTCAGTGGGCCCAGGTGTGCCTCTGGCACACCTGGAACCCCACCCTGACTCTTTTAGGTTCCACTGGAGATCCATGGTGGGAGATGTTTGTGGTTTCATTGTCCATGCACCCCAAGCAAGTGTGCACCCTTCCTAAGCATGAATGAACAAACAGTGACAGTAGGTGGTCATACTGTCACAGAGGGCAATGTTTTATTTAAATTGTATGGGGAGAAACACTAGTGAGATGAAAATAGACAGGTATCATTGAATAGTGAATCCTTCATACCTCATATCTATGTCAGTTGTAATATTCAAAACTATAACACATTATGTGTCCTGTGATAAAGCTTGGCTGATCAGCAAACTATTGGGACTTGAGGAGCTTGGGGACACGTATGTGTTGATTCAAAGACCATAATACCCCACATTTCAGAATATTGTGGGCTATTCTACAAGTGAAAATGAATAATTGTTTTAAAACACACTAAATAGTCATCTTAGACATACACTATACTGAAAATTTATCGTATCAAATGTGTATGATGGGTAAAATATTGGGGATTTATGGGACATATGATGACATTTCAATTTAGTTTGTCATTTACAAGAAATACCCATGATCTTTGTTAGTGGTTCACCCAACAGATGTAGCTATTACCCCCTACTATACCTGTCAACTTAGTGCTCCATGAGTACATCTGACACATATTTCCAGAAAAAAAGTGCTGTATAATGATGAATTTACAGTTTCGCCTGACATAGGCCTCATTACACTAACAATTATTCTAATCTAAAACCCAGGTACAAACAATTATAATATGTGCTTACTAATAAGAACTAACAACAACAAACCACAATCTGACCCTTCAGCTTAGCGATGTGGACAAGGTGGGTCCAACATATGGTCACAATAGCCAAAACCCTCCAAGGGACCAAAATAATATGTAGCCATCCCTATATCTCACAACAATACATCAGACCTTTGCTAGTGATTATATAAAAAGCTCCTAATATCTGTGTTGAAAATTAGATAAAGGAAACGATGGTGGCGGAATGAGGAAAGTGCATGATAATAAATACATTTAATAAGCCCTTTGTATGTCGTCAATCTAGTGAAAGAGATGACCCTCATTTTTACCAAATGATGTCACAATGGACCTGTATTAGTGTACCCATACCCTTAAAACCCCATATTTCACAGCTATCATGTGCATGACT
Source organism: Nannobrachium achirus (assembly GCF_963921795.1). Taxonomy (NCBI): domain Eukaryota; kingdom Metazoa; phylum Chordata; class Actinopteri; order Myctophiformes; family Myctophidae; genus Nannobrachium; species Nannobrachium achirus. Next base: position 48,778,604 of record NC_137822.1, on the reverse strand, counting down.
CCTAGAAATAAGTACACTCCCCCATTTAGGCCTATACATGTTCTTGTAATCCAATCAGTGAAAATAGCAGACCTACACGCTTCTACCCTTTCATTTTGTAATATTAATACAATTTCACATTCAGTACCAGTTCTGAACAATATGATTGCATACTGTGTAAAACACTTAATATGGACATGCCTGGTACAAAACGGTTTGGCTGCCAGCCCCTCAGTGTAGCCCATTCATGAACTTTCTGACACTAGAAAACATACTTTCCTATCACCTATGCAAAAAAAAAAAGCATTCAGTTAATTACACAGTTAATTTATATTAAAAAGGTTGTTGAGCAAATATAGTCTACTTTAATCTACACTTTATTATTAGAACATATTGTGTATTTTGTCATCCTGTGAATGGACAAGTTGTGTTTTTATGTTTTTGTGTGGATCTACTAGCAATGTGTAGTGAGGATGGTGATGCTTTCTGTTGGTGATGTATTGTGCTGAATATACAGTAGTTGACTTGATATTATGCAGGCATGTTGATGTTGTATAGCTGTGTTATGTAGTTGGTACTGTACACTTATACAGTTTGTAGGAATTGCATCCCCTATGGTCTAACGGTCTAAAGGTTTTCACCACGGCAGCCCCGGTTCAACTCCTGGTATGAGAACTAGTATTTTATCCGTCTGTCATTCAATGTTATATACTGTAAGATACATATAGGTTTTGTGTGAGAACAAGCCGAAAAGCTTACTAGGATCTCCTTTATCCTCCTTTCTTGTACCAGTGAACTCTTTTCCTATGCAAACTTCTTCATTCAATCAGTCAAACTACTATTCAAACAGACTATAGCCATATACCTACTGTCTTATTGGATGTTTTAGGATTAAGGGTTGTTATTGAAACTAGTCTATTGAACACATTGATGGTAACATTGTTAGTAATATTGTGACTTTTTGGTTTCATGTTTTGCATTTTGTCATGTGTTTTAGCTTTTGTTATGCTGTAATATGCAGGAGTGTTGATGTTGTGTTGATGTACTGGGTTTTGTAGATGTGTATGAGGGTGACTGGGTGAGCTTTTTTAATTGTAGTGGGACAACAAATATGTAGTGAGAGGAGAATAGAAAGGTACAGTAGCACTGGTTTATTTAGTAGCATTGTATAGCTGTGCTTCCATACATCCCTGCTATTAGACCAGTGAAGTAGAATAATGTCATAGATGAAACACTAAATAGTCAGCTTATGTGTCCATTTTTTATTGTAAATATAACGCACATGGTGTGAGTAATAGCATGTTCATTAGAAACGTACTTAGCCTACAGAACACCCAAGAAAGAAAACAATAAGTTGTCTAATTACCATGTTCCCCTGTACATGGCATGGGTTAGGGGAAAATCCTTCTCTGACAATTGCATTGGCATTACCTACTGTGTGATTTCATGATGTACCACATCATCTATTGAAATATAATTAGGGAAAATAAATTGTATGTAAGACCACGATAACTCAACTTATGAGTGTTGTTAGTAATAACCACTGTATAATGTTAGGGATTAACCATTAATTTAATGAGTTTGTTTACGTACAGTACCGGTTCTACCCTTTATGATGTTTTGTCTAACATATACAGTATACAGTACCACCTATAACTACCAGATTAGGGTTCACTAGTAGATTCATCCACAAGATGTTATGACGATAAAGCATACACTGTTTGCATATGCTTACTACATGTGCACTGCGTATACCAGCGCTGTAGGTACATCGTTGCTTGCATTCTTTTCATTGTATTTCTCACTCATAATTCAGAAAAAGGGCAGTAAAAGACCTGCATCAAAGACTGTGCAGGTATATCACATGGTATGCCCCTAAAGATTTAAATATAAACACAAATATTTATAAAGCAAAATCACAGAATCCGTTTTCTGTGTATTTGTCACTTGAATTAAGTTCAAGAAGGGCCTCTCAGCTCCCTTCACTGCTTTAAAAGTAGGCAAACCCCAAATGCAATTACTTTGTTTTCAAGAGTCAGTAAAATACCTGAAAACCTACCGCAACCATACAGAATTAGCAGATCTACAAGCGCATAATATCACGCGCTGTGAGACGTTGCAAGCTTGTAGATTGGTTGTTTTCGGCAAAGAGGTTTGGTGTAGAGGGGCCAAAATAGCAGCCTAAGTAGTTTATTAAGACTTGATGGTTCAAGTGGTTAAATATCTGTCAATCTGTCATCTGACTGTCAAACAATGAAACTATAAGGAAATCTCTGACAAGGATGAGGGGGTCCCTGCTACATCTCTCTCAACTAGGAGTCCTTGAAGTTTAAAAACCCTAGTGTACATATTCTGAGAACTGTATAGAGAACTTCTGAGAACTGTATCCCGCACTGTGAGACGTTGTGAGCTTGTAGATTGGTTCTTTTCGACACACAGGTTTGGTGTAGGGGAGACAAAATAGCAGACTAAGTATAAAGTACCGTATAATGCAATTATCTTATCTTTAATTATCTTAGACATGAATCCAAAATACACTGACGATTGGGCTGTCAAATAATGAAAACTATAAGGAAATCTCTGAAAAGGTTGAAGGGGTCCTTGATAACACCTTTAACCGTGAGAATTGACACATCACACGTCATAAAAACAGGTAACACCTCTCCACACACACACACATGCTAATAATAACATGCTAATAATAACATTATATTTATAGCATTATATTTATAGCATTATATTTATAGATTCTAAATTTAGAAATGCTATTAATAGAACACAATCTATAAATAGAACACAATCTATTTATAGAAAAAAAAACTATGCTTAATATAATACTTGTATACACCTAACCCGATTAGAATCTGATCATGTTCTTTCAGCGCATGCTTCCTGGCCATTTATTGGGCACTTTTTGTGATGTTTCACCACATTAGTCTATTTAGTTTATAAACACATTTTTTAAACAATCAAGGCTATAAATGTGCAGAATATCTGTGTAGCCTACGTGACGTGAGCGTGCGTGTTTGCGTGCGCTCATGTGAGTCCCAAGACTCCTGTCTCGATTGAGAACAGTACGACAGATCGATCAACTACTAGGCTATAAAACTCAGGAAGCATAATTGCTGAGGAGCGCGACAGAGAGAGAGAGAGGGGACAACACTGCGCGCACACACACACGCACGCACGCACGCACGCACGCACGCACGCACGCACGCACACCCACACACACACACACACACACACACACACACACACACACAACGCAAAAAATCACGAGAGAGAGAGAGAGAGAGAGAGGGGACAACGCTGTGTGTGCGCGCGTGCACACACACACACACACACACACACACACACACACACACACACACACACACACACACACACACACACACACTCACACACTCACACACTCACACACACACACACACACACACACTCACACACACACAACAACGCAAAAAATCACGAGAGAGAGAGAGAGAGAGAGAGAGAGAGAGAGAGAGAGAGAGAGAGAGACCTGTCCTCGTTCATTTACGTGTCCTCCTGTGCGTCTTTGACCAGGTCAGGTTGATCTGGCCACTAACTAAATGTCTTCTTCTTGCGATCACAAATAGCCTAAGAAACCACCAGCAAAATATCCTATATCCTTCATCATATAAATAATATTTAAAGGTGACTGGGGTAAGGGGATATAAGAAAGAGTACATTTTAAAAGTATTTAACAATACAGACTTTTTGTTATTATCGTGAGATAATAATCGGGAGATAAGCGACCGTTGGTCGCTTATCTCCACAAATAGGCCAAAAGTTTGTTTTACCAATTATCAAGACATACGGGCAGTTGACAGTTTGCCATGGTTACTCATTGAAGTTGAATCTCCATATATGGAGATAACCTACGCATCACACTAAGTCTGACCTCACCAGCCCATATTTGGGCATGAGCAACTTATGTATCCATATATGGAGATATGATGACATCACACAGTCCTCAGCCGATGATGTGGCGTGATGTCATACAATACACAAACGAGCCCTACAGTATAAAGGGGCAATTCTTGCCAGGAAAGAAATATTTCTTCGACTCAGACCTTATCGCCAGGGTTGGCTTATAGCAGCTGTCGGTAGATAATGCCGGTCTTATATAAGGGTCATTTGTGTACGGTGTGATTTGCCATGGTTACTCATTGAAGTTGAATCTCCATATATGGAGATAACCTACGCATCACACTAAGTCTGACCTCACCAGCCCATATTTGGGCATGAGCAACTTATGTCTCCATATATGGAGATATGATGACATCACACAGTCCTCAGCCGATGATGTGGCGTGATGTCATACAATACGCAAACGAGCCCTACAGTATAAAGGGGCAATTCTTGCCAGGAAAGAAGCATTTCTTCGACTCAGACCTTATCGCCAGGGTTGGCTTATGTGAGGTCAGACTTAGTGAGATTCGTCGGTTATCTCCATATATGGAGGGATGTAGGGTAAAAAACATGGTTGCTATGGTAAACAGTTGGTTGCTAAGGTAAAAAA